>NW_022196912.1:73690393-73692623 GCF_008632895.1 Mastomys coucha
ACACACAAACACACACACACACACACACACACACACTTAAAAAAGTAAAATAAATCTTAAAAAATACAAAACAAGCCAGGAAGTGGTGGCGTACGCCTTTAATCCCAGCACTTGGGAGGCAGAGACAGGTGGATTTCTGAGTTCGAGGCCAGCCTGGTCTACAGAGTGAGTTCCAGGACAGCCAGGGCTATACAGAGAAACCCTGTCTCAAAAAACCAAAAAAAAAAAATACAAAACAAAAAAATAATTTTCAAAATGAGACAGTGTTTGACCATATAGCCATGGCTGGTCTGGGACCTGCTATGTAGATCAAACTGGCCTCAAACACACAGAGATCTACCTACCAAGTGCAGGGTCAAAGATATACATCAGCACGCCCAGTAAATGAATCCTTGTAAAAGCAATGGATAGTACTATTTAAAAGAATACTAGAAGGTCGGGTGTGGTGGCTCACACCAGTAATCCCAGCACAGAAGGTTGAGGTAGAAGACTTCTGATAATGATAATCATTGCCTAAATATGAGCTATATGGAATATTTTTTCATCAGAGTAAAAATATTTCACATATTCAAACCTATCATCTTACCTCACCGTGATAAATCAAAATCTGGAAAAACGTGTCCATGAGAAGAATACGATCTGCAAGAATGCTGCTGCTGTCCAGAAGAACTGGCTGAAAGGAAGCAGTGATAGGTAAGGCTACCACCTCGGTCCTTTTCACTTGTCTTAAGTCTGCATACAAGAGCTGCATATTATAGCACTGTCTGATAAAGCGTGCTTCCGTAGCTCCTGCCTTCCCTCCATCTTAGCTCTTAAATTTTAAATTTACCAAACACTTCCAGACATTGTGACTTCTCAATGTATTTTAAATTTTCTAAGGGTCTAATACTAAAATATTAAAGACTGAGCCCTAGCCAAGTGGAGAGGCTAATGCCTATAATCACAGCACTTGGGAGGCTGAGGCAGGAGAATCACTGAATTCCAGGCTAGCCTGCGAGACAGAGTAAGACCCTGTCTCAAACAAACAAAAAAATAACATCTTAATCTTTTTTTAAGGACTTAGAAGTCTAAAAGGGGAAAACCAGGAAAATGAGACTAAAGAGCTCTTTGTGGGCAGAAAGAAACTGGGAAGGAATAGTAAGAACCAGAGTGCCAGAACAAAAGGTATAGAAGGAAGAGCACTCTCCAGAGAAATGCTATTGAGAGTTTGTTAAAGGATGCTGTCCAACATGGATGATGCTGATTATTACATTATATATTATATTAGGGACAAATTTTGCTTCAAGTAAGTGGAGAAGGTCAAAATTATAGACAACAGAGTTGGAGAGAGAATGCAGTGGTTAACCATACTTGATGCTCTTCCAAATGTTCTGAGTTCAGTTCCTAGAACACACATCAAGCAGCTCACAACTTCAGATTATTCTAGCTACAAGGAACACAGCAGCCTCTTCTGTCCTCCACGGCTACCCACATGCATGTGCACACACTACACACATACATATACATACATAAAAATAAATATTTTTTAAAGTATGGGAACTGAAGAGAAGGCACAACAACCACATGGTGACTCTGTAACTCTAGTTCCAGGGGATCCAACACCTCTTCTAGCCTCCTCAGACACCAAGCATGTACATGGTACACAGAAATAAATGAAGGCACACAAAACATTCAAAGAAAAAAATTATGAACAACAAATAACTTTGAGTTTAAATGTGTCAGGAAGCAGAGAAATTAAGTGGTAAATAGAGAAAATAAAGGAAACTGAGTTTTTAATGATTTGCTTTTAAAGATGAGTGCTATTAAAAGTCACTATGTTAATGAGAATGGCCCAGATTGTGGAGAGTGGAGCAGGAACCAGGAGAGACAGAGAAGTCTGAAGGCAAGGCATTAGGCACATGCAGTTACAGAATGGCTGGGACTGGCCAAGGTCAAGAGCTCAAGATGAAGAACTCCAGTTCTCTTCTGAGCTATTTTACAGTTCTCAGGTGTCTACAACTCATATACATTACTCTGAAATAACAAAGTTATTATAAAATTTACTTTCCTAATCCAAGGAACTACAAGTCCAACAAATTACTTTTTGGGAAAAAAAAAACATAGTAGCAGACCAGGCATGGTGGCACATGTTTATAATCCCAGTACCAATCCCAGAGGCAGAAGCA
Source organism: Mastomys coucha (assembly GCF_008632895.1). Lineage (NCBI taxonomy): Eukaryota > Metazoa > Chordata > Mammalia > Rodentia > Muridae > Mastomys > Mastomys coucha. The sequence continues at coordinate 73,692,559 of NW_022196912.1, forward strand.
GGAGGATCTCTGAGTTTGAATCCAGCCTGATCTACCTAGTGAGTTCCAGAGCTACACAGAAAAAC
>NW_022196912.1:73692633-73694953 GCF_008632895.1 Mastomys coucha
AAAAAGCATCATTTTTACCTACAATTTTATAAGACTTGAGGTAAAGCCAATCAATAGATATCATAAACACCCACTTATATTGACCTTTCCTAAAGTAAGTACTATTTCCAAACACAGCCACTATATAGTTTTAAATGATAAAATAAACAATTCAAACTAGCAGAAGGAAAGCTATCTATTTGATAACAGTGTATTTGATAAAAGTGTATTGAACACTTTTCCAAAACAGCCCAGAGGGTGGCTTTATCAATCATACCCTACATTCTCAAGGGATATGTGAAGAGACTTAATTCTGACAGATTATCCTGTCAGACATTAGGCTATGAAATTATCCATCTCTCCCAGAATTGTAATAATTTCCAAGCCTTGTTAAAGGAAGGCAAAGAGCATCTGAACCATAGGCAGCTTTATCAACCAAACGCTAACCACGATCACCCAAGAGTAGCTTGTATAGTACTTCTGTATCACTTAGTGATAGGCTCTACCTAACATGTAAACTCATAAATACCTTCCAATGAGCATCTTGAGATAATAATTTAACAAATTCCAACTTCATTTCAAAACAACAGTTGTTGTCACTGTCTTAATGCCACACATCACAGTAACAACCCAACCTCTCCTTCTCCTTACCTCTGGTGGGCCACTGAAGGAATAGGCATACAGAATGGGCTGAATCATGATTAGAGACTGTGTCAGATCCTGACGCATGAAATGGTGACGATAGTATGAACTCTCATCAGGACTATTGTTAAAAACTTGCAAGAAAGGAGATCTTCTTAAATGAAACATAAACTACAAGATAAAGCAGGTGAGATTTAAAAAAAAATAGCTTTTACTGCTGCTACTAGCAGTTCTCTAACAACAAAACATTTGCTTACATTGTTGTAACAACACATCAGCAACACAAAAACACAAGTTCTGTTAAGAATAGACTAAAGTAGTACTGGAGGGATGGTTCAGCAGTTACTTATGGACCCAGGAATTAAGGGGGCTTTCAGTTACCAGAACCCACACTGCATGGTTCACTTCTCCCTGTAACTTAATTTCAGGTTATCAGAAGCCCTGGCCTCTGTAGGCATTTGCATATATGTAGTGCACATAAGTTTATACAGGGACATAGACAGAAATATTAAATAAATAAATACATCAATAAATATATAAGTGCTTTTTTAAAAAAGAATATTCTAAAGTATATCACAAGAAAGCATGTCCTGCTGCCTTGTATGGCCTCGGTGGGAGGGGATGGGCTTGGTCCTGTGGAGGTTTGATGCCCCAGAGAAGGGAGAAGCTAGAGGGGTGAGGTGGGAGTGGGAGGGAGGCAAAGGAGGACTCGTGGAGGGGGGAACCAGGAAGGGGGAAAACATTTGAAATGTAAATAAATAAAATATTTTTTTAAAAAAAGGCTTGTCCTGTTTATGAGCTACATTGGGCTAGTGACATAGCCCCAAAGTTAAGAGAGCTTGCAGGCATGAGAATTGGAGTTCTGCTCCAACACCCAAATAGCAAGCTATACAGGAAGGGCAAGGTGTATTTCAGCTGGAGACCCTGCCTCAAAAGAAAAACAAAAAAGGGCCAGGCAGTGGTGGCACATGCCTTTAATCCCACTTGGAAAACAGAGGCAAGGGGTCTCTGTGAGTTTAAGACCAGCCTAGTCTACATAGTGAGTTACAAGACACTCAGGGCTCTGTTACACAGAGAAACCCTATCTAAAAAAAAGGAAAAAAAACAAGGAAAAAAAAGTTGAACTTTCAGGACAAAGCTTCTATAGGCAAAAATGAATTTCACTAAAATACTGAAGGTGCAAAATTACAATCCCAGCACTTGGAAGACTAAAACTAAGACTAGTTCAAAACTAATCCTAGATATATAACAAGACCCTGTTTCAAAACCAGGAAAACAAAATAAACAAACAAACAAACAGACCAACACAGAGGTGGTAAAGGTAATGTACGGCAAGTTTAAGCTCACATTTCTTACCTGGTATGACATTATAAAATTGTTCACAGGTGATGATAAAAGCCATTATCTCATTATGTGGTAAAATAACTACATAAATTTATTTGATATCACTGTAATTAGAACCCTTTATCTTAGATGATAAGCTAATAGGGTTTAACCTTACTTGTACCCACACTAAGTCTTCAAGCACTACAAATAAAGAATTACTATTTGTAAGCCCCATAAAGGGATATTTTTTCATTGACCACAATTATCCCAAAATTTACCTAACTAAAAGAATAATTCAGTAAAATATGTTCATATGTGATTACTAAAAGACAAACAACAGCCGGGCAGTGGTGGCACACGCCTTTAATCCCAG
>NW_022196912.1:73694963-73711839 GCF_008632895.1 Mastomys coucha
AGATGACACTCAATGTTACTGGTAATAAGAGGAAAAAAAAGTGGTCTTTGACCTACTTACCTGTGGATAAAGGGAAAATGTTTCTGAAAACCGGAAGGAATTTGGATCATCTTTGTGATACTCTCCAAATTTTTGACACTAAATAAAATAAAAGATTAGCAATTTGTTCTTAGTATAGTAACTGAAAATTCTATCCACTAAAAAAATCTATTTATAAAAAGTTGCTAGTTTTAGGGAGACATATTCAACATAGGGTAAAGTTGAAATAATATATATTGACTTAGCAAGGGACTGATTACAACCAAAAGCACTATCTGAATTTCAGAAATGCAGCAACAACTCATCCTAAAATGTTTAGATTTGTTATTATAAGCAAATGTCTTTTGTAGCAAATAAAGAATACATAGATGCTAATGGGAGGAGGGAGGAGGCAAAGAGAAACTTCCTAAGACTACCACAGTATCTTTTTCAATACTGTCCAAGGATAGAGAGAAACACAATCTAGGCACTACAGCAGCTACAAAAATAAACTTCTGGTACAAAGTATGCTACACTGCAAGTGCCCAAGGAGCTGGAGAGATGGCTCAGTGGTTAAGAGCACTGATTGCTCTTCCAGAGGTCCTGAGTTCAATTCCCAGCAACCACATGGTGGCTCACAACCATCTGTAATGGGATTTGATGCCTTCTTCTGGTGTGTCTGAAGATAACTACGGTGTACTCATATAAATAAATAAATCTAAAAAAGTACCCAAAAGAAAAAGAATCAAAGGAAAAGCCTAGTGAAGAAAAAGATTTACAGAAGCAAAAATTAGAATGAGATAAATCATGTCACAAGCTACAGAGAAGCATGCCATGTATGAGATCATGGAGAGAGGCATCCAGCTGCCTCGTACAAGGATGAGCTCCTACTACAACAGCCACGACCTCAGCCACCAGCCTTGCTGTGTTAAGCAAAAGTCTCTTCCCCACAGGACTATGTACTGGAGGCTTGGTCACCAGCTCACAGCACCAAGGGAAGGAAGAGTGCCTTGGGGTGTAATTTGGTCACTGGGGCATTCCTTGATGAGAACTGTAGAACCAGTCTTTCTTACTGCAGCATCACCACAGGTCTAAACCAAATCCTCTAAAACAATGAGCCAAAATAGACCTGTGTTGGAGTGAAGGAAGCGTGACTAATATTTGGATAATGCCATTCTATGTTTTGGACCTCAAACAACCAAGGCACATAAAACAGGCAATAGATGTTTCACAAAAAGTAGATATAGTCAAAAAAGACTATATTGGCCTTTCTCCCAAACTACCTCGACTGGTCTCGTCTTGATGTGACACAAGATCAAAGTAAACTTTTTGATGTTCTATTAATCACCTGTCCTCTGTGTACATGTTGTAAAATGTTCATTGTGTAAGGAAACTTCAATTTTGTGCTTGATGCAAATGTCTCATTTGGTTATTCACTAGGTACTAATGATTTTTAATCAGCATTTCTCTTTTAAAAATATATCAGACACTTATAGCAGTTTGTGAAGTTAAGGTATGAGATAAAAGAAAAGCCTAAACTTGCTAAAAACTCCTTAAAAATTACAACCCTGGCTGGGCGGTGGTGGCGCACACCTTTAATCCCAGCACTTGGGAGGCAGAGGCAGGCGGATTTCTGAGTTTGAGGCCAGCCTGGTCTAGAGAGTGAGTTCCAGGACAGCCAGGGCAATACAGAGAAACCCTGTCTCTAAAAAATAAAAAAAGAAAAAAAAAGAAAAAAAATTACAACCCTGGGTCTTTTACAAAGGAAAAAGAAAAAAAATCTTTTTTCAATAGAAGGTATTCAGTGGGTTTTATGCAAGTTGATGGTCCAGAGTGCACTATAAAACTGTAGTGTCATACATGACAACCTATGAATGCATAGCTCCAGCAAGATGGAAAGAGTACTGTACTACAGATCACAGCTACTGCCCAAGTGCACACACTGGACACTTCAACTTTTAGACCCTCAAAACAACAGAACATTTATGAAGACAGAGTCATTTTCTATGAAGAGGCTCATGAAGAAAGCCATTTCAGAGCACAACTTATTAGCCATATAGAAAGCGCACATGGTTGGTGACATCCTAGAAAACACCAACATGTAAAACTAGTCAGTAAAATGCTAGGGCAAAATGCAACCCAGGAACCAGGAGCACTTCTATTTTAGTGCACAGTATGAGAGCTAAGGAGTCAGCACGCTGCCAGATGGGGCCTTGAGTACAATTACCAATATAAGAAAGGTACTGTAAAAGTTCCAATTTAAACAAAGTTCTGGGGCTGGAGAGCTGGCTCAGTGGTTAGGAACACTGACTATTCTTCCAGAATTCAATTCCCAGCAACATCACATGGTGGATCTGATGCCCTCTTCTGGTATGTAGGTGTACATACAGAAAAAACACTCCTACATTAAAAATACATATATGTAAATAAATTTAAAAAATAAACAAAGCAGAGCACTGAATCAAAGCCCTGGGTCCATACCACAGGATGCTAAGAGTCTGTGCAGTAATCTGGAAATGGCTTCTTTGTCTGGATGGGAAGCTCAGGATTGTGTATCAATCTTCTATTGATAGTGGTGACAGTCAAGAAAACGTTTTGGCTAAGAGAGTCTGCTGTTGTTTTGAAGAAGCTCAGGTGAGATACTTCAATACTTATCCCCATCTAGAATCAAACAGCTCACAGAGGAGCTGCGCCAGCATTTGTATTGACAGTGTCCCATCACTGATGGACTATACAAAGTTAAAGCTCATTTAAAAGACACATTTGATACCACAATTCTGATTTCTTCACAAAGACGTGTTGGGAGAAAAAGGGGAAAAATCTCGACAGTACTACAAAAATAGCTAACTTTAAACAAGTTCACTCATGACATCCGACAGACAGGCTAAAGGCACCTCTCTCAAGTTTGGTAGCTTAACAGAGAATTCTCAACAAGGTATTTAAGTCGAAGAGTAAATGAAAAAGCACAGGACAGAGTTTGCAAAGTAAGAATTAAGTGTTAAGAGCTGCTTGGGCCTATACTCCCAGGACATGAGAGCGAGTTTAAGACCAGCCTAGGCTATATTATTATATTCCACTGAAATTAAAACAGAAAATAAAAGCCAGAGTAAAGACTAAATACACACACAGCAGTAATAACAAATTCCAGACCAGCCAAGGCTACATACACAGACCCTGTCTCAAAACAAAAACAAAATTCATAGAATCAATAATGTAGAATTAATTTCCATTCACTTCATACAAGCCAAAATAATAAGTTGCATATTGCCATTCATTTTTAAGGAAAGGGGCTTTCTAATTTATTGGAAGTGAGTGGAACACTGCTGTTTATTGCTAGTTCAGTTTTCTGAATGAGTTCTTCCTACAGTTCTCTCCACCTACTGTAAGTTCTTTAAAGGGTATTTACTATAAATGAAAGCTGACAAGCCGAGAAAAGCACAATGTCCACTTCTTACCAGTCGAATGAGTTGTCTGTCCAACCATCTAAGCACATCTGGCCCTTCCTCTGTTTCTGCTCTGTATATTGCCAGCCTCGCCATGAGAATGGCAGCTGCTTCCTGGTCAAAAGATGCAGCAATGTTTTGGATTTGAGTTTGAGCATCTGCCCAGCTAAAGAAAGAAGAAAGCACAGAAACATGGCTGAATTATATCATAATACCACAGTTGGTTACCACACACAGCTACACTTAGAGAAATAGAATGCCACCTCAGTATTTCAAGATTCTAATACTACATAGATCAATTAGCATTATTAAAATATCACAAATACCTGTTTATTACATTGATTTTCCTTAAAACAAAACCTTAAAATATTTTCTAAAAGAACTCTAAAGGAACATAGTCTTTAAGACAACAAGACTTCTTTTGGGTGGGGGGGGGGTGGTTCAAGACAGGGTTTCTCTGTGTAGCCTTGGCTATCCTGGAACTCACTCTGTAGACCAGGCTGGCCTCGAACTCAGAAATCCACCTGCCTCTGCCTCCCAAATGCTGGGATTAAAGGCGTGGGCCACCACTAACCAACAACAACAAGACTTTTATAAGTAAAGATAATAGTGTATGGGTCAGCAGGAAGGTTCAGTAGGTAGACACACTAGCACAAAGACCTACAGCCTGAGTTCAAGTACCAGACTCAACAATGTGAAAGGAGATAACTGACTCCTAAGATTTGTTATACCTCTATACAGTAACTGGCACATGTGCATGCAGACATACACAAAATAAAGTCTTTTTTAATAAAATAGAATGTGTGAATGATATGGAAATCCTTATGGTGACATCATTCCTAAGAACTTAGGAGTTCACACATACACACATACTAGTTAAAAAATACCATATACATGTGCATAAATTATATAGATAGAATCATTCTTTTTAGCTTAATGCATAAGTCTATGCTGAATTTTTTTTTTATGTATATGAGTACACTGCAGCTGTCTTCAGACACACCAGAAGAGAGCATCAGATCCCATTACAAATGGTTGTGAGCCACCATGTGGTTGCTAGGAATTGAACTCAGGACCTCTAGAAGAACAGCCAGTGCTATAAACCACAGAGCAATCTCTTCAGCCCCCTCTATGATGGATTTTAATGTATTCAATCTTAGAGAAACAAAAAACAAATTTACAAAAATAAAGGTTTTATTCTCAATCTTAATGTCATTTCTTACACTGAAGGACAAAACATCAGAATTTTATTCTCATTAGTGTTTAAACAGAAATCAAATGTCAATGATAGAAATCACATAAATTAAAACTGTTGTACCTTTCTCCCTGTTAATACACTGATCAAGACAAATCAAAATTAAGTAAGAGAGTGTAGTATGGGGCTATAAGCCTATAATACCAATACTTGGGAGTTGGAGACAGAAAGATGAGGAATTCAAACCCATACTCAACTATACAGCAACTGTGAGGCCAGCCTGGACTACAGGAGATCCTGTCTCTAAGATCATGGAATGCAGTAGGTTTTAAAGTTCCTCAAAAAAATTAAAACTAGAATTTCTGGGACTGGAGAGATGGCTCATCGTTTAAGAACACTGGCTACTTTTCCAGAGGTCCTGAGTTCAGGTCCCAGAAGCCACATGAAGGGGCTCCCAGCTCCTGCGTGCTGCTCTCTTCCAACCTCCACAGATACCTGTACTCACAAGCACACATCCCCCACAGACACACAAATTTTTTTAACTTCCATATAATCCAGCTATACCTTTCCCAAACAGTCAAAGTCAGCTTCCTAAGCGAGACACCTATACATCCATGGATATTATATAATTCTTAATGTAAACAGCTGATACAGTGGTATACCTGAAATAATGCTATGAAAGCACAGATAGGCAGCAATCCCAGGGGCTTGCTGGCCACCAATCTGAAGCAAATAGTGAGCTCCAGGTTCAGTAAGAGACTTTCTGCCTCAAGCACTAAGATGGAGAGTGATAGAAAATGGCACTTGATGCTGACCCCTGGCTTCCACATGATCACACTTAGTGTACCCAAGGATACACACACATATACACATAGGGGAAAAAAATTTAAAAAGTTAAAGTGAGAATTTCAGTCTGAGAGGTTGATAGTATTATAAATTATAACTGTGTGAGCCTGGCTGGCCTCAAACTCAGAAAAATAGCTCTTCATGCCTCTGCTTCCCAAGTAAGGACATATGTTCTATAAACTTAATCTAGCCAAACTTTCTTTACATAGAACCTTTTTTTATTATTTCAAAGACATAATTTTGGGGAGGATTGGTTTCTTTTTAATACTTCTGCTGATCCTTCTTGCAAAGCATCTCACTCTATACAAGACTGGCAATCCTTGGTGTACGTCTTGTATGTGAGTTGTTGTACATGTATGGTCATATGGAACAGAGTACATGCACTGTGTCCAGATGCCTATGGAGGTCAGAGAGCACTCCCAGATGCCATCCTCAAGAACGCCATCCATCTCCTTTGAGACAGTATCTCCTTGGCATGCAGCTCACCAATTAGCCTAGAGTGTCTAGATAGCAAGCCATAGGGCTACTCATGTCTCTGCTTTCTCTATACTGGGATTACCAGCACAAGACCATTCTACCTTTTTCACATGGTTTCTAGTGATCAAACTCACATACGGGCAAGGATTGAACCATGTTACTTTACATATGTTACTTTACATGTAATTTATTTTATAGTGACATATTTAATTTTTTCAGCCTTTTAACTTTTATTTTTACTCATGTGTATGTGTATATATCTGTAATTATGTATATACACAAGAGTACAGATGTCTACAGTGGCCAGAACAGGGTGTCAAGTCTCCTGGAGCTGGAGTTATTAGCAGTTATTAACCATCCAACCTGGGCACTGGGAACCAAACCATAGTCCTCTGTAAGAGCAGCAAGAACTCTTAAATGCTGAGTCAGGACTCCAACCCTGTGGCAGTTAGAATAAGAATGCCCCCCTTAGGCCCATATATTTGAATGTATCAGGGAATGGCACTACTTGAAAGGGATTAGGGGTTGTGGCCTTCTTGGAGCAGGTGTGACTTTATTGGAAGAAGTGTATCAACTGGGGATGGGCTTTTGTCAAGCCAATCCCAGTGGCTTTCACTTCCTGTTGCCTATGGATCTGGACGCAGAACTTTCCAACACCATGTCGGCATGTGTGTGCTGCCATGTTCCCTGTCATGCTGACAGTAGACTAAACCTGTAGGTAAGTCCCAATTAAATGTTTTCTTTTACAAGAGCTACCATGGTCATGGTGTCTCTCCACAGCAATAAAACAATAACTAAGGCAAGCCCCTTTCTCTATTTTTAATTTTCTTTCATTCAACAATTTCAAAATGTTTCCAGATAGTAAGTAAGAGTAAGATATCTTAGTCTGGTAAAATATTGTTTTCTGAAGACAGGCTTTCTCACTGACCTGGAACTCCACAAATAAGCTAGGCTAGCTAGCTAGCTAACCCAGGATTCACCTGTCTCCATCTCCCAGAGCTGGGATTACACATGGGTTCCACGACATCTAGCTTTTTGTTCTCCCCATGAGTTCTGGGGGTCAATCTAGGTCCTCATGCTTGCTTACCAATAGGCCTCCCTCCCCACCCTTAGGAGTTCTTTTAAAAACTGCTATTACACTTGTCATTGACTATCCTACAAAATAAGCTAGGTTTAAAAGACATAAAATGCCCTTAATCACAAATGTTTATTTTCTAGTCATAAGTGTTACTCAAAACAGAAACTCAGCTTGGGAGTATGACCTAAAATAGTTTTAATATATAAATTACATCTCTAATAAAAAAAAAACTTACTTCCTAGCAATTGTGGTCACTCGAATGCGTCTCTGCCCACTTGAATGCTGATACTGGGTCACAAATTGGACTGCACCTCGTCCTCCTTGAGGAATTGGAGCATTATGCTGTATATAAAAATGAAGAAGTAAGAACTAAGCAAAATCTACCATGGTAATGTCACAGTATCAAAAACAACATACTCTCTACCATTAAGAAAATCATTGTAGGACAAGGAAAAGCCCAGGGGCTGAAGAGACAGCCCAGCAGTCAAGAGCATTGTCTGCTCTTCCAGAGGATGTAGGTTCAGTTTCCAGCTTCCACACAGTGGCTCACAACCCTCAGCCATCTAACACTCTCATCTGGTCTCTGCAGGCACCAGGCACACAGATGGTGTACACGCATACATGCAAGCAAAACATTCACATATATAAAATAAATATAAATATAAAAATAAAGGCCCAATATTGGATGCATTCACTCCTGGCCCATCAGAACATAGTCTACAATCTCACAGTCTCACAAAGCCATGTGAGGAAATTTCTGAGACCTTATGAGAAAACTGAGTGAACAAGACATGAGTCTTATGACCTCTGTTCCTCACAGAGTTGTTCTTAGGATGGGCTTTCATGCCCGTCCCAGGTGGGCAGACAGGAGTGAGTTCACTTTAGATTATTCACTACAGCTGGCTATTGTTTCTACTCCTCTATGGAAAAACGTGTTTTCACCACATGAAGCTCATCCTGTGATGGGCACTTTACTCAGGTGACTCTTCTTAACCCTCAGAGTATAAACGGACTGATGCTCTGAATAAAGTTGGTTACTACATGAGACTTTATTCTACCTCATTTTGGAGGCCGCCCTCTCCCAGGTTTACATCAACAAGTAGGGTGGCAACAAAGAACTAATACTAATCTCCTCACTGTGGGGGTCTTCCTATGGATTGGCTCAATAGATGCAACTGAATTGATGATATGATAGCACCATATCATTAAAATGAAAAACAAAAACCATGTCATCTCAATAGATGCAGAAAAGGCATTTGATAAAATTAAGCACTCCTTAATGATAAGAATGCTAAACACATTTGGTATAGAAGGACTCTATCCCAACATAATAAAGGCCATGCCTTAAAAGGTCATAACTAACATCACACTAAGTGGGAAAAACTGAAAGTGTCTAACATCTAGAACAAAATAAGGATTCCCAATTCACCACTATCACTAAACACTGTGCTACCAAAAGTCCTCACCACAAAGTCAGGCAAGAGAAAAAAAAAACATCAACATTGGAACAGAAGTCAAACTGCACTGCAAATGACATGACTACCCCTCATGCAGAAATCTCTACATACTCAACCAAGAAAGATTAATAATAATGAAAATAGCCACTCTTTAAAGTCAGGGGAGGGAAGAGCTGGAGAGAAGACAATGATTAAGAGAGAATACTGTTCCTGCAGAGGACTCAAGTTTGATCGGAAGAACCCATACTGGATGATGGTTTACAACCACCTATAACTCTAGCTCCAGGAATTTGATGCCTCTGGCTTTTGTGGGCACTTGCACATATAGCCACATAACCTACACACATACACATAATTTTAAAATAATTATTTCTAAAAAAAAATCCAGGCATGGTGGCATCCTAGCACTTGAGAAGCAGAGGGCCAGAAGTTCAAGGACATCATCACCTCCACAGGAAATTCACGGCAGCCTGACCTCAGAAGACTGTGTCTATTTTTTAAAGCAATCAGTAACCCTGTTATACACCTATACCAAATTCTCTGAAATGGAAATCAAGAGCTAGGCATGGAGAGTTCAGTAATGGAAGGAACAACTGCCTAGCAAGAGTAAAGACGGGTTTAATCCCCAGCACTGCTGAGAAAGAAAGAGGTAAGGGAATAATCACATTTACAATATCAATAAAACAAAACAACTATAAATAAATCCAAACAAAGTTGAAAAAAATTTATTTTATTTTATTTATTATTTTATATATATATGACGAGTACACTGTACCATTACAGATGGTTGTGAGCCACCACGTAGTTGCTGGGAATTGAACTCAGGAACTCTGGAAGAGCAGTCAGTGCTCTTAACTACTGAACCATCTCTCCAGCCCAAGTTGAAAGAAATTAAACAAAGATATAAACAAATGGAAAAATATCTTTGTTCGTGGACAGGAAAAATCAGTATTGTTAAAATGTCTATACTATTCAGTGCAATCTACCAATTCATTGCCAACCTATCAAAATTCCAATGGCATGGCTCACAGAACTAAAAAATAAATCCTACAATTCATATGAAAGATTCAGTGTCTAAATTAAGTACCTGTTTACCTTCCAGTATTAAAATGCAGTCAGCCAGATATGGTGGTACACGCCTTTAATCCCAGGATTTAGGAGGCAGAGGTATCTCTCTAAATTCAAGGCCAGCCTGATCTACATAGTGAGTTCCAGACACCCAGAGCTATATACCCTGTCTCAAAATACCAAAAATAAATAAAGAAATAAAGAAATATAAAAAAAAAATTTTTAAGATAGGCAGTCATACCTGATTAACAACTTCAAAATATATGGCTAAGGTTGTAGTGGGACTGAGTCCACATATCTTCCACTGACAAGTGCCACCTGTTCCAATCTCCTGTAGAAATAAAAGACAAGGTGCTCGAGAGCTAAAGAACCTTATTTATTAATATATAAGAAGAAAAGCAGGAATAAGCCTCTAGGAAGAAAAAACACACAGCTTTCAGGTTTATTCAGTAAATGTTAAAAGCTTAAAATTTTTAACACTGTATCATAAACACATAATTAAAGTAAATGTAAGCAATTTTATATGATAAGATATTAAGATTATTAAAAGATTTACTAAGTAAATTAAAATGATATAAGGTCCTTTGAAGCAAGCACTATTTAATGAAGGATCAACCAACCAACCCCTTACCTTTCCACCCCACTCTCCCATCTGTATAAGGATTCTCTACATATGTATATGCGAATAGGCCTTCTGCATTATAAGCATCATAAACTCCAAAAAACTATGGATGCGGGTCTTTACCACAAAATGGCATGTCAATTCATTTTGTATCTTTGTCATTTTTGAAAGCTGGTTATCTACTTTGTACTATCTTATCATTCTAGCTACAGCCATTCTGGCATGATAGTAATTCTGGAATGCACTATAAACAGGCAGAGAAAAGAAAGGAACTGAAACTTAAATCCCCCTAACTTGGTTGTTCTGTTGCTAATTCTGGTGACAAAAACCTTTTGGAATTAATTTTGCCTTTCAGAAACTTAAAACTTTCTAAACTTACTTCAAAGCCTTCCTTAACTATGAACTGGAGCACTGGCGGTGGTGTGTGCTTTCCATACACGGAAGCATAGCGAGGGAAGGTCAGCCACACAACTTAACAAACAGTAGAGGCTTCCATGATGGGTCTGTCTTTGGGCTAGCCTAGAAATTAACTATATTTTTTAGAACAAACATTACTTACATTTTCAGACACGCAGGGTCCTTTAGAATTAAGAGACACACAGGGTCCAATAGCTCCTGAAATCTTGATTTCCCTTGAGGTCTGAAAATAAGAACATGATACATTTGGTTCCCTCAAAGATGAAGTCAGGGCTGGCAAGGATGGCTGAGTGAATAAAGTACTCGCCACCAAGCCTGAGTGTGAGTCCCAGGAGCTACACGGTAGGAGGAAAGAACTGGCTCCTCTGAAGTTGTCCTCACATCTCCACACAAACATTGTAACATGGCATGTGGGGGTGCATGTGCATATGCGTACACACACAAATGTAATAAAAATGTTAGTAAGTTCAGATGTTTATAAGTGTTTAAAACACAAGACACTCTTCACATTTAAAATTCTAAGGTCCATGAATTCTAAAATTCATAGATTTTAGAATGAGGTGGTGGACACCTTTAATTCCAGCACCTAGAGGCAGTCAGGTGGATATCTGTTAGGCTGAGGCCAGCATCTACTGAGCAAGTTCCAGGCCAGCCAAATTATACAGAGAAACATTATTCTTCCTTAACCTACAAATGACACATCTATGTATCTCCAATCTACAACAGCTCACATAATTAATATTATGGTTCTTATAGTTCAACCATCCACTCTCATAAGGTTCTTCTCAACTGTCAACATTTTATGTCGGTCTCCTGAATAAAATTCATTTCCTCTCATTGTTCAGAAAGCACTATAAGCCACACTCTCCTGGAATAAACTGTATCCTGGATATACTCACTTCTCTTTTTTGTTTGTTAGGGTTTTTTGTTTGTTTGTTTGTTTTATTTTTCGAAACAAGGTTTCTCTGTGTAGTTCTGACTGTCCTAGAACTTACTCTGTGGACCAGGCTGACCACGAACTCAAGAGAACTGCCTGCTTCTACTTCCTGAGGGCTGGGATTAAAGGCATGAGCCACCGTGCACAGCTCTCAATTCTCGTCTTTATTTTTTTTAATTAATTTTTTTTTTTAGTATTTTTTTTCTTATTCACTTTACATCCTGTGCACTGCCCCCTCCCAGTCACCGCCCTCCTACAATCCTTCCCCCATCCCTCCTCCTCTTCTCCTCTGAGTAGGTGGGTGCCCCCCTCAGTATCCCTCACCCTGGCATATCAGTCTCTGCGAGGCTAGGTGCATCTTCTCCCACTGAGGCCAGGCAAGGTGGCCCATCTAGAACATATCCCACATGCAGGCAACAGCTTTCGGGATAGCCCCACCTCCAGCTGTGAGAACTGGGTGGGAGAGGGGATGGGGAGAAGCATGGTTGGGGAGCTCAGGATCAGGTACAGACAGGACAGGAAGGACAAGAGGGATGGCCAGATGGCCATGAGAATGAATGGAAACCTGCACCTGACTGGGGTGGGGAGGTGAGGAGCATCTCCAGGAAAAGACAGAGACCTGGGATAAGGGAGGCACCCAAGAACCAATGGAGGTGTTGATTCTCTTCTTAAAGTTTTCTACTGTTACTTTATAAGATCATATATGATTTAATCTCTCAAAATTAAGTTTTCCTATAACAAGACCTCTACCTTAGAGATCCAATCAGATCTCTACAATTTCCTACCATCATGCTGACTACACAGTAAACTGTAAATAAAATGTCAATAAGAAATGATTAATAAAAAAATCAAAATCAATGGTTTTGTAATATACATGTAATTAACAATAGACCTGCCAAGTGTTTTAAGTCAAAATTTGAAATTTGTGATGGAATTGTACACCCAACACTAATCACAAAACAAAAGAATAATTCCCTCTCAAGCTAGATAATTTCCACCATTATAAGAAACTAACATAGCCAGGTGGTGGTGGCACAACGCCCTTGATGCCAGCATTCAAGAGGCAGAGACAGACACAGCTCTGTGAGTTTGAGCCCAAGTTGGTCTACAGAGTGAGTTCCAGGACCATCAAGGCTACACTGAGAAACTCTGTCTCAAACAAACGAACAAACAAACAAATGAAATCTCACTACGCTGGGCATAGTGAAGCACACCTTTAATCCCAGACACTTGGGAGACAGGCAGATGAATACGTACATTTGAAGCAAGTCTGGTCTACAGAGTGAGGTCCAGAACAGCCAGAGCTACACAGAGAAACCCTCAAAAAAACAATACAAACAAATAAACAAAAAAACCTAACATATAAAAATACATAATGTCTAGCGCCAGCCAGAGTAGAACACAGCTGCATCACAGCAACTGGAAAGCTGAAGTAGGAAGATCAGGAGTTAGAAGACAGACTGAGTTAGACTTATCTCTAAAAAACAAAAATATCAGGACTGGTGAGATGGCTCAGTGGTTAAGAGTACTGACTGTTCTTCTGAAGGTCCTGAGTTCAAATCCCAGCAACCACATGGTGGCTCACAACCATCCGTAATGAGATCTGACACCCTCTTCTGGAGTGTCTGAAAACAGCTACAGTGTACTTACATATAATAAATAAATAAATCTTTAAGCTGAGCAGTGGTGGTGCATGCCTTTAATCTCAGCACTTGGGAGGCAAAGGCAGGTAGATTTCTGAGTCTGCCTGGTCTACATAGTGAGTTCCTGAACAGCCAGGGCTACACAGAGAAACCCTGTCTAGAAAAACCAAAAAAAAAAAAAAAAATCCAATATAAGAAACTTTACTTACATTACTTTACCATCATTCAAAACAATCCCAGTGTCCTGTATACTTAATGACAACACCTTTTCTGGAAAACAAAATCTCTAACTCAAAGTTCTAAAGTAACCATTACTTTCTAAAGTTCATCTGAATTTGACTAATATTTTACAGTTACCATTAAGCCTTCAAGGTTCTCGACGATAACCATACCACACAAGTCAAGTCTGGGTTCTTACCTTTATTTCTAACGTGCCACCAAAGCCCATTTTAAACTGGCCATGTATATCTTTGGTAAAGACTCTTTGAAAAGTTTGCTTGAATAAGGAGGTATTGAAAGAGTCACCCATTACCATGTATCCTCTGCACAGAAAAAGGCAAACACAACATACAAAATGAATTAACTGGGCCCATGTATTACCAGAAAAAAATAAACAAATAGAAAAGATATTCCCCAAAGCAAACACCATTAATGTTATTTCTATTAATAATTTTTAATCACCCTTACTCACTGTGTGTATGGATGTGTGCATGACACAGCATTCATCTGAAAGTGTGAAAACAACTTTCAAGTATCAGCTCTCTCTATCCACCTGTGTGTCCCAAGTATCCAACTCCCTCCCACCATGCCATCAGAGCCTTTACCCACTGAGCAGCCTACAGCCCAGATTTTCTCCTTCCATATGCATCATCTAAGATTATTCATTTATAATATGCTTGATAATGCATCATTCATTCAAGACTGTTCCTTTTCACAGTTAGAGTTTATAAAAGTTGTGTATATTTCTGCTTCTCAAAGTGTGCTCCGAACAGGAAACCCAAGTTACCTGTACAAGTGAATACCTGAGCAGCTCTTGACCACACCGGCTGCTTCCAAGTCTCTCTTCCTATTGTCTTTCTAATTGGCTCTAGGTCAGCTTTCACTGTCTAGTAAGGTTTTCAAAGGCTTTCCAATGCTGAAGTGTCTACTCTCCTCCTGCATTGTTTATATCTATAAACACAGCTGAACCTGGCCTTTACTTTCTGGTTGTTTACATCTACATATCTAAGAGAATATTAATGAAGCTGAACCCCTACTTCACTTTTATTCCACAATAACAGGAAATACTGGCACATCCTAAATGTGCATAAATTAAAAGCATACTGAATAAAAGAAGTCCATGGGGGCTGGAGAGCATTTGTTTCTCTTGCAAAAGATCCAGTTCAGTTCCCAGCACCTACAAAGCTGCTCAAAACCACCTGTCACTCCAGTTCCAGGGGAGCCAACACCCTGTTCCAACTTCCTTGGGTACCAGACAGGCACATAGTGAACATACACATATGTAGGCAAACGTTCATCCACATAAAATATTTTTAAAAGTCAATGGCAGGCAAAATACCACTTATTATCCCACTAATGGGAAACATCCAGAAGAGGAGAGTAGTGTTACGTAGGGCAGGAGGGCGGAGAGTAACAGATAACAAGCAGAATCTCTCCAGGGTCACTGCAAATGTTCTAAATTCAATCATAATAATGACCATATACCTTAAGAACATACTACAACCTTATCATACATTTTAAATGGATAAATTTCATGGTTTGCTATCTCAAAACACTACTAAAACAACCTAGTAACTTTTTAATAAATTTTTTCAAAAGAACTTGTACCTTAATAATCCTATCTTTTCAAAAGAAAGGAAGAAAGAAAGAAAGAAAGAAAGAAAGAAAGAAAGAAAGAAAGAAATATGAGGTCCAAAGAAGACACAGCAATGCTGTTAGCAAACATTACCAAAAAACTGTAAGACAAAGAGCTTTTCATTTCCTAAGCTGTCAGCGTTGGCTCATATTGGTAAGCAGTCATTATTAGATACACACATACATACCCAGTAAGGTTAGGGCAGCACTTCATCTCCAAGAGACCTGTCTGGTCCAATGCACAGGCATAGATATCAATGACATGCCCCGTCGTAGCAGCTCGATTAGCCAACGCTTCAAAATGCTACAGAAGATTTTAATTAATATCAAAATATATATAACCTAATCAAATATATAACCTAGGCATCCTAGAAATCTTTTTCCTATAGATCAAAGTAATTTAAGAGTAAAAGAATAATTTATCATAATTTATATATGATCTAGTCACATTTAATTTTTCTATAGCTTCATAAAATTGATAACATAACTTCTAGAAATCTGACTTCCAGACAAACAAGTGACAAGAATCTGGAATTCTAGCACTGGGGAAGCTACAACAGGAGGATCATGAGTTGCACTGTATAGAAAAACTGTCTCAAAATAAATAAAGTCTGATATTTTAACATTCTTTGATGTAAAGGCCATTATTTTTAGACATGTCTCTAAGTGAAGCAAAATTAAGCAATGGTATAGAAAACATTCTCTACTTCAATATTAACACAAGAGAACAAAACAGAACTCTTTTTCCTAGGTAAATCTACAGTCAAGTAACAAACACATTGAAAAAGAGAAAAAATAGCCAGGTGGTGGTGGCGCATGCCTTTGATCCCAGCACTTGGGATGCAGAGGCAGGAGGATTTCTGAGTTCGAGGCCAGCCTGGTCTACAGAGTGAGTTTCAGGACAGCCAGGGCTACCCAGAGAAACCCTGTCTCGAAAAAACAATATAAACAAAACATATATATAATCATATATATATTATCATATATATAACAATGACTACCAAAAATATCAAACAGTATAGAGAATTAAACTAAAAGCCTGAATTTAAAACACAAAAATAAAATCCTAATACCAGCAAGAACATCAACAAGCAGCAACACCAAGGATTCAATAATCACCAATAGCTACTTTTACCAAACATCCTCAAAAATGTGAAGTTTCACAAACAGAAAACAACTCAAAGAAAACATGAATGAAAATTACCTTAGTTCCCTTTTTAACATATTTGGCATTGTCCTTCTCAATGTCGTGCCAGGATCTTATAGGTGTCTTTAGCTCATCTCCCACCACCATTCCAGGCCCCTGGGTAGCAGGACCACCAATGAACATCATGATCCGAGCACCAGTGTTGGGGAAAGTACACTATTGGAAAAAAGGAACTCATTCAAAAAGTGCAAGGGATGACAAAAAGCAGGTATATGCATTTTAATGTAGTGTTCCTAGAAAGCAACATGTACTTGATAAGAAATAAGTAAATGTGGGCTGGAGGGATGGCTCAGAGGTTAAGAGCACTGGTTGCTCTTCCAGAGATCCTGAGTTCAATTCCTGGCAACCACATGGTGGCTCACACCATCTGTAATGGGATCTAATGCCCTCTTCTGATGTGTCTGTAGACAGCTACAGTGTACTGAGTATTCATACACATAAGCAAATAAATCTTTTTTTTTAAAAAAGCATTATTTTAAAAATTAATAATAAGTAAATGCTAAAAAGAAGACATTTGTTTGGAGGATAGATTTTTTTTTAAATCCTAAACAGTACTACATCCTTAGTTTTAAAGCAATCTCTAAACTTACACCCTATAGCAAAGGTTCTGTTTC
>NW_022196912.1:73713206-73721736 GCF_008632895.1 Mastomys coucha
GAAACAGAACCTTTGCTATAGGGTGTAAGTTTAGAGATTGCTTTAAAACTAAGGATGTAGTACTGTTTTTCTGCAGAAAGCACGTCAGCCGCTGCTCTGCCTCTGATTGCTAGGAGCAGTTCTATTCACGTGCACACACAGACACACAGAGACATAATTTAAAATCATATAGACTGGATTTGAAGAGTTCCTGGAGAGCTGAGCCCATGCTGCTTTCTAGTGTGTGGTGTGGCATTTCTTCTATCAGGTGTGGCTACTGTTAACTCTCTTTATACGTGATGCGTAAGTAAAGGGTTTCCCTAAGCCAGCCACTATAGGAAATTAATCAAGCCTAAAAAAATACCCAACTCACAGACAGAAGTACAGTTAACAACCTATAATTGGTATGGAGCTTTAAGAAAAAAAAGAAGTACCACACACTGATTACAGAATAAGAGAAGAAAAGATCCACGCATGGTGGTGCAGAGCAACAGGCCTACATTCAAAAGGCTACATTCTCCTAAACTGCTGTTAGTTAAGCTTAGCACTAACTGAACTGTACAGTAAAACAGAAGAAAAGGATAGCAAAGATAAGGTGGAGCAAGGAAGAAGGACAGGGAAGAAAGAAAAATGAAAGGATACCCACACCAAACACCACCATGGTGTTTTGCTCACATCTTTCCATGTGTGCACATGCGTACATGCACACAAACTCTTACATTTCAAAATTGTTTCCATCATTACTACCTCAAGCAGTCCGACAGCTACAGAAAGCACCACTCCTGAGGAGCGCAAAGGTCTCTCCATCATTACTACTTCAAGCAGTCTGACAGCTATAGAAAGCGCCACTCCTGAGGAGCGCAAAGGTCTCTCCATCATTACTACCTCAAGCAGTCCAACAGCTATAGAAAGCGCCACTCCTGAGGAGCACAAAGGTCTCTCCATCATTACTACCTCAAGCAGTCCGACAGCTATAGAAAGTGCCACTCCTGAGGAGCGCAAAGGTCTCTTTCCTTGTGGTACAGGCCAAGGGTCTCGCTGAAGTTCTCCCAGAAGATCTGTGAGATTCATGTCTATTTTCTGTACTGGCTGTAAGAATCTGCAAAACAACAGTAAACAAAGACCATTTACAATTGTGATATTTTATGAATTTCTCTTAAAAATAGAAAAAAATATGTGATGCACAGCAGACCAACAGTTCACAATTTTCTGTGTGCAGCAGAATGTACTGGAGTGTTTCTTTGAAAACAGGTTGCTAATGGAGACATAGCTCAGTCAGCAGAGGTTCTATCCAGCAGGTATGAGACCCTAGGCTAGATCCCCAGCAACACACACACAAATACATGCTCCAGTGGACAGGGAAAAGAGGAGGCAAGAGGGAAAGAAGGAAACAGGAGGAGGAAGGAGAGAGGAATGAGTCAGACATGGTGGTTATGCCTGTAGTCTTAGCACTAAGAAGGTAGAGACAGGGCAATAAAGAGATCAAGGTCATCATCAACTGTATATGGAGTCTAAGCCCAACCTGGCTACATGAGCTGTGACTATGTCCCCAGAAAAGGGGGGTTGCTATTACTAGGCCCCAATCTACAGTCTGTGTATCACTCCCAGTGATGCTGTTACTAGACCCCAATCTACAGTCTGTGTATCACTCCCAGTGATGCTGTTACTAGGCCCCAATCTACAGTCTGTGTATCACTCCCAGTGATGCTGCTGTGTGCTACCAGCCAAAGAACTTAAACAATTGCTATCAATTTATTTTAAAGTTCTAAGGTTACCAAAATAATTAGAAGATAGATCAATTAACTCAATTTTATTAACAGACCTCTGATTAGAAGAAAAAACTACCTGTAAAGACAAATTAAAAGGTTTTGAGGGCCATTTTCTGCATAGTTGTCCACAAACCACATAAAGATTCTATGAACTTAAAAACTAAGCTCCTAACATCACAATGATAAAAAATGAACCATTTCATTAAAAAAGAAATGGCCACAAAAAGTTACAGTTTGTTTTTTAAAACCATATACTACTGCAATCTATTTATACTCTTAACAATACTTAATATCACATATCACCTAATGTCTTTGTCCAAGTTGAGGGTATGACATGTTTCAAGCACCTGCCTGAACGACAGGATTCTGTTTGCTATATTAATTACCTATTGGAAGGAGGTGGTTGCTGTACCTGAGGACCACGTGTGGCCTGAGTAACAGGTACTTTAGAGAGCCCCAGCATTTCCTGTAAAGACACGATTTTGGTCAGATCAGTTTATTTACTTCCACATTATTTACCAGCTTCTTAAGATTTTTGAAGGTGCTACAAATTAAAAACACAAAATAAGCATAAGGTTGCTTTTCCCAGAAGGCAAACAATCTAGCTGTGGAGACTGAACTCCCTCCACAGCAATTCACCCAGAGAGCAAAGTACAAGGTTTGATGGAGTGAAAGGATATTAACTTAGAAGTACTTCTTAGCCAATGAAGTCATAATACGTTAATGATGCATTCTTAGCTTAAATGCATTCATCCCCTTCAGCAGCTATTATCTTAAATACCTATTCTGTGGCAGGAATACAGTGGTTTTAAAAAAAAACACACTCTGCTCTCATGGTAGTTAAAAATCTAGAAGGAATGAAGTTATCTAATAAAGTAGTATAAAGTTGTAACTGCAGCATTATGAGGAAGCACATAAAGGAGAGGAGAGATGGCTCAGCAGCTAAGAGCTTCGCAGCTCTTAGACACCCAGGGTTTGATCCAGTACCTCTATCAGACGCCCACAGCCACATATAACCCCAACTCTAGGGGATCCAATGCTCCCTTCCACCTCTGCAGGCAACTGTGCTGACATGCATGCACGTGCACACACATATACACACACACACACACACACACCTTTTTAAATAAAATTTTTAAAAAAACAGTATATAGAATCACACTGAGGATATAAATTAATTCATGATTTTTCAAGCTAAATGTCTTATAAAAGTACCAGTTTTGTTTTGGATTTCACAGATGTACATAATCCTTGTCTATATGTAAAAATGTTGCTTTACTGCAATTTTCTTGATCTAAATGCCTAGTATTATTTAGTATTATGGCAAAAGTATTTAACAATCAGAAAGTCTGCATCTCACCAGGCGGTGGTGGCACACGCCTTTAATCCCAGCACTTGGGAAGCAGAGGCAGGCGGATTTCTTAGTTTGAGGCCAGCCTGGTCTACAGAGTGAGTTCCAGGACAGCCAGGGATACACAGAGAAACCCTGTCTCGAAAAACCAAAAAAAAAAAAGAAAAAGAAAAAGAAAAGAAAGTCTGTATATCTACAAAGAAAAATAACCAACCTAGTTCTACAGTACTCCTGACCTGCCATCAGAACCAGCAACTTTTCACTACGTACCAAATTCTGAGCTAAACTCTTCAGAAATACTATTCTCACAAAAAATAATAATGATAAGCTAGGTCTAGTGACACATGGACTACTCAGGAAACAAGGGAATTAATGGTTCAAAGCCAGTCTGGGAGGGAGGAAAGAAATGGCTGAGCAGGTGAAGATGATCGCTGTCAACCATGACAACCTACGCTCAGTTCCCAGGACCTGAGTGCTACATGTGAGAGAGAACAATACCACAAGCTGTCCTTTGATTTCAACATGTATACAGTGGCATGTACACAGAGAGAGAGACAGACACACACACACACACAGAGAGAGACAGAGACAGAGACAGAGAGAGAGAAAGAGCACTACACAAAATAAAGAAATGTAACTTTTTTTAATCTTTAAAGGTGGGAGGATAAAAAGACAAAAAAACGGCAGCTATAAAATTTGTCTGAAGTTACTTAATGTAAATAGCATAGGATTTTAATCCAGATTTTGCTATTTACACTACATGGAATATCACCATGAGGAGAAATTTACAATTAAACAACTAGAAACTTTGTTTTTTTTTTTTTTTTTTTCGAGACAGGGTTTCTCTGTGTAGCTCTGGCTGTCCTGGAACTCACTCTGTAGACCAGGCTAGCCTCGAACTCAGAAATCCACCTGCCTCTGCCTCCCAAGTGCTGGGACTATAGGCATGCGCCACCACCGCCCGGCTTAGAAACTTTAACATTGGAACCTCAGACTATTTGTGCAGAAAGGCCAGATCCTTTTTAGCTGAACACAGAAAGAAGATAAAAATGTTAATTAAAAGAACACTTTTGTTGTACTGACAATCACTTGCCTGTTCTCAATGCCACATTTTTATTATATAATTTAAGTGACCACAGTGACAACTAAACTTCTCTTTAAAAATATACAATTTACTAATAATAAAAGCAAACATTTAAAGGCATAGTCTGTTTTATTCTCATGACCATCCTGAAAAGCAGACATCCTTATGACAGCTTGTATGCCTAATCCAAAATCTCAAACCCTGAAATGCTCTAAAACCTGAATGTTTCTAAGTGTCACCAGAATGCCACAATGGAAAATTCCACACATGACTTCACATGATGCACTACAGTCAAACTACAGATGTACTAAACATATTCCATAAAGCTACATTCAGGTTGTGTCTATAAGCATACATATATTAAACATCAATTATTTTAGCTTATACTTGGATCTCATCCCCAAAATACCTCTTTCTGTACAATGTCATGCCACATAATGACATCTCAGTCAATAATGGACCACACACAATGGTGGACCCCTGAGAGTATATCACCTATCATGCCATACTTCTTAGCTGATAGAAGCACTCTATGTTTACACCATGATGAAACTGCCTAATGACACATTTCTGAGAATGTATCCCACCTTTCCCATACCCATGTATAAAAATATTCCAAAAAACCTAGTACTCATGAGGTAAAGCAGGCAGATTCTGTGAATTTAAGAGCAACCTCGTCTACATAGATTTCCAAAACTTCCAAAATACTTTTGTTTCAAAGAATTTTATATATTCAACCTGTACCCACTTCTCCAGCTTCACAAAACCAAATGGTCCTCCTTTTTAGGGTCCTCTGCCTCCTGTCCTCCAAACAGAATTCTACCTCTGCCTCGGAAGCTTCCCTAGGCTCATCTCTTACTTTCACTTTCTCTTTAGTCTCCTCTCCCATATAAACACACTCAACCATCTCAAAGGATCTTTAACAAATTCCCAAACTGTCTCTTTCCTTATCAACAAACCTACAAAAAGAACAGGCTTTAGAGACAGGCACAGTGATACAAATCTGTACCCTGCACTCAGCAGACTGAGGTAGAAACCAGTAAAATACCTTTAGTCACTTCAATTTTTTTTTTAAAGATTTATTTTTTATTTTTTTTATGTGTATGAGTACACTGTAGCTGTACGGATGGCCGTGAGTTATTATGTGTGTGGCTGCTGGGAATTGAACTCAGGATCTCTGCCGGCTCCGCTCGCTCCAGTGTAATTCACTGTAGCTGTCTTCAGATGCACCAGAAGAGGGCGTCTGATCTCATTATGGGTGGTTGTGGGCCACCATGTGGTTGCTGGGATCCAAACTCAGGACGTTTAGAAGAACAGTCAGTGCTCTTACCAGCTGAGCCATCTCACCAGCCCCATCACTTCAAATTTTAAAGATACAGTTAAAAGTAGGTCGTCTTGGGCTATCTATAGTGTAGTCAGTAAAGTGTTTCCCTCAAAAGCATGAAGACCTGGGTTCAATCCCACAATACATTAAAATCTGAGTGTAATGGTGCAAACCTGTAACCCACTAAAATGGTAGAGACTGGTGGATGAATCCCTGAGGCTTCAAGGGCCTGCTAGCATAGCCTAATCATCAAGTTCTAGGTCAATGAAAGATCCTGTGTCAAAAACTAAACAAAAGACAAAAACAAACTAGAGGACACCTATGATGAACAATGCCTTAGACTGTCCTAAGGCCTCCACTCACACACATGCATCTATACACAAATAGTCACTATCTAAACTATGCACACAGTGCATAGTAAGTGTATAGGATAAAATTCTAACAAAGCCATCACAGAAATAAAGCAGGTTACATATGTATTCATGGAGAGATACCTAAGACACACTATGTAAAGTAGAAAAGTCTTTCATCTGTATCACAGTTAAACTGCACAAGAAACAAAAACTGATGTCAACACTAAAGTTAAAGCCTTGTCATAATGCAATTTTAACAGAATAAGTCATCATATTTTTTAAAAATACATGCAGCTAGAAAGTATTTACTACCATATATAGTACACACATAAATACTCCCATTCTTACTGACCTGCAGTTGTTTGGCAGACAGATCCTTTGTTCCTCTGAAGACATAGCTTTTTGAAATGCCTTCACATCCAAGCTCATGAACCTGCACCATTCTCCCAAAAGTAATAAGCCCAACCAAAGCTGTAGGTGGCAAAAGGCTCAGTGACATCTGCATGGATTCCTTCAGAGCCTGTAAGTCTTCATCTTCTATGCAAGTATCAACCACATAGAGAAATATCAGAGGCATCTGGGGCCCGCGCTATAAGACAAAAAAATTCAGTAAGAAAAGTATTTATAAAGGTATTAACATTTTAGCACAATAGTCAAGACAATATTTTAGCACAATAGTCAAGACAATCAGGAACTAATTCAAAATGCAAACAGTGAAATATATTAGTATGTGTATACAGAAGAATTCTAACAAAGCCATACAGAAAAGAAACATGCCATATGTGTGGTCCTGGAGAGAGAGCCAAGGCACAGCATTGAGAAAGAAGAGTGAGTTTAAAGGGCTGACAAGATGACTTAGAGGTAAAAGCACCATGGCACAAGCCTGCCTACCTGACCCATCCCCAGGACCCACAGCAGGACAGTACTGACTCCTCACAACTGTCTTCTGACCCCTAAATGCACATTATGATATGCGCACATCTGCATACAAACACACACACATAGAATAATAATAATAATAATAATAATAATAATAATAATAATAATAATAAATTTTAAATGTAAAAATTGGCAAAGAAAAATTAAATATAGAAGCATATATCGCGTCTCAGCCTTTTGGCTAAGATCAAGTGCAGAAGCATATATATAGCCTGGCATGGTGATGCACACCTTTGATGCCTAAACCTGTAAGGCAGTCAGGAGGATCACCATTCAAGGCCAGCCTGAATTCACAGCAAGACCCTGCCTCAAAAAGCAGAATACACACACACACACATTTATCTCAGCATGCTAGCACACACCTTAAATCCTAGCTCTTGTGAGGCAAGAGGCAGATAGATTTTTGTGAGTTCCAGGCCAGCCAAAGCTATACAGCAAGATCCTGTCTCAATAAACACATGGGGAGGGGGTGGGGGAGAGAGAGAGAGAGAGAGAAAGAGAAAAAGAGAGGGGGGGGATGGAGTTTGGTTTTCTATTAGTTACATGCAGTTTAATTTCTTATAAGCATTTATTACTTTTCAAACTGAGTGTGCACACAAGCACTGTGGAGGCAGAAGCAGAAGGAACAAGAGTTGAAGGCCATCTTCATCTACATAAAAAGCTTAAGGCCAGCCTGACATATAGGAGACTATGCCACTAATAATGATAATAATAATTAATAATAATTTTTTAGGTATTTTTCAGATAATACTTTAACAACCACAAAGTTCAGGCTAGCTATGGGCACACTTTTAGTCTTTTCTCGGGGAAAGATCACTTAGAACAATAAATTCAAGGTTACCATGATTTAATAACAAAGTGCAGAGCTAGATAAAAAATAAACCAAATAATATAAATCATATTCTGAGTTTTTGGTCAAACTGCATAGAAAAGTTAAATAGCATTCTACTAATTAACATGATTATATTTCTGTAAGTATAGTCATTTTTTTAAGATTTTATTTATTATTACATCTAAGTACACTGTAGCTTCTTCAGACACACCAGAAGAGGGTGTCAGATCTCATTATGGATGGTTGTGAGCCACCAGGTGGTTGCTGGGATTTGAACTCAGGACCTTCTGAAGAACAGTCAGTGCTCTTAACCACTGAGCCATCTCTCCAGCCCAAGTATAGTCATTTTTATAAATTATTTTTGTCTGGGTTTATTTCACTGTTTAACTATATATATAGGTGTGGGTTTCCATGTGTGGGTATGTGGATATGTTAATGCAGATGCATTCAAGTCCAGAGCAGGGCATCAGATGCACTGGAGTTACAATTACAGGCAGTTTTGAACAAAATGACATGGGTGATAGGAACTGAACTCAGGTCCTCTGCAAGAGCATCAAGTATGCTTAACCACTGAGCCAAAACAACAGTTTTATTTAAATAATTTTTAAACTAAAAAATAATAATGAGATAATATTTATAAAATAATTATCTAAGACTGAGATGGCTTTTTAGAACATCAAAAACTAGCCAGGTCTGACAAACATAGTGACTAGTTCAAGGGAAACACAACTGTTCCCATACCACATTCAGTATTTTTTTATTGGCCAGGCATAATGGCACGCACCTTTAATCCCAGCACTGAGGAGGCAGACTGTGGCAGCCTGCTCTACACAGGTAGAGGCTATCTAGGACTTCGGAGACAGACAGTCTCTCAAAAATATATTTACTTTACTTTTTTT
>NW_022196912.1:73721746-73740164 GCF_008632895.1 Mastomys coucha
TCTGCCTCCCAAGTGCTGGGATTAAAGGCGTGCGCCACCACTGCCCGGCTATTTACATTTTTAGACTTCTACATTTTTTTTTAATTATTTTTGTTCTGAGACAGAGTTTCATAAAACCCAGGTGGGCCTCAAACTCACAGACCAAGATAACCTTGAACTCCTGATACTTCTGCTTCCACAATCAAAGTTCTCTGATCTCAGGAATGACCTAACATGCCCCGCTCTCCATAATTAAATCTATAAGCAACTTTGTAAAAGTGCTCATACTAGGAAGAAAAATTATATTCCCAATTCAAGGATATGTTCATTCATAAACTCAGGGACACATCAGCAGATTTAGCACTTTATTGAGTAAGTGTATGACAAGGGAAGTTCCAATTATAAAATAAAGCTCATACTTTTTTAAAAAAATAAAATGTTGGCTGGCTTTATTTATTTTTAATATTATGGCACTTTTAATATTATGCCAACAGTAGGTTGACGGTATTTTTTTTTTACGTATATGAGTACACTGTAGCTGTCTTCAGACACACCAGAAGAGGGCATCAGATCCCATTACAGAAGAGGGTGTCAGATCTCATTACGGATGGTTGTGAGCCATCATGTGGTTGCTGGGAATTGAACTCAGGACCTCTGGAAGAGCAACCAGTGGTCTTAACTACTGAGCCATCTCTCCAGCCCAAAGCCCATAGTTTCGTGCTTAATGGTCAAGTCACAATGTCCTACCTAGTATCTGACCAATCAACAAATAAATCCAGTCAGAAATGACTTTCATCAAGTTGACCTTGACAGTTCTTACCTTTGAAATCTTCAGTCTGATTTGCTGGCATGCCCTTAAAATCATGTCAATTTTCACAATTATTCTGACATAAGCCCTTGTCTATTTATAGCTTTCTTAAATACCTACTTTTATATTCTTACCAGAACTACATATTCAATGCTTGAAAACTGGGGTAAAAGCTCGGCAGGCTGGTTCAATTCAGATATCCCAGCATACGTAGGTGGAAACTACAAGCAGAAAAGCAAAATGATTACCAAATTATTTGCCAGAAACAAATACAGCTTTAAATTCAAAATTATTTCCTTATCATTTAAATTTTTACCTTTTTTTTGGGTCTTTGTTTTTTTGGTTTTGTTTTTTCTTGGTTTTTCAAGACAGGGTTTCTCTGTACATCCCTGGCTATCCTGGAACTCACTCTGTAGACCAGGCTGGCCTCGAACTCAGAAATCTGCCTGCCTCTGCCTCCCAAGTGCTGGGATCAAAGGCATACGCCACCACTGCCCAGCTTGGCCTTTGTTTCTTTGCTTTTGTTTTTGTTTTTATTTTGGAGACAGGGTATTTCTATGCAGCTCTGGTTGTCCTGAAACTCACTGTAGACCAATCTAGTCTCATGTAATTACTAAGGAGATATTTCCAGGCTGGTGAGATGACAGTAGATAAAGGTATTCCTTCTAACCCTCACTACCTTGATCCCTGGGCCCATAAGTTATAAACAGAGAACCAAACCCCTCATCTGACTTCTGCCCTCCACATGCTCAGCATTGTGCATGCACGCCCACCCGCACACAACCAATATACTTAATGCAAAGAAAAAATTTTGTCATAACTGTTTTATCCTTTTTTAAACATGTACTTCCCTATATGACCAGCACTACAGCATTAGCATCTGTAAGAGATGTTCTTACCTGATTCCTTTGGTAACAAAAGTTGCAAGCCCAGAGTTTTGCTCGATAATCCACTTGACTGTTGTAAGAAAAAACAGATGGTTAGGCAACGTTTCGGCTCAATCTTACAAGGACTTTACTTTAAATAAAATTAATTTCATTCAAATGCATGAATGGGTTAAAATTAATGATCAAAGTGATTGGTTTTTATTGAGGCATGAGGAGTTGAACCTTATACATTAGGCAATCATTTATCACTAAACTAAACTGTACCCTGAGAATGGGTTGAGTTTTTTGGAGTGACCTTTACTATCACACTCAGCTGAAAATATTACTTAAGTAGCAGTAATAAAGATTAAAAGGCCAGCAAGATGGCTCAATGGGTCAAAGTGCTTCTCAAGAAAGCCTAACAACTGAAGTTCAATGCCCAGAGCTGTGACAGAAGAGATCCAACTCTAAAAAGTTGTTCACTGACCTCCGAACACACAGTACCACACATGCACAAGCACATACATGCATATGTGCATGCACACACACACACAAAATTAACTTTTAATTAAACAGATAAAGAAAACAAAGAGATATTCCTAAAGAATGTGCTACTTTAAAGCAGAGCCTTCTTGGCCAGGCATGTCAGTACACACTTGCAATCTGAGGCAGAAGCAAGACCACTGCAGCAAGTTCAAGGCTACGCAGGCTACAGAGCAGGTTCCAGGCCAGTCACATAGTGAGATTGCCTCAAAAACATAAAAATCAACAACAGCTAAGATAAAGGCTAACAAAAACAAAGGAGTGACTTCAGAACTTGAAGAACAGCCTGAAGGAAAAGAAGCCAACCACAGGAAAAGGTTGCAAGGTGTCAGGCTGTAGATAAAGTTGGTGTGCTCAAGGCTCAGAAAGAGAAAAGATGTAAGATAGCACATTGATCAGAAAGACAGGTTGAGCCAGGCAGAGTGGCACACACCTATAAACCAGCACCAGCAAATACCAAGTAAAAACCAAAGAATCCATAATGTTTTGGAGATAGAACTCACTATATTCACAAGCAGACTAGATAAGAGGTAGAAGTGAAATTTTAAAAATGTCTTCTGAAATTTTGCCTTAGAAATGACAGCACCTCTTGGTTGTCACACACCTTTAATCCCAGCACTTGGGAGGCAGAGGCAGGTGGATTTCTGAGTTCGAGGCCAGCCTGGTCTACAGAGTGAGTTCCAGGACAGCCAGGGATACACAGAGAAACCCTGTCTCCGGAAAAAAAAAAAAAAAAAAAAATCCTAGCACTCAGGAGGCAGAGGCAGGCAAACCTCTTGAGCTCCATGCCCGCCAAGGTCTAAACAGAGAAACCCTGTTTCAAAATATATTAGCACCTTTTGAATATCACACCAACTCAATTTTGACCAAGTCATAAGATAGGTTCATATATAGCCAGTACCATAAGTGAGTATCCTTAAAAGGATATAATAGTTTTTATAATAACATTTGTATCTGATCCCTTCACATTACCAATTCACTATAACTAGAATATCAAAATTAAAGTTCTTTGTACTTGACTGTAGCTCTAAAAAGAAAAAAAATGGATTTCTTACATAAATGAACAAGAAACAATTTATTTTTCTTTTCTTTTTGTTGAGATGATCTCATGTAGCCCAGATTGTCTCTGAATTTGCTATGTAGCCAAAGATAATCTTTTTTGGTTTTTTTTGGTTTTTCAAGACAGGGCTGAGTAGCCCTGGCTGTCCTGGAACTCACTCTGTAGACCAGCCTGACCTCGAACTCAGAAATCTGCCTGCCAAAGATAATTTTAACAGAATTCCCCTGCCTCCACTCTCTGAGATCACAGGTGTGTGCTGGTTTTTGTGAAGCTAGGGATTGAACCAGGGCCCTGTGTATGCTAGGTAAGCACTCTATTGGCTCAGCTAAACCCCCTAGCACAAATTACAGTTATGAACAGTATTATCACATTAGTTTTTCCATGTATTTAATTACCATAAAGGATTCAAAACTGCACGGCAAGTGGTCCTACTGCACAGGACAGGCTCATACTGAATAGGTGGTAGGTCGGGTCTCTCCTTCAGAGGAGTAAACAGGGCTGCCACTGGGACAACCATTCTTGTAGCTTCTAGACGACTAGATGGCCAAACATTCCAACTGAACCGGACCCCATCTCGTTCTTCATTTTGTTGGATAAATTCCAAATAGGTTGTCATTGTAGCACTTGATTCTTATTTCTGTCTGAGACAAAAGTCAAAAGATATTTAAAAGTCTAAAAGCCTATAAGAAATTAAAAGTAATTATGTTTTCCCATCTTTTATATTGACATTAAAAATGAAGACTAAATGAAAATATAGCAACTCCACTCAGAGTCTGTAATGCCTCTACAGAGCCTAGTGCTAGCAAGGCAGTAAGAGGAAGGAAGGGAGGGAGGGAGGAAGGAAGGGAGGAAGGAAGGGATTTTCACTCTTTTAAAACTGTTGACAAGGACCTGAGACAGGGTTAAAGGCACTTGCTGGAGGGTCTGACAAGCAGAGTTTGATCCCTAGGACCCATATGGTAGAAGAAGAGAACCAAGGTGCCCTCTGACCTCCAAATAAACAGATACAAAATTCATAAAAGTATAAAATATGCATGGTTTTTAATTATAAAACGGCAAGCTCTCACCGGACTTTCTAAGAGACCATTTAATAGTACTTCTGCTATTCCTAAGGCTAGGAAGAGAATACTAGTAGCATGATAAACAAATGCCTATTAAGTGCTATCCCCAGGATTTACATTTCACAGAGCCCCTCACAGGAACTGAAGCCTAACTTGTTGTAGTGGCTATATATCTCAAAGCATTTGAGATATATAATTTTAACATAATGTTTTAAATTCATAGGTGGGTTTAGGCTTCCTAGTTATTGTTTGTCACTGTCATTGTTTTGAAAGAGTCTCACTATAAAACCAGGTTATCCTGAAATCCTCCCTGCTCCAGCGGGGGCTTCCCAAGTGCTGGTATTATACCATGTATCACCACAACCATGTATTACCTTCTAACTGGCTGGCTCGGGTGCTGGCTTCCCAAGTGCTGGTATTATACCATGTATCACCACAACCATGTATTACCTTCTAACTGGCTGGCTAGGGTGCTGGCTTCCCCATCTAGAGTACAGTCCTGCCTCTGGCTCTTAAGCTGGAGAGAATGGTTAGTCGTGAATTAAAGCTAAAGAACCCAAATGCACAGAAGCACACAATTCTAATACTAATGCACAAAATGAAGGCAATCAGGTTTAAAAAATTGAAGTTGGAGAGACAGCAATAGTTAGGAACACTCATAGCTCTTTACAGGGCAACTCGGTTCAGTTTCCAGCACCCACATGGCAGCTAACAACCATCTGTAACTCCGGTTCCAGGGGCTCTGATTCTTTCTTCCAGCCCCCAAAGACACTAGGTACACAAATGGTACACAGACATACAGGCAAGCAAAGTACCCATACACATTTTAAAAAAAAAAATGGTCATACTGTTGTCTGAGGCAAAAGGAAGAAAAAAAAAAAGAAAAGAAAGAAAACTTAAAAAAGGGTAGGCACGGATGGAGAGATGGTTCTGTAACTAGGAGCACTGGCTATTGGGATCAATTCCTAGTACCCATGTGATAGCTTACAACCAGATTCTATGTCTCCAGCTCCAGGGGATCTAGTACCCTCTAGAATCTGAGGCAACAGGCATCCACGTGGTACACAGACATTCATGCAGGCAAAACATCCATAAAAATAAAACAATTTTTTCAATTAAGTTTAAAAAAATAATTTAAAATCATGGACCTACATTGTCAGAAAAACAAATATGGATATTAACGTTTCTAAGAGAGACAGTGGGGGGAAATCCTGATTTTAAATGAATAGGATTTGTGGCCTTATTTTTAAAAGACTCCAGAAAACTCTACTGTCTTTTCTGCCACATAAAAATAAACTACAAAGTGCCACGTATCCACCAGAAAACAGGCCCTCACCAGATACCCAATATAGCATCTGGATTGGATTTCTTCCAAAACTGAGAAATACGTTTCTAGTTCATAAAAATGCTGACAAGACCAAGTGGGGAGGAAACTTAGATGTTGTCATATCTAGGATTAATTCTGTGAGCCATGCACACTGATGGATGAGGCTTGAATGACTTTCCATCTGTTGCTGGCCTGTTCACTAGGCTCTGTCCTTGGAAAAAGAAGCAAAAAGCCCATATGATATAACCAGCAGAGAAAGGCATGGTGGTGCATGCTTGCAACTCCAGCACTAGGGGAGACTAAGATAGAAAGACTGCTGTAACCTGGGCTACCAGTTGACAGAATGAAACTCTGTCTCAAAGAAACAAAACTAAAAGTAATGGGAGAAGAGCAAGGGAGCAGAGACCACATGTAAGAAAATGATTGCATGAATAAAAATTATATTTTTTTTGTTTCCCCTCCTCACTCCTCTGTTAGAATGCAGTCTTCATCGATACTCGGTCTTTTGGCTAAGATCAAGTGTAGAATGCAGTCTCCACATACTTGTTTTATTTTTGTTTTTTTGTTTTGTTTTTTTTTAGGATATAAAAGTAAACATGTTTTTCTTTGAATCCTCAATACTATTTAAAAGTATAAGGAGGGAGCCAGGCAGTGGTGGCGCATGCCTTTAATCCCAGTGATTTCAGGACATATTCTCATTAGATATTTCCTTAATAAAAGCCAGTAAGCATCTGTCATTTAAAAATAAGTTATGAGCTGGGCAGTGGTGATGCATGCCTTTAATTCCAGCACTTGGGTGGCAGAGGCAGGTGGATTCCTGAGTTCGAGGCCAGCCTGGTCTACAGAGTGAGTTCCAGGACAGCCAGGGCTGTACAGAGAAACCCTGTCTTGGAAAAAAAAAAAAAAAGTATAAGGAGGTCCTGAGAACCACTGCCTTCATTCCCTCTCAATGAGAAAGATTAAAGACTCAGAAAGCGTTCACACGTAAGCAAGAGCAGGGTGACATTTCTACACCAGGCAGTGGGCTGGACCCATACCTAGAATGCTTCTTTAAATGATTGGTTTTTTACTGTATGTGCATTGGTGCTTTGCCTGTATATATGTATGTGTGAGGGTATCAGACTCCCTAGAACTGGAGTTACAGACAGTTATGATTGGTCATGTGGGTGCTGGAAAAACCCCGGTCCTCTGAAAGGAAGAGTAGTCGATGCTCTTCATGGCTGAGCCATCTCCCCACCCCCTGGACTGAATTCTACCCCACATCCTTATACTTTATTAGAACATACAAAATGTCACCTGAGTGATATCTGAGCACAGTAACCCTCTTGCTCAGTTTTTTCTCTCTACCTCTCTCTCCTGCTCTAAAGCCACAGATCCACTCACTGCTGTTCACTAAACTTGTTAGCACTCTCACTTCTCAGCAATCATTTGAGGCAAGTTGCACTCTGCTCTTACTTTGTCCAGTTACATGGTCATGCACAACTTCCTTACTTCTCTTTCCAAAGTAATAACTGTTCACGCTTCAAATCACAAAGCCCACCTCAAAAGTCCTTTCACAAACTTCCTTAATGTGATGACATAATTTGGCTAGCACCTTATCATCTAATACAAACATTAGCCTAAAAATAGAGCCAAGCTTGTTAGGACAAGACTTTAATCCTAGCACTCAGGAGGCAGAGGCAAGTAGATCTCTTGTCAGTTCCAGACCAGCCATAATAAGACCCGGTTTAAAACACACATACTGGTACTGGAGAGATGGCTCAGTGGGTAAGAGCACTGAATTGTCTTCCGAAGGTCCTCCTGAGTTCAAATCCCAGCAACCACATGGTGGCTCACAACCATCTGTAATGAGATCTGATGCTCTCTTCTGGGGTGTCTGAAGACAACTACAGTGTACTTACATATAATAAATAAATAAATCTTTAAACACACACACATATCCTGAAATGTTGTTAAAATGCAGATTTAACAAACTCATCATTTTAAAAAGTGATGCAAGATACAAAAAAGTCACATTTTTCAATAATTTATAGCAGTGGGAACTATTTTAATTAATAATTTCTCCTGATAGAACCAAAGCATCATGTCACTTTAACATAACACAGCAAATATTTTGCTATATCCTGAAAGGCTTTCCAAAGTATTGTTTTTCTCTATTCCATTTTAACCTCCTTATGCATTCCTAATGGGAAAATATACAAACTTTAAGTAAATTAGTTATCTGTTACCATTTTATTTCCCTATGCTTCAGTCGCAAATTTTCTTTTATATATATTTATTTCATTTTTGTGTACTGGTGTTTTGCTTGTAACGGTTTGTATAGTGTGTCTGGGCAGTACCTGTGGAAGCCAGAAGAGGGCGGTGGACTCTCTAAGAATGGAGTTGCTTGTAAACCAGTGGTGAGCCTGGGGGGTTGGAGGGAGTGGGGAGATGCGTAGATGTGTTACAAATAGATGGAAGTCAGTAATGAGCCACTGTGTATGTATGTGTATTACAAATGGTTGTAAGCCAGTTGTAAGCGTGTGTGTGTGTGTGTGTGTGTGTGTGTGTGTGTGTGTGTGCATTCATGTGGATAAGCAACCAGTGCTCTTAACTTCTGATCTATCTTTCTGATCCAGCCTCAATTGTAAAATTTCCAATGAAGTGTACTGAGTAACAAATGTTTTGCTCCCTAAGCGCGGCAATAAACTTCTCTGGCCTTCAAATTTCACATCAGTTATATGAGAAATTTGGCGCAATAATACTACAAGTCGTTGAAACAATTAAAAACAAAAGACTTCTGAAGATGCTGACAAGAAGGAAGATTTAATGTGCATTTAAATTTAAATTTCTCTTAGCAAATATGCCTAGTTATCCGTGGCTTAGGGTGGGGTTGTGTTAAGACACGACAGGAGTTTAGTTGACAATGAATTAAACGTCTCCATTCTAGTCTACCTATGGATTTATTGTAACTCGTAACCCTTCCTTTCCCACAAAAAGTAAAGCTCTACAGACAGAATAAATGCCCCAGTGCATGCATGGTATTGCTCAGTTCTGAAAACTGATCATTAATCAAGACCCAAAACACTAACTATACCTGGTAATTTTCTCTTTAACCTTTATAAGGCCCAAGGCCAAATTACGGGTGATGTAGTCACCTGGGTTCAAAGTCTAAGGCACTCCTGAGCAGTCAAGAAACGAACCTAGAGGCCCCAGGGCTCAGGAGCCCCGGACAGGGATGGGAAAGCGTGTCACCCAAGGGTGGGGGTGGGTGCAGGGCCAGATGCTCACACTGTCGTTCTCCATCCCGCTCCTGTCCTTCCACCTACACTAGGAGGACTTAGAGACGAGGGCGCTCCGTCGCCATGACAAGCACAGGGCTCAGCGCTCTAGGTTCGGCGCTGGGCCACAGCCTCCGGCACGCCTCGCTGCTTAGGCTAGAGCACAGCCAGTACAGAGCCAGCACAGTCCTAGGACTCCGGCTCGCTGCCCGCCTCCCGGCTCCGATTAAGACCCCGGTGGAGCAGAGGTGGCTGCCACACCAGTCCTTACCACAGTACCTTCCTAGGAGCTCCGTGACGGCCACAGCCTCCGCCTTGCACAGTCAGTCCGCTCCAAGGCTCTGGAGTAGCCGTGGCACCGCAATCAGGGGCGGCACCGCCCCGCCCCCGGTCTCTGGGAGGGCCTCGTCCAGGACAACATGGCTGGTGCCGCCTCTGCCACGTCAAACGGGAGGAGGCGGGGAGGTGCGACCAACGGAGGGGCGGGGAAAGCGGGAGCAAAGGGGCGGGAACAGCCCCGGAAGGGGCGGGGCGTGAAGAAGGTAATGGGCGAGATGAGTGGCGGAGAAGGGGAACTGGTAATAAAGAGGGCGGGGCGAGCGTGAAAGAAGTCCAAGCAAGGCAGAGGGCGGGGACAATCCAGGAAGGGGCGGGGCGAGCAGGAAGCAATAGGCGGGGCGGGTGGCGGAAAAGATGTAACCGGAGTAATAAAAGGTGGGACCTGGCGGAAAACCCTGCTGCGAAGCTTCAAGGGTTAGGAGTCCACGCTTAGTATTAAGGTTTTTTTTTTTTTTTGGTTTTGTTGTTGTTGTTGTTTTGGGGTTTTTGTTGCTTTTTCGAGACAGAGACAGGGTAATAGCCTTGGCTGTCCTGGAACTCACTCTGTAGACGAGGCTGGCCTCGAACTCAGAAATCCACCTGCCTCTGCCTCCCAAGTACTGAGCTTAAAGGCGTGCGCCACCACTAAGGTTAAAATACCTGACTGTGGGACATTGCTAGCAACGAAGAAAAAAAGTTGTTAACTACCAGATGTAGCTTTCGCTTCTCCTGTTTGTTTGAATGATTGTTTTTCTGTTTTCTAGTATATACTAGAAAATATAAAAATACTATAGAAAATGCTAGTATATAAAAAGCCCTTGCAAGTTTTTTTTCCTATTTTATCCGTGTGTTCAAGCGGAGAAAGAACGAAGCACTAGTTAACAATATTTGAAGTTTTCGCAAGAAAAAAAGATGCTCAGATTCTTGTAATTTTGTATTTTCGTCTGTGTGTCAAGAGCCAGTGAGCCAATGAGAAGGCTCAGCTCAGTAACCTCATTTGCGGAGGGGGGGGGAAGGGGGAAGAGAATTTACTCCCAAAAGTTGTATTCTGACCTCCACACCTGCTGTGACATGCGCTCACCTACCCACATGCAGTCGCAAAATAATAATTTTAAGGTTTTTAACTATCTCGCTACGCTATTGATGGCTCATGCCTGTAATCACGTAGTCAGGGGGAAAAAGGCAGCCCTGCTTAAGTTACATTGGAAACTGTAGATCCTTCTAGGCCACAGAAAAGACACAGTCTCAAATATCCAGGTGTGACACTTGGTATTCCAGAGGATCACTTCAAGTTTAAGGCTCCTTGAGCTACCTAATGAGTTCCAGATTAGCCTCAGCTAAACATTAAGATGCTATCCGAAAAAAGAAAAGGAAAAAAAATTTTCTGCACTCATCCACTCTGTTCCCTGCGAAATCAGAAAGACACCACCTTAAAAGGGGTTGTAGGATTTAGAAGAATGTAATGTGTTTACAAACGGTTAAAGACTTTAGAACTCTAAAGATGGCCATTGTAGCAATATTGTTCATTAATTTAAAAAAAAAATATTGAAGATTACAAAGTTCATCCTCGGTCCCTGTCCCCCTACCCAAGCTTTAGAAGAGAAAATGGAATTAGGTAGAACGACCTAGAAACCCTTTAGGAACCACTTCTGCCAGGAACTATTCTCGCGCACTACGTTCCACCACACGAGTCATAAACTTGATGCAACCAGCAGGTTTGCTCCTGTGCGGCTCCGCCCCCTTACGCCTGTGGCCTGTAGCCGAGGCGGAGGTCGCTTGAGCGCCTGCGCCGTACCTACACTGGGCGCAGGCGCCAAGAGAGACTGGCGGCAATAAGTACCATGGCGTGGGTTCCTGCTGAGTCTGCGGTGGAAGAGTTGATGCCACGGTTGTTACCTGTGGAGCCCTGTGACTTGACGGAAGGTTTCGATCCCTCGGTACCCCCCAGGACGCCTCAGGAATACCTGAGGAGGGTGCAGTGAGTGATTTTGCCCTGTGCGAGTGGGCTGGGTGTCGTGCCCCTGTGTATAGCCCTGGTGCCGCGCTTGACCCTTGGTGTGCAACAGTCCCCTCCTCTGCTTGGGTTCCTATCTTTCGGGAGGTCCGGGAAATTTAAGATCCTTGTATTACACCCTACGGCTGGCAAATATCTTTTGAACTTCATTGCACGTTAAGATAAGATGTGTGCTCTTAAATTTCTTTGCTTTTAATCGAGGTGTCAGGTGTTTCATTCTTTGTGAGCTTGAATTTATTTCCCATTACATAATGAAGTATAATGTATCTGTTCTACAAAACGATAAGTAATAAGTATTATTTATGTATTACTTGTAGGATCGAAGCAGCCCAGTGTCCAGATGTTGTGGTAGCCCAGATTGACCCAAAAAAATTGAAAAGGAAGCAAAGTGTGAACGTTTCTGTGAGTTTTACTAACCACCTGGGAATATTTTAACAGCACACACACAAGACTAAAGCTTTTCCTATCATATCAAGAATATCAGTTATGGTGTGTATAAGATTAGATTGCTCCTTACAAAGTTAGATACCTCTTGGAAGCTGACACGGGAGCATTTTGGTTTGGAGACCACACTGCTTTGAGACCCTCTGAAAATGTGTGTGTCTATCATTTAAGAGATTAACTCCCCCCACACCCCCAAAAGTACTTCAATTGCTTACTAATATTGACCTTTATAAATTAATTAAGGATTTTTTTTCTAGATATACCTTTATAGTTATTTTTAAGCTGGTGCATTGTGCACTTTTTCAATTTGACCTGGTATCATTTTCTCAGAATAGAAACACAAATTTCTTAGCACCTTTCTGTCCATACTCTTCATTCATTTGCTTATCAAGCACACTTTTTGTTAAGCAGTTAGGTTGTACTGGGCACTAGGAACACAACAGAGGATAATAAAGAAAGATCCCTACAGACCAGGCCCGTTGGTAAGCACCCTTGTAATCCTAGCACTTGGAAGTTGAGACAAAAGGGTCAAGAGGTCCAGATCACTCTCAACTACATAGAAGGTTCCAGGCTACACTGGAATATATATAAGACCCTCATCTCCGAAGAAGGAAAGTTCCCTATGCTTGTACAGTATCAGTCTCCTGAAGGACACAAAAAATAGCCAAGTAATTACATCATCTGGTCATTGCATGAAGAAAATAAACGGCACTGAGTAGTTAAAACTATAGGACTACATAAAATGTATAGCTCAGTGGTTAAGAGTGCTGGATGTTCTTCCAGAGGACAATGCAGTTTCAATTCTGAGCACCCAGATGGTGGCTCACAACCATCTCTACCTCTAGTTCCAAAGGATCTGATGCTCTCTTTACACCTTTTCAGGTACCAGGCATTCATGTGATGCACAGACATCCATGCAGACAAAACACTCATACACATAAAGGAAATAAAACTTTAGTAAAAAAAAGATCTCACAGCCATTTATGGTAGTACATGGTTTTAACACCAGCACAAATGAATCAGAGGCTGGCAGGCCTCTGTAAGTTCAAGGCTAGCCTAGTCTACGTAGTGATTTCCAGGACAACCAAAGCCACATAGGGAGACCCTATCAGAAAAAAACAAAACAAAACTTGGGAGTGGGTGGGTCTTTCCTCAGGGAAGATTATAGTAAACCTGAGGTCAGGTTTTTCTGTTTTTGAAGGTTTTTGACAATTTTATGTTTGAAGTAATTCCTTTAATGTTTATAATTAGGATATTTTAATCCATGCACTATAAGGTTTTATATAACCTTACACATTTTCACTAGATGGCACATGATTTCATGTATACTTGTGTGTGTGTTTTTTTTTTTTTTCAAATTTACCTCATTGAGTTTTCTTAGAAGGTGATACCTGATTGAGTTTTTTTTAAATATTTTTTAGACTTG
Organism: Mastomys coucha; assembly: GCF_008632895.1. NCBI lineage: Eukaryota > Metazoa > Chordata > Mammalia > Rodentia > Muridae > Mastomys > Mastomys coucha. The sequence continues at coordinate 73,734,853 of NW_022196912.1, forward strand.
TTTCTATTTTTTGTTGTTTATTTTATGTATGAGTGCTCTGCTGCAATTAAACCTGCATGCCAGAAAAGGGCATCAGATACCTTTTTAGGTGGTCATGAACTGCCATATGGCTGTTGGAGTATGAAAGTCAGCCAGCGCTCTTAACTGCTGACACATCCTCCAACTTGACACCTGATCATTTCTTACCTGTGCACTATTTTGGAAAATAAGACTAGGGGCTGGAGAGATGGCTCAGCAGTTAAGAACACTGATTGTTCTTCCAGAGGTCCTGAGTTCAATTCCCAGCAACCACATGGCGGCTCATAACCATCTGTAATAGGATCCAATGCCCTCTTCTGGTGTGTCTGAAGCTACATTGTACTTGTCATATATAAAATAAATAAATAATTTAAATAAATAAAAGTAAGACTAGGCATGTAGAGTATTTAGCCACCTTGTTTGACAACCCTGGGGTGTCAGTCATCACCATGCCAATCCCCACCCCTCACCAAAGTAAAAGAAATCAAGTAGACCTTTTCAAGTCAAGCATCTTTAAGTTATTGGATATAAATTGACCATCCCCAAATTCTTTATTTAGGGTATATCTCTTTTTTTGTTTCTCTTCACTATTATAGAAAAACAGAATTGGGTTGTATCCTTCAGCCAGCTGGTGGTGGCACACACCTTTAATCCCAGCATTTGAGAGACAGGCAAGTGGATCTCTGTGAGTTTGAGGCCAGCCTCCTCTAGTGATCTGAGAGAGTTCCAGCTATCCAAGGCTACACAGAGAGACCCTGTCTCAAGGGAAAAAAAGTTATATTCTTCAAGTTCATAGCATTTAGATTTCATAGAGACTTCACCCATAATCATTCAGTCCATATTTTTTTAGTAAGATGACAAAGGGTCTCTTTTATTAACTGGTCCATAGGTTGTATCGTGAACTGCCTGCTTTTCTGCTCTGATAAAATGTTTATTTATTTCCTTATATAATCTTATCATTCACTGAAACGTTTTTACTCTTAATTCTTCAGAGGCATAAGATTCTAGTTAGAATACTAACATTGACTCTAACATTTATGGACTGATTTCCAGCTTTCGGGATGCCAGCCTGCACCTGAAGGTTATTCCCCAACACTGCAGTGGCAGCAACAACAAGTGGCACATTTCTCAACTGTTCGACAGGCAAGTGTTCCTTTTAATAAAATTAACCTTCTTCGGGTGTATTTCTGTTCTTAGACTAATTGGAAAAACTGTAAATACACAAGTATTTATGAGTAAGGTACCAAATTGTTCTAATCCTTAAACATATTGGTATGTATTTTCTGTGGGTGTTTAAAATTTTATACAAAACCTTTTTAGTTTCTCATTCTTTGAAGGTCATTCATTTTTCTTCCTTTAGAGTGTACACAAGCATAGAAATCACTGGAAATCGCAACAGTTGGATAGTAATGTGACAATGGTATGTGGATTTCTTGCCTTACATTGTCCATTGTGTACCTGTGTGAAATAATCCATAGTCTAGTCTTTGAAGAGTTAATTGTTTAGTCCATATTACTTTTATTTTTCATCATATACCATTATATAAGTTTATCACCTTGATATAGTAGTAGCCTGAATCACTTCATATTTTTTTGCTTTTCTTTTTTTTGAGAGTATCACTATACCACCCCAGCTGGTACAGAATCATTATGTAGACCAGGCTAACTCAGACACGGGAATCTGCCCACCTCTGCCTCTGGAGTGCTGGGATTAAAGGCATGTACCACCAAGCCTGGCCCATGACTGTTTTAATTCACCTTCTCTTGAGAGATTTGGGGTATATGAAAGTTGTCAGGGTCAAGGTAGAGTATTAATGTTGTATCAGTTCTAGTAAAATAAGTAAATAAGGCTGAAAAGTTGGAAAGTGTTCTTAGGGATTATTGCCTCGAAATAGTTGTTCTCTATGTACACATAAGTGAATACTAGAGATGGGTTTGGTTTTGGAAAACCGGCTGTCAGATTGGATTAGACTTCACTCTTAAAAGGTCATGGCTCATCCCAGCACTTGGGAGGCAGGGGCAGGTGGATTTCTGAATTTGAGGCCAGCCTGGTCTACAGAGTGAGTTCCAGAACAGCCAGGGATACACAGAGAAACCCTGTCTCGAAAAACTAAAAAAAAAAAAAAAAGTCCATGTCCCCAGCAGTAGTCGCAGCCTCCAGCCCCTGCAGTGAGAGCTTCAGCATAGGGATTTGGAGCACAGCGTGCAGAGTTATATCCTTAACTAGCACCATGTCTTTGTGTTGGGATAGTAAGGGTGTATGAAACCCTCACATTTTGTGGGTTTTTGTTTTTTTTTTTTAATAAAATGGGCCAAAAATTTTATTTATTTCTTGCATTTGAAGTACCCTTCAGTGACATCTTTGGCTCCGTGTTTTTTTACTGTTCAATATAAAAATAAATAAATAGAAATAAGTATTTTTTTTCTTTCAGCCAAAATCTGAAGATGAAGAAGGCTGGAAAAAATTTTGTCTGGGTGAGAGGTTATGTGCTGAAGGAGCTACTGGACCATCTACAGATGAAAGCCCTGGGATTGATTATGTAAAAGTAAGTGGTGACATAGGTAAACACGAGAAGTGACACCGAAGTGCATGCTTCTGTTAGGATATTGGAACGATCAGTTCACAGCCTCTGCCAAATTCGGACTGCAGCCTGCTTGTGTACACCTCATGACCTAAGATTTACAGGTTGTGAAAAACAAAACTGAGTCCCAGCACTTGGGAGCCAGAGGCTGGTAGGTCTCTGTGAGTTCCGGGATAGCCTGATCTACACAGAGAAACCGTGTCTCAAAAAAAAAAGAGCCAAGTATGACTGAGATGATGTGTGATTGGCAAAGATTAACTACTGGCCAATTCTGTGTAGGAAACGTTTTCAAGTTCTCACTTAGGTCATGGCTATTTGACTTAGAGAGTGTCAGTCAAGTTTGTAAAATAGTGTACTGGGCTCACATCTCTTTTGTATTAGTTATATGATAATCTTATGAATTAAAAGATATTCTAAGCCGGGTGGTGGTGGCGCACGCCTTTAATCCCAGCACTTGGGAGGCAGAGGCAGGTGGATTTCTGAGTTTGAGGCCAGCCTGGTCTACAAGAGTTCCAGGACAGCCAGGGCTACACAGAGAAACCCTGTCTTTAAAAAAAAAAAAAAAAAAGATAAAAGATATTCTATTAGTTAAGGGGTTTTTAGTTTGTTTTATTTTGGGACAGAGTCTCCTTGCCTGGATGGCCTTGCCATCCACTTCTTCCCCAAAGAGTCATTTGGGTAGCTAGGGTTACGAGTGTATGTTGTCCTGTCTACCTAGGATTCAGGGCTTGTTGCTTTGTTTATTTTCATTTGGATATTTTGTGAAGCAGGGTTGGGAATTAATAAAAACATTTTAATATGAATTCAAACCACAAAGGTTAGTAGAGAAAGAGGCACTTAGAATACACACCCTAATGACAAAAAAGATATTGTAAGTATTGAAGGGGGGGTCTCTGGGAGGAGCAGTGGTACAAAAGGGAAACAAGAATGTGATTCAATTATATTTAATTGAAATATGTTTTTAAATGTTAACAAATTCAGATAAATTGAAATCATGTAACTTTTCTCATCATAATGCAATAAAAGTTTAAAAAAAAAAAAAGAATACACACCCTAGAACATCAGCATGAACTTCTCAAAAGTCACTTTAGGGTTTTGTGGGTTTTTTTGTTTTGTTTTGTTTTTAAAATTATTGGTTATGGATTAAATATTAAGTTATAAATAGTCAGAAACAAAGGAAAACATGATAACTAGAAAACTCTTGTTTTTGTTTTGCATTTTTTTGTCTTATTGTCAGATAGGGACTCACTGTGTAACCCTGGCTGGCCTGGAACTCCTTGTGTAGACCAGGCTGGCCCCAAACAGAGATCCTCCTGCCTCTGTTTCCTGTTTGCTGTGAGTCATGCATGGCCCAATTAAGAAATTTTTAGAGTAATTGATGTTTATTCTTCACATGAAATCTTGAGAGTATATTTAAGTTTTTGGTGACTTTGTGGAGGACACTGAGACAGTCTTACCCAGGCTGGCCTGGAGGTCATTGTGTAACCCAGAATGACTTGACTTCAAATCCTCATGATACCACAGCCAACCCATGTACGTAGCTACTATAATCAGACATTTTGTGGCTAACTTCTTGTTCTTCACAATTGACCTGCCTATAAGTTTGAAGGTGTTCCCATCAAACCCATTGTGAGTGCCAGCAGATGGCTCAAGCCTGACAGCTTGAGTTCAATCATCAGAACCCACATGGTGGAAGGAGAAAGTCAACTCCTGAAGATAGTCCTTGGTGTGTACACACACACACACACACACACACACACACACACACACACACACTCACACACATACACACACACACACATACACTCACACACACACTCACATACACACACACACTCACACATACACACACACATACACACATACACACACACACATACACTCACACATACACACACTCACATACACACACACACTCACACATACACATACACACACACATACACACATACGCACACACTCACACATACACACACACACATACACACACACTCACACATACACATACATACACACACATACACACACTCACACATACACACACACACATACATACACACACTCACACATATACACACACACACACATACACTCACAGATACACATGAGATTTTTAAAACTCACTCAGTGATCCTTCTGCCTCAGTCTCACAAGTACTGAGTGCTAAGATTATAAATGTGTACCCCCATGCCTGGCTAAGAATATGATTTTAATAACTAAAATCTTAAAAGTATGATATTTTTAAAGACGCTACGTGAAAACATTAACTTTCTTCATTTGAGGCAGTTTTATATATTCTATAATAGCAAGCCAAGACAATAACAGTTTTAGAAGAAAATCGAATAAGGAGGCAAGCACACATGCCTGGTGCCCACAGAGGCTAGGCAGGAGCATCAGATTCAGGAACTGGTGTTTCCGGTCATTGAGAGCCACCTGTGTGAGTGCTGGGAACTGAAATTGGGTCAGCAAATACCCGTCACTGCTGAGCCATTTCTCCAGCCACTTTTCCTCTTATTTATTTGTTTGTTTATTTTTTCCCCACAGTACCAAGACTTAAACCCAGTGTCTAACACTTACTCACCAAGTGGTCTATCACAGAGCTGGATCCCTAGCCCTTGGAGTTTCCTGTCGTTTGTTTGGCAAGAAATTTACCCGTTTGCACAGACGTAAACGAAGCCCCTCTTACGTTGTCATTTAGTAAACCTGTCTTTTT
>NW_022196912.1:73740174-73743858 GCF_008632895.1 Mastomys coucha
TTTTTTTTTAGGTTGGTTTTCCTCCCTTCCTTAGTATCGTAAGCAGAATGAATCAGGTAAATGCCATCAAATAATATATACAGTCTTTTGCTTACAGTGCATATGAAAGGGTTTGAATCTATTTATCCACTGTTTACAGCCTTATGCTAGGCCTGCAATGATTCTGATTACATTTAGTGTAGGAAATGAATGTTAATAGCTGTGTTTTACAGCTGAGGAAACAATTTCATCACATAACAAAGGATCCCTGACAGTGGAGCTTGTGTTCCTGGCGTGGTGCTAAGTACTCGTTTGTGTGCATTTCAGTTATAAGTGCTTAGTCTACATCCAGAACTTAATAATTAAGGCCAAGACACAATTCTAGTTGTAAAGGGCCTGCCTCAGCATGTAGTCCGTGACGGCTGATAACTTATTGGACCAAAAGGGGAAAACAAATGGGATTTCTATTGTGGATCAGTGAAGCCAATTAGTGCTTGTCTTTAATCCCAGCATGCAAGAGGCAGAGGCAGGTGGATCTCTGCGTTTGAGGCCAGCCTGGTCTACGTAACAAGCTCCAGCATAGCAAGGGCTCTGTAGAGAGACCTGTCTCAGCAAGGAAAGGGGCTGGGAGTTATAGCTAAGTGCCCAGTGCCATTTAAGTAAGGAAATAGTCTGAAGCATTGATAATTTCGTTTCTATAGGCTTTTTTTAAAAGATTTTACTTATTTATTTGATATATATGATGAATACACTGTAGCTGTCTTAAAACACACACTAGAAAAGGGCATCAGATCCCATTACAGATGGTTGTGAGCCATCATGTGGTGTCTGAGAGTTGAACTCAGGACCCCTGGAAGAGCAGTCAGTGCTCTTACCCTCTAAGCCATGTCTCCAGCCCCTCATTTCTACAGTTTTAAAACATCCTTCTCCAGCCAAGTTTGTTTCTCTTTAGATTTGGTTTTCAACTTAATCTGAATTGGTAAGGAAACTGAAGGATCTTTTTGTAGAGGTATTTGAAATTTGTTACAAACTAATTTTTTTTAAAGATTTATTTATTATTATATGTAAGTACACTGTAGCTGTCTTCAGACACACCAGAAGAGGGCGTCAGATCTCATTACGGATGGTTGTGAGCCACCATGTGGTTGCTGGGACTTGAACTCAGGACCTTCAGAAGAACAGTCAGTGCTCCTAACTGCTGAGCCATCTCTCCAGCCCACAAACTAATTTTTAAGCCTCTTATTTAAAGCCTAAGTATATACTTGAGAGTATAAAAAATATTTCTCTTTAAAAGACTGTCTAGCCATGTATGTAGTAAATTCATTCCTGTAAATAGTAGCAGTCCAGAAGCAGAGGCAGGAGGATGGTCACAAGTTCCAGGCCAACCTGCTCCATATTGAGAATTCAGGCTGGCCAGGGCTACATAGTGAGACACTGTCTCAAGAAACAAAACAAAAAGCCATTTGCTAGGTGTAAGCCATCTAATGAAATTACTCATTACTCATGGTGTCAAGAACAAAGCCATTTTAACCCTCAGGTGCTTTTTAACCACAGTTAATAGAACTCACGTTGAACTTCTCAGTATTTTACCTCTTATGTCACTGTTTCCTGCCCCTGCCCCTGCCCCTCCCACCCCTCCCTCCCTTCCTTCTCCCTGCCCCCTAATCTTTGTCTCTTTTTTTTTTTAAAGGCAACCATTACTAGTGTGTTGGAATATCTAAGTAATTGGTTTGGAGAAAGAGACTTTACTCCAGAATTAGTAAGATTACATCTTTTTCTTTTTCTTATACAGGCAAACTGATGTTTATTTATGTGAGGTGTGACTACAGTTTATGTATTTTTATGTATAAATATTTATATATATATATGTATATATATGTGTGCACATATAAGAACTCATGTGTTCTGCATATAAGATCCAAATCTTGTATACAAATAAGGACCTTATACCAGAAGATAAGTCAGTATATTTTCCTTATTAAGAAAACCATAGGGACTAGGAGTGTAATGCCATCTATCTGTAAATTGAAGTTCTTGAGAGGCAGACACAGGAGTGTGAGTACAGTCTCAGCTACATAGTGAACTGCAGCTCATCCTAGACTACAGAAGAAGATCTTGTCTCAAAAGTATAAACAAGGGGCTGGTGGAAATGGCTCAGCAGGTAAGAGCACCGACTGCTCTACCGAAGGTCCTGAGTTCAATTCCCAGCAACCACATGGTGGCTCACAACCATCTGTAATGAGATCTAACACCCTCTTCTGGTGTGTCTGAAGACAGCTACAGTGTACTAAATTATAATAATAAATCTTTTTTAAAAAAAAAAGTATAAACAAGGTGCAAACAATGGTAGCAAGCACTACATTGCATGCATTATTCTACAACCATTGTATACAGTTCTTCACTAACTAAGAATTTATGAGCTGTCAGCCCCATTTTACAGGTAGTAAAATACAGCTGAGTTTAGTAGATTGTCTATAGTCACACAGTCTGTTGGAGGCAGAGGTCTCACTTCAACACTATAACTTCACTTGGGGCTTTTTCATTCTTTTAAGCCACTTTTTTTTTTTTTTTTGAGACAGGGTTTCTCTGTGTAGCCCTGGCTGTCCTGGAACTCACTCTGTAGACCAGGCTGGCCTCAAACTCAGAAATCCGCCTGCCTCTGCCTCCCAAGTGCTGGGATTAAAGGCATGTGCTACCACTGCCCGGCCTTAAGCCACTTTTTAAAAATGAAGTGGTATTGGAGTTTATTAAAGATAATTTAAGAGCTGGAGAGATGGCTCAGTGGTTAAGAGCACTAACTGCTCTTCCAGAGGTCCTGAGTTCAAATCCCAGCAACCACATGGGGGCTCACAACCACCCGTAATGAGATCTGATGCCCTCTTCTGGAGTATCTGAAGACAGCTACAGTGTACTTGTATATGATAAATAAATAAATATTTAAAAAATAAAATAAAATACTTTTTTAAAAAAGATAATGTAATACAAAATTTAAGCACAGGCATTAAGGGAAAAAAACTTTCTAAACCAGGAAGCTGGGTGTGGTCTTCTGAGAGCCACTCTTTCATATCAGATGGAGTAGCACATAAACCTGTAATCCTAGGGCTGGGTAGGCAAAGGCAGGCAGATCACTTTGAGTTCAAGGCCAGCCTGGGCTACATAACAAGCCTGGGGCCAGCTAGGCCTACTTTTTTACTGTCTCAATAAAAACAAGTTTTAAGTATATATTTTTTCATGAGATGATACACATTAAAATCAATGCTACTGATTTTGCCTTCTAGGGTCAGACCTGTCTTTCGCATAGTTTTAATCATCTTATATATTGTAACATCCTGAGTTCCAAACATTTCAAAAATCAGAAATTGTATCTAGATGACAAAGACAAGATATATTTCTTTCTATTTTCTTAATTTTCTTAACATTTTTGTGTATAAACTATTATTACTTTTATATTTTATAATTAAAATAGCATTCAAGACTATTGCTATAGATAGCCCCAGAATATTGTGATTTTTTTTCAATGTTTATATATTTATTTTTAATGTGCCTGCATATATGTCTGTGAGGGTGTTGGATCCCTCTGGAACTGGAGTTATAGCCAGGTGCAAGCTGCCATATGGGTGCTAGGAAGAGCAAGCAGTGTTCTTAATGACTGAGCTGTCTCTCCAGCCCCCAAATTGTGGTTTGTTTGTTTGGTTTTTTTTTTTT
>NW_022196912.1:73743868-73754064 GCF_008632895.1 Mastomys coucha
TAAGGAAATGGGTATTCATTTTGGCTCAGGTTCAGGGTCCTCATTCCCATAATGAGACTTTGTCTCAAAAAACAAAAATCATTTTTGCTTATAATTGAGAACCTGAGAACAAGGCATGATGTGCACCCCTTTACTCCCAGCATTCATGAGGCAGAGCAAATAGACTTCTGTGAGTTCCAGGACAGACAGAGCTACACAATAAGACCCTGTATCAAAAAGGGTGTAGGAGGGGGGCTAGAGAGACAGCTCAGAGAATAAGAGCACTGGCTGCTCTTCCAAAGCTCCTGAGTTCAATCCCAGCAACCACATGGTGGCTCATAACCATTTCTAATGAGATCCAGTGCCTCCTTCTGGCCTGCAGGCATACATGCAGGCAGAATGCTACAAAATCAATCAATCAATCAATCAATCAATCAATAAGGGGTGGAAGGACCTCAGCTGTAGTACAAATATCAGGAGTGAGTTCACTGGGAGTCAGGCCTAGGTCTGTGGTTAGGAACAGACGGTCATTTGCCTCTCTAGACACTCTCTTGATCATGTAAGCAGGTAACAGCATCAGGCATTTAAAAAAAACAAAATAAATGGCTTCTTCATTACTTGTGTATTTTATCACTTCTTAAATTTTTACTTAGGGAAGATGGTTCTATGCTTTGTTGGCTTGTCTCGAAAAGCCTTTATTACCTGAGGCTCATTCACTGATTCGACAGCTTGCAAGAAGATGTTCTGAAGTGAGGCTCCTGGTGGTGAGTCATACTGTACTTTCTCAGTCTGTCTCCTATGGTAGAAAAGAAGATATGTGAGATAGAAAAATGTGGAATAAGTTATTAGTTGGGATTAAAGAGACTACAGAAACAAAAAACCTCAAATAGAGTACATTAAATAACAAAACCAGATCTGATGGCACATGACTGTAATTCCAGCACCTAGGAGGAGGAAAGGGGAGTATTGCAGTTCAAGTCCAACCCAGGCTGTAGAGAAGACCCTCTCTAAGAGGCTTCCCTTGGTGGCATGCACTTCTAATCTCAGCTTTGGGAAGGCAGAGGCTTCTCTGTAAAGCAAACCAAGCTACATAATAAGAACCTTAGCCCAAGAAAATAATATGGGGGCGGGGTGGGTACAATGAAGTTTTTTCCCTTCAGGTAAAGGAAGGTCCACAGGAGATCTAACCTGACTAGATCCCAGTCATTCGTTCTGATGTTATGGCTTCATCCTTCTCTTAGTTTATTTTGTGTTGCTGTAGCAAAATACCAGAAGCTGCTGTTTGTAAGCACAGAGGAATTGAATCAGGACCTTGAGTATACTGGGAAAGTACTCTATCCACCCTACAAAGAAAATGATTTTAGTTCAGTTTTGAGAGCTCAAAATCCAAGCTCAAAGGCCCCATCCGGTCTACCTTGCATTTATATCATATTAGGGAGGATCACCTACCAGGAGGAAGATGAGAGAAGTTCCTGGCTGATGTTCAGGAGAAGTGTCAAATTTATTTAAACCCTCTGTTTAGTTCCCATAAAACTACAACCCTTGTAAACAGCATTATTACTCCTTCTGAACAGCAGAACAGCATCGGTCTTTAAATAATGGTCTTAGGCTGGGGGCCTGAGTTTGATCCCTTACATGCGTACACACACGTACACACACACACATACACACACACACACGAAATAGAAACGTAATTAAAAAATAAAGAGATTGAAGTTGAGGCTGTAGCATTGTTAATTACAGTGCTTACCTAGCATGCAAAAAACCCAGGGTTCTAAACACAGTGCTGTATATTTCAAGCATGGAACCCCAAGCTTGTCAGTACTGAGGAGGTGGAGCTATGAGGATCAAGGACAGCCTGGTGACTACTTAGGAATTTTGAGGCTGGGCTACATGAAACCTTGCCCCAAAATAAAACAAGGGGCCTCCTACAAGTAATTAATAAACCCTGGTATCTGGAGCCCCTGCCCCTCCAAATTGGTTATCCAACACCAAGTGGTTGGTTGTCCCTAAAATCATATAAATCATATAATCATATGCATACAAGTGACCATATATAGACTGAGCAGATTATATATTTAAGAGTGTGGTGTGTGTGTGTGTGTGTGTGTGTGTGTGTGTGTGTGTGTGTGTAAAACAACAATTAAGAAAAGGGGAGTTGGGGCTGGAGAGCTGGCTCAGTGGTTAAGAGCACTGTCTGCTCTTCCAGAGGTCCTGAGTTCAATTCCCAGCAACCACATGGTGGCTCATAACCATCTGAAATGGAACCTGATGCCTCTTCTGGTGTGTGTCTGAAGACAGCTACAATGTACTTATATACATAAAATAAATAAATAAATCTTTTTTTTTTATTTTTTATTTATTTATTATATGTGAGTACACTGTAGCTGTCTTCAGACACTCCAGAAGAGGATGTCAGACTTCATTATGGATGGTTGTGAGCCACCATGTGGTTGCTGGGATTTGAACTCAGGACCTTTGGAAAAGCAGTCAGTGCTTTTAACCGCTGAGCCATCTCTCCAGCCCCCTAAATAAATCTTAAGAAAGAAAGAAAGAAAGAAAGGAAGGAAGGAAGGAAGGAAGGAAGGAAGGAAGGAAGAAAGAAAGAAAGAAAGAAAGAAAGAAAGAAAGAAAGAAAGAAAGAAAGAAAGGAAGGAAGGAAGAAAGGAAGAAAAGGGGAGTCATGGTTTTGAGAGAGCTAGATTGGAGGAATGAAATTCAGGACCAGGGAAAGTGATGTATTTATATTTTAATTTTATAAATGAAAGTAGGGCCAGGTATAGTGGGCCTCTAATCCCAGCAGTCAGGAGGTAAAGCAGCAGATCTGTGACTATTAGGACAGTTCAGTCTACATAGGGAGTTCCAGGCCAGCCAGTAGTAAACAGTGAGACCTTGTCTCAATAGTAAGTAAATAAATAAATATCCTAATTTTTTTCTGGGAATCCTTCAGTTTTCTTCTGTCTGTTCATTCTGGGGACAAGGCTGATCCACTTACCTCTGCCTACCAATCTCTGATACCTAAGGCATGAGTCAAACACCACCTTTCGGCTTATCTTCATGTGATAATGACTGTTATCTAATAAAAGCTTCACATTTTTATCTTAATTTTTTATCACATTATTATGAAAGTATTTATGAAGAAAAAAAAATCTAGCCTTTTTCTGTTTTTCAGGGCAGTAAAGACGATGAAAGAGTCCCTGCTTTGAACCTGCTGATCTGCTTAGTTAGCCGGTGAGTTGAGAAATCTCGATTCATGTTTCCTTGTTATTAGTAGAAGGCAGAACATATTTAATGCTGTGTTAATTTTCATTTGCTATATATTTCTATCTACTATGTTAGATCACATGTCCTTTTTTTCTTTTAATCTGTACTGGATGGAACCTGTACATATCAGGCAGGGAGTCTACCAACCAAGTGCTATCTCCATTCCTTATACCAAAGTTCCTGCTGAATTTATTTGAAAATATATTCTATATCTAAGCAAAGGCACACATTTATTTTAGGTCCCTTCCTGGACATGCTTTGGTCATTGATCAGCAGTTTGTTGTGGGGTTTGGTTTGCTTTTGTCTTGCTAGCACCTCTCTAAAGCTTCATAATATATTTAATTAACTAAATCCCCTCAAGTTATCCTTCCCTCTGCCAAACAAGATGCTTTTTGAGAAGACACACATACTAAACGTCTAGTTTCTTGATCTATAATAATGTGTTTAATTTTCCTGGTGCTTTAATCCAAGCATTTTTCTTAGTGCATCATAGTAGGAACTCATTTAATCCTATACCACCAGTTTAGAAATGAGAAAACTGTGACAGGATGATGTGAAGTCACTTTGCTACTTCCTGAACGTCACAGGGCTAGTGGATGGTAGAGATAGGACGGAAACCTAGGCAGCTTTACTGAAAAACTCCGCTTCCCCCTCTCCTTTTTTTAATGTGTGTGTTTCCCCATTGGGTAGATGTGCTGGAGTTTAGTCTATATTGAGTCGTTGTGCACTTCTGCTGCTACAAGCAGTGCTGTCCTTGGTATGTATGCATAATACTGAGTTCTTTTTCTTACTAGGTATTTTGATCAACGTGATTTAGCTGATGAGCCATCTTGATAGAGTTTACTTCCTAGGGATGGAAGATCATTCTGGGAAGGGAGCCTAAGTCTGAGGAAGCAGAATTCCAACCTGAGGACAGATTGCATCACTTCTTAAGTTACATGAAGGGTTTCACCTTAATCTGCAGCTCAAGTTGATATTCAAAATATAGACTCGATTGGTTTAAGTGTCTGAAATGTCTACGGAAAAGCCCCCCTGGTACCTGGTGAGCAGTTGGAAGTTTCCTTAACTTGCATGTATTGAAAAGAGGTCAAGTGTGACTTACTACTTAATAACTTGTATAAAAACTGATGACATTTTTGACATTTTATACAGGCCCCTGGTGCTGCTTTATTGGTTTTTTTTACAAGCATACATATATATTTATGTTAAAATGTATTTTGGCTACAGAAATTTTTTTTGACTCTTGAATAAAATAAAAGACAGTGGATGTCCTTAGAGTTGCAGTTCATACAGATGAAATGGCAAATGTGTTCATAGTCAACAAGACTAATCCAGTGTTCATGTTTAAACTCAATAGTTTTAGTTTAATTACACCACCAAAACTTCTAAAATCATTTTCAATAATGTCATAGTAAGCAATACATGGTAGTACACACTTGGCATCCCAGCATCTTGGGGTTCTAAGCAGTTTTGGGATACATAATTAGACTCTACCTCAAAAAAACAAGGACTGGAGGTGGAATAACAGTGAGGAGCACTTAGGTTCAATCCGAACACCTACATAGCAACTGACAACAGTCTGAGACAGCAGTTCCAGGGGATCTGACACCTTCTTCTGTCTTCCTGATGTCAGGCATGTACATGGTATACATAAAGACAAGACATGTCTATCAAAATAAATATACATCAAAAATAAACAGATCTTCAAGTTAACGTCTAAAAACAACTGGCCTTGAAGCTTCATAGTTTTGCTGATTTCTTTGGGAGAGGAGGATGTATTGGGGGCTGGTAAACTGTCAGTTACTGGGTGGCTTTGGTTATTTCCACAGCTAGTAGCTGAGCATAAAGTTACATATGCTACTCACAGTAAAATTCCAGAGTGGATAATATTTAAAAGTATAAGCAGTTTTGCTTATGCAAGTATAAGGTATAAAAATATTGGTGGCGCACGCCTTTAGTCCTAGCACTTGGGAGGCAGAGGCAGGCTGATTTCTGAGTTCGAGGCCAGCCTGTTCTACAGAGTGAGTTCCAGGACAGCCAGGGCTACTCAGAGAAACCCTGTCTGGCTCAAAAAAAAAAAAAGAAAAAAGAAAATTACCTTAGTAAAGTTCCATCTCTACTAACAGAGGATTTTTATTGTTGCTAAGACAAGATGGTATTCTGTAGCCAGCATTGCCTGCAACTCTGTAGCCCAAGATGGCTCAAACTTGTATGAATCCATGCGTCATTTTCCCAAATACTACAACAATCTGTGTTACCTCAGTTAGCTAGAGGACTGTGAACAGAAGTGAGAAACTGTAACCACAGGCTTTTCCACCCAAGCCTTAGGCACCCCAGTTCTCAAATAACAACTCAGAAGCTATATTTTGTTTAATAAATGCCTAGGCCATAAATAAAAGCTAGGCTTGTTCCCACTAGATCATAACTTATTTAACCTGTTTATACTAGTCAATGTCTGCTGCATGGCTACTTACCTCTCAGTTTCATCTTCCTCCAAAATCCTGGTGGTAAAAATTCCCACCCACTCCCCCTCCCCCCGCCAGATTTCCCACCTTCTAATCCTGCCTCAGTTTATTGACCCTCTTAGATATTTATTGACAGGTGATACTTCACACGGTACATGAGAGATTATCCCTGCAAGAAGCCATTTCTATGAATTAATTTGGAGCCACCATATCTAGTTTATCTGGAGGATTTTGAACAGAAATGAGAAATCATTTATGTGTTTTAATTTGGTATGATTATGGACCAAATAAGGATATTTGAGTGTTGGAGATAAATAGAAATAAACATTTAGAATCACATGGCCTTTTGCACAGTAACCTTACTGATTTTCTCAGGACTCTAGAGCTGTCCTTACCCATCACCCAGCTCCCAGCGTCTCAGAAAAACAAATGCACTTATTGTGGAGGTAATTAATAGGCCACTGCAGAGGTTTGAATAAGAATGGCCCCCTTAGCCGGTGAGTAGTGGCACACACCTTTAATCCCAACACTTGGGAGGCAGACACAGGTGAATTTCTGAGTTCGAGGCCAGCCTGGTCTACAGAGTGAGTGTCCTGGCTTCCAGGACAGCCAGGGCTACTCAGAGAAACCCTGTCTCGGGGGGTGGGGGGGTGGGAGGGGGAAGAATGGCCCCATTAGGCTCATGTATTTGAATGCTTAAGGAATGGCAATAGGAAGTATGACTTTGTTCTGGTGCCCTTGTTGGAAGAAGTATGTCAAAAGCCCAACCCAGTCCAGTTTTCTCTCTTCCTGCTGCCTGTGGATCCAGATACAGGACTCTGCTCCTCCAGCACCACGTCTTTCTGTGTGCCACCATGCTTGCCACCCCGATGATAACGGACTAAACCTCTTTAGTAAGAAACTGCAAACAATGGGGCTAGAGAGATGGCTCAGTGGTCTCTCCTTCCACCATGTAAGTCTTGGTGAAGCGCTTTAACCTGTTACAGTTTGAATAAGACTGGCCTCAGAATCTGAGTACTTGGTTCCTAGTTGATGGAATTGTTTGGGAGCGGTTAGGAGGTGTGGCCATGGGGGAGTGGGGTCCTTGCCTGAGGGAAGGCTTTGAGGTTTCAATCACAATGTGCTTTCTCTCTGCCTTCTGTTTTTAAGATGTGAGCTTTCAGCTGCTGCTCTAGCCACCTGCCTTCACTCCAACATCATGGACTCTAACCTTCTGAAATATAACACCAATTGAATACTTTCTTTTATAAGTTGCTTTGGTCATGGTGTTTTGTCACAATAGAAGAAACTTAGATACACTCTAAGCCATCTCTACAGTCCGTCATTTTTTTGTTACAATACCAGTTTACATGAGTCCACATAAATCCATTTCATATTTTTTTAACCACTGCACAGTTTCTTCTTTGTTGAATCATTTAATCAGGTGCCACTAACGAATACTTAACTAGTGAAAATTCTATACGTTTTGTCTTTAATTTCTTAGCTTAACTTTATAAAAAATGGATTTTCTGAGTTAGAGCATAAACATAAATGTTCTTATAAAAGCAGATATTCACTAATTCCTATAGCATGTACTGTATTTTTCCCTCTTCAAACATTTTCAGGAAACTTTCTATCATCAAACATAATACCCCTCCTCTCCTCTCCCTTCTCCTCTTCTCTTCTCCTCTTCCTCTTCTTCTTCCTCCCCCTCCTCCTCTTCCTCTTCCTCCTCTCCCTTCTCTTCCTCCTCTTCCTTCTCCTCCTCCTCTTCCTACTCTTCCTCCTTCTCCTTCTTCTTCTTCTTCTTCCTCTCTCTCTCTCTCTCTCTCTGTGTTTTGCTTTGGCTTTTGAAGACAGTATTTCCCTGTCTGCCAGTACAACTAACTTCTTGTCAACTTGACATACAAACACATCACTATTAAGCCACAATCTTTTCTTTCTTGTTCATCCCCAACATCACACATTAATTTTAACATCATAGTATTAAGTGAAACTGCCTGCAGTTTCAAGAACAGAGTTCTACTCAGCCAGGAGGGAATAAAGGACCTGAAAGAAAGGGTTTGAAATGCAAAGAGAAAGCACGAAGCCAAGTTGCGTTCCAATCAAGGCTCCACTTTACTGAGAATAAACCAGGGTTTTTATAGTCACAGGAGAAACTGAAAACAAGTCTCTAGATTACACTACAAAGAAAGTTCAGGTGCCCCGGGCAGTGGTGGCGCACACCTTTAATCCCAGCACTTGGGAGGCAGAGGCGGGCGGATTTCTGAGTTCAAGACCAGCCTGGCCTACAGAGTGAGTTCCAGGACAGCCAGAACTACACAGAGAAAACCTGTCTCGAAAAAAAAAAAAAGTTCAAGTGCCAAAGTCCCCAGGTTCAGAAGATCTTCAGGTGGCTGGCTGGTGTACTCAGGCAGTGGGCATGCCCAGGTGGCTTCTTCAAAGACAAACAGTCAACAGAGAGCATCTGTCTTAGCTCCCAGGTGTTAGCCCCCAAACAGAGGCTGCCAGGAATCCGATGGATGACTGAAGTGAAGAAGGGATGTAACAATTAAGCATTTTATTTCATTTGCAAAGTTCATCCTAGTTTAAGTGTCAGGGAGAACAGGCAGGTTTCAAATTCCACAAAGACAACTGGTCACTGCTGCATATAGGTGGACAACCTTGAACTCTTGGTCCTCCTGACTCTACCTACCAAGCAATGGAACGATGTGCACCATCATGTTTGTTTTACAGTGCTGGAGTGAAACCCAGCTTCATGCACTAGGCAAGCTCTCTACCAACTCTGCAAGATCCACGGTCCCCGGAATTCCTTTTTTAAAAGGCTCAGTAGTCACATTTGCTTTGTGTCCTCATTCCTATATACTTACTGTTGGTTCAAGTAGCCTGGTCTACAAAGTGAGTTCCAGAATGAACTCTGCAAGTGTATGCTAAATGAAATAAGCCACTCACTGTTTCCATGGAGATTCTAAATCCAGCCACATTGACACTGAAAATTAATCTATACAGAGAAACCCTGTCTCAAAACAAACAAACAAAAAAGAAATGTAAACTACTACTAAAAAAAAAGAGGGATATATGTGAGGTCTGGAAGGAAGAAATGATGTAATTATCTCAAAAAATAAAAAAATATTTTTCAAAAACATACACAACGATTATAGATGATTGCCTCTGCTCCCAAAAGCAAAGCATCAGCCAGGCTGTTTGAAACACTTTACACAAGATGTTTTGCTATCACAAGCCTCAGTGACCTTTAAATGTCCATGCAACCTAAGCTAGAGAGGGAACACTTTCCCAGTGGTCTAACAAAAGAGTACTATGATTGATGGATGCTAAAAAGGCAAGGCTCTGACATAAACATAACCCGCCACGGTTGTGCATTAGTACCAAAGACACAAGGCAGCAAATGAGGCCAACACAACTTCCATGGCAACACAACACACCTTTCTCTGACTGTATAAGCAGGCTGGATAGGCTCACTAAGTAGATCAAGAGGAAGACTCCTGTGCTCTAGTACCGCAGCACTGTGATCAAGAAGTTTCTCGATAGGCTGGGCCTCTCACCACGCCCCTCGAGAGAGAGGGCGAGACATGCAAATCAAACTGGGCTTGAGCGGGCGGGAACGCTGGGAAAGTCGGGGTCCTGGAAATTGTAGCTGAAGCTGTGGGTGCTGGAGAGGGAGTGGGGTGTGGGGACGATTCAAGTATCGCTTCTCGGCCTTTTGGCTAAGATCAAGTGTAGTATCTGTTCTTATCAGTTTAATATCTGATAAGTCCTCTATCCGAGGACAATATATTAAATGGATTTTTGGTATTAGGAGTTGGAAATAGGAGTTTGCTCTGTCCACTCCACGCATTAACCTGGTATTGCAGTACCTCTAGGAACGGTGCACCCCCTCTGGGGAATAGTACTTATTAAAGACTTGGGATTAAGGAGAGAAGCTTTTTCTAGCTCTTTATACTTAAAAGCTCTGTCAGCAGTTTCTTTAGTTAATATGAATCAGTATCTAAACGTAGCACCTAGCATGGCCAGTGTATGACAGATATCCAAGTGTGTATATGAATGTATGTGCATGTGTATGTGTGTCCGCGCGCGCGCGTTAGTGCATTAGTACCAAAGACACAAAGCAGCAAATGAGACCAACACAACTTCCATGGCAACCCAACACACCTAAAGATTTCTAAATAACAAAGATTTCTAAATAACAGTCCCTGAGACCTGCCTGGGATACTGTTGTCTGCCACCTTGTGCTGTTGCCAAGCACGGAGGAAACAGAAGCTGCCAAGGACCGAGCGTGAAAAGCTTCTTGAACTGGGGAGATGGCTCAATGGTGAGGATTGCTTGCAGTTCCCAGTGCGGCTCTTATTGAAATCCCAGCTTCGGGCATCCCATGCCTCTCATTTCCAGGCACATCCCCTATAGTACATACAACTACACACAGGCAGACACCCATATTTTAAATTGAATTTTTTTTTAATACCTCGTCTACTCAAAAAAAAAAAAAAAAAA
>NW_022196912.1:73754074-73794419 GCF_008632895.1 Mastomys coucha
AAAAAAAAAAAAAAAAAAAAAACCTTTTAAAACATTTTGTTTTGTTTTTGTTTGACACAGGGTTTCTCTGTGTAACCTGGGCTGACCTGGAACTCACTCTATAGACCAGGCTGACCTCAAACTCACAGAGATCCACCTGCCTGTGCCTCCTGAGTATTAAAGGTGTGCACCACCACTGTCCAGCATTTACTCAAAATTTGTATCTGAGTATAGCCAAAGGTCTATGAAGGCTGCTTAGTGAAAATAAAAATAACATTTGTAATTTTCTTCCCTTTTCATTTTCCATAGTAGCTAGCTGTGCTAATTTACATCCTAGCATTACACAAGGGAACAAGGGAAGTAATGACGGGACATTGTGAAGAACATTTGTTTTATGCCTGGCAGTGGTGTCGCACGCCTTTAATCCCAGCACTTGGGAGGCAGAGGCAGGTGAATTTCTGAGTTCGAGGCCAGCCTGGTCTACAGAGTGAGTTCCAGGACAGCCAGGGCTATCAAAAAACAAAATAACAAAAAAATGTTTTGTTTAATACACACACACACACACACGCACAGACGCATACACATTAATCATATATGATACACTGGCCATCCAAAGCACTCCAAGGTAATATGTTATAGCTTTGTTTGCGTTTTCCTGTGCAGTGTTGAGCATTCCAGTGCTGTTAGAGCTTTGTTTGCATCTTCCTGTGCAGTGTTGAGCATTCCAGTGCAGAGCATGTTTTCATGCCCATTTGGTCATTTGTATTCCTCAACTGAGAAATGTCTACACAGTCCTAGCCATTTTCTTTTTCTTTTTTTATTTATTTATGTGTATGAGTATACTATAGCTGTACAGATGGCCGTTAGCTATCGTGTGTGGCTGCTGTTGATCTCAGGACCTCTGCCGGCCCCGCTCACTCGGGCACTAGAAGAGGGCGTTCGATCTCATTACGGATAGTTGTGAGCCACCATGTGGTTGCTGGGATTTGAACTCAGGACCTACGGAAGAGCAGTCAGTACCCTTACCCACTGAGCCATCTCGCCAGCCCAGCCCTAGCCATTTTTAATCAGGCTGTTTTCTGCTACTAACTTGTAGGAGCTCTTTTTTTCCCCAATATTTATTTTTACGTGCATTGGTCTTTTGCTCACATGTATGTCTGTGTGAGAGTATGGGATGTTGTGGAACTGGAGTTACAGACAGGTGTGAGCTGCCATGTGGGTGTTAGAAGTTGAACCCAGGTCCTGAAGAACAACCAGTGCTCCTAACTCTGAGCCATCTCTCCAACCCTATAGGAGGTCTTTTTAAGAAAATAATGTTTGGGGCTGGCGAGATGGCTCAGCAGTTAAGAGCACTGACTGCTCTTCTGAAGGTACCGAGTTCAAATCCTAACATCCACATGGTGGCCCACAACCATCCGCAATGAGATCTGGTGCCCTATTCTGGTGTGGTCTAAAGACACCTACAGTGTACTTAGATATAATAATAAATAAATCTTTTTTTTAAAAAGAGAATGTTTTGGCAATTTTATATATGTATATAATGTATTTGGAGCATACTGAGCCCACATTCCTCTCTTATCTTTTTTGCTCTTCAACCCTTCTTCCCAACACCACCCCTTTATTATAGGTCTTTTTAAAATTACCCACTCGGGCTGGAGAGATGGCTCGACCTTCCAGAGGTCCTATTCCCAGCAACCACATGGTAGCTCAAAACCATCTGTAATGGGATCCAATGCCCTCTTCTGGTGTGTCTGAAGACAGCAATGGTGTACTCATATACATAAAATAAATATTTAAATTAACCACTCAGTCGAATTAGGATTGTTCCTACACACATGGATCATGGGCAACTTACCTGTCTGTGGCCACTGCCCAGTGAGTTACAGATGCTCTATATTATCAAATACTTGCAATATTGTCTTTCAGTCTACTCAGCTGCTTATCTACTTATCTTCAAGACCTTGATCACTCAGTTTCTCAGGTTGTTTATCTTTCCTTCTTCTGTGCCCTGTGTGCTCAGGGTGTGACAGCAGAGATTATCACTGTGACTAATTTTATGCTTTTTCTCATTCTCTTCTAAAAAACTCAGGGTAATTTTGTTGTTTTGTAGCAGAGCTTAATGGGATCTCTCCTCTCTCTCTCTCTCTCTCTCTCTCTCTCTCTCTCTCTCTCTCTCTCTCTCTCTCCCTCTCTCCTTTTGGTTTTTGAGGGGTTTTTTTTTGGGGGGGGGGAGTGTGTTCTGAGACAGGGTTTTTCTCAATGGCCCTAGTTGTCCTAGAGCTCACTCTGAAGACCAAGATGACCTCAAACTCAGACCCTCCAGACTCCAGAGCACTGATATTAAAGGCATCCACCACCACCATCAGCACCTGGCTAAGGGAAGTCTTATGTAGCTGAGTATGACCTTGAATTTCTAACCTCCCAGCCCCCACCTCCTGAATGCTGGGATTGTGTGCACACTGCCACCATGGCATTTATACATTCCTGGCGATGGAATTTAGAGCTTCATGAATACTAGGCAAGTAACCACACTCATAAGATGAATTTTTCAGTTTCTCTATTGAAGTCCAAAGACTTAAATCCATCTTAGTTGACTGCTGTATATAGTATCAATGTAATGTCTAACTTTACTCTCGCATTTGGGTATTATTTTCCTAGCATCTTAGAAAAGATGTGCTGCTTAGATTTGTCAACTTGACAAAAGCTACAGTCATACAGGAAGAGAAAACTTCAGATGGGAAAATGCCTTCATTAGACTAACTTGTAAGCAAGTCTGTGGGACGTTCCCTTGACTAATGACTGATGTAGGAGGTTCCAGCCCACTCTGAGCAGTACCACCACTGTGCAGGTTGTCCTGGGTTCTATAAGATAGCGGGCTGAGCGAGCCATGAGGAGCAAGCCCGTAAACATCACTCCTCCATGGCTTCTGTTTCAGTTCCTGCCTTCAAGTCCTGACTTGACTTCTCTCAGTAGATTGTGGCTCAGGGCATGTAAGTCAAACAAACCCTTTCCTGCCCAAGTTGTTCGTGGCCATAGTTTTTATCACAGCAATGGAAACCTTAGCCTTTTTGCTACTTCCTTTTTTATCATTTTTTTCTACTTTTGTTTTGGAAAGGCCTTTACCAGAAGTTCATAAATGTAACCTAATATTTTCTGTGGTACTTTATGGTTTTAACTTTATATGTAAACCTTTTAAGTTTGCTATATAACCTCAACAAAAAGCATATTCAGTTTTCTTTACCTCTTGACTAACCTAACCCTTGTTTCTACTAAAGTTTCCTTTTGGCTACAATTAACAAAACATACATTGACTAATGAACTAAGCATGTAGTTCTCAAAAAGATGATGTACAAGTGATCAATGAGCATATGAAAAAGTCTTAACACTGGTCAGAAGAGTGCTGTAAATTAAAATCACCCTGAGATTGTGTCTTACCAGGCAGAATAGCACTCATTTTCTTTTTTTTTTTTTGGTTTTCCCAGACAGGGTTTCTCTGTGTAGCCCTGGCTGTCCTAGAACTCACTCTGTAGACCAGGCTGGCCTCGAACTCAGAAATCCACCTGCCTCTGCCTCCCAAGTGCTGGGATTAAAGGCGTCTGCCACCACTGGCCAGTAATAGCACTTTTTTTAAAAAAACAATAAATCCTATTTAGGCTGTGAACAAAATGGTGGTGCTGGGAACTTAGACTTGCCCAGCCAGAAATCAACCTAAGTTTCATCAACAGAAGGGATAGAAAATTGATATGAGGCTAGAGAGATGCTCAATGGTAAGAGTACAAACTGCTCTTGAAGAGGACCTCAGTTCCCAGCACCCACACTGGGCAGCTCTCAAGCATCTCTAACTCAAGTTCCAAGGGATCCAATGCCCTCTTCTGGCCTACTACACTCTCATGAAGCACATAACTCCTCACTCAGGAGTGTACACACACAAACACACACACACACATCTCTAATATTCTTTGACACTAGAGTTACCAAATTCATATTTAAACTAATCTATATTTCTTTTTTTTTAAGATTCAGTTATTATATGTAAGTACACTATAGCTGTCTTCAGACACTCCAGAAGAGGGAGTCAGATCTTGTTATGGATGGTTGTGAGCCACCATGTGGTTGCTGGGATTTGAACTCAAGACCTTTGGAAGAGCAGTTGGTGTTCCTAACTGCTGAGCCATCTCTCCAGCCCACTAATCTACATTTCACTTTGATTAAATCAATGGAGGTCTCAAGGACTGAAATCTATTAAGATAAACTTTCAAGCAAATTAGACAGTAATGCATGTATTTATATATACATATATACACAATGTATAAATGAAATCCTTACATAAGCATATGAATCCTCTCAATAGAAATAAATTATAAGCAATATAATAAAAATTAAGCTTAATTTAACACAGTGCCTTTTTTTTTTAAATAACTAAAACAGATTTATAGTTCAACAAATTTTGGTCATTTGAATACAAACTATTCTGATTGGTGCATATTTTCTTATACAGCAATTCAACACACCCTGAGTTTCACTTCCCAACTGATAGTCAAATGCTTATCACTCTATGGAAATAAAGATGTTTAAAATGAAGAGCCTTGCATTTTGGTGTCTAGTTCTTTGAAATCACTCTGTACAGTTCAGTTAGTCTCTGTCCCAGTCAAAGGACCTGTATCTACTTTGATTTGACTTTGCGACTCTGGTGAGAACAATTTGCTTCAACGAAGATAGCCAACGATGAGGTGAAATCAGGATGTGCAATGCTCTGCCCAGGACTCGCCACCTCACTCTACAGCTTCTGTATCATCACCTGAAATTTGCCTGAAAAAAGGAACAGAACCATTCTTTGACTTTCAGGTGTAAGGAAAACAAGCATATTCACTTCCATTTGGGAAGTAGTTTCACTCAAAGAACTTGCTATGTCAGAGGTCTTTTCACAGTCCTTAAGATATTCAATAAAGTGTATTCCACTGCATAATTATCTGCTTTATGAGGAGGTGTCTTTCCTACATCCTAGGTCTGTTTCTGTATCTCTGTTTCCTTTCTCTCTCTCTCTCCTCTCTCCCCTGCCCTTTCTCCACTCTTTCTCTGTTTTGAGAAGGGTCTCACTATGTAGCCTGGCTTGGGTATGTTGACCAGATCAGGCAAGCTTCAAACTCACTGAGATTGGCCTGCTTCTGCTTCCTGAGTGCTGGGATTGAAGGTGTGAGTCATCATGCCTGGTGATTCTGGGTATTTCATTACTAATTTGTCGGTAGGCAGAAAAGTAATACAGTAAAATTCAACTCAATTGTATTCTTGGTTAGTAGCTTGAGTGAGACGATAAATACATTATTACCAAGATAAATGTGAGATAAAGGACAGCAAACGGGCAGTGGTGGCACACGCCTTTAATTCCAGCACTTGGGAGGCAGAGGCAGGCAGATTTCTGAGTTCAAGGCTAGCCTGGTCTACAGAGTGAGTTCCAGGACAGCCAGGGCTACAGAAACCCTGTCTTGAAGAAAAAAAAAAAAACGAAGAAAAACTAAAAAAAAAGGACAGTAAACTCAAAGTGTGAACATTTTTAGTTTCCTCTAGGTTTAAAAGAGAAAGATGATATGTATATGTAAGATAAATAAGTTGAACTTACAGGCAGGCATTGAAGAGACTTCAGCTGTTACTATACTTTTTATTCCCAAGTTTGACAAGCCACCTCTGATTAAGCCACATGTAAATGCTAGATACTGAAAAGAAGAAAAAAAAAGGAAGGCTTTACTAAAACAGTGAAGCTACCGATAAACATGGAGCTGCGTTAAGCTATGGTGATCATCACTAAACCTCTGCTGTGTTCATGGGGGAACGGAAGAAGGGATGACAGGAGGTGAGAGCAGGCTCAAAGGGCAAGGGGAGGAGGAGTGGTGAAGCTGCCTTTAATCCCAGCACTCAGGAAGCAGAGGCAGGCGGATCTCTGTGAGCTGGAGGCCAGCTAGGTAGGTCTACAGAGTGAGTTCTAAGACAGTCAGAGCTACATATTGAAACCCTGCCTCAAAAAAAACAAAACAGAAAGGGGTGTGAAAAGCCAATGGTTGGTACACACCTGCACTACAACTACACCTGCACTACAAATGCACCTGCAATGTCAACTACTCAGGCTAAGGCAGGAACAGCATTTCTTAAGGCAAGAACTGGAGGCCAACCTGAGCAACATATAGGGAGTCCACACACCACACAACTTCTACTGAAAAAGAAAGGAGCAGCATAGAGATGGTGAAACAACTGTTAGAGTTAAGTCTAACTGCAACCAAAGCACACAACATGCCATGCACAGGGATCTAATTAGACCCTTGCAGTGCAACACTTAACCAGTTCTTTCTCTATCACTTTAGCGTTCTCAGTTTCTTGCCTGTTTCTCCTTTCTATATCAATGTGGCTGACTAATCAAAGATCTCTCTGCTTCCTTTTCCTTTTTTCACCTTTCTTTTCTTTTCGAGGCAAGGTTTCTCTGTATAGCCCTGGAACTCACTCTGTAGACCAGGCTGGCCTCGAACTCAGTAATCCACCTGCCTCTGCCTCCCAAATGCTGGGATTAAAGGTGTGCGCCACCACTACCTGACTCCTTTTTTCACCTCTGAGACAGTGTCTCATGTAGATCAGACAGGCCTCAAGCTCACCTTGTCTTTGTGCTTCTGTCTCCCAAGTACTGGGATAACAGGATTGTGCTACCATAGCCAGCTTCCTACAACCAAACATGGTAGCAAGAGTTTTCATTTCTTAAAAGCCCAGTTAAGGTATGTGGACGTGTTTTTGTTTTAATCCGGATGTGGGATAAGAGGCTGCTTCACAGCAGGGGATCATCATTTGCCTTGTGCGCTAGCAGGGGTGTGGTTCTGCCAGGTGCAGATAGTTTTTACATTTGGAATTCTGGGACCTTTTGAGAGGCTATAAATTCAAGAACCTGCTCTGCCCACTCCTAGTGGGGCGGGTGTTCCAGGAAGGCTGCTGCTCCTGCTTCCTGTTGCTTCTGTTTGTCAAGTGAGCACACAGAGAAAGGAGTTGGAGATACCTGATGATGAAGACTGGACTTGCCCAAAGGAACTTCCCATTGTCCCTAGTCAGCAGGAGGTAGTCTAAAGAAGTCTACATTCCTCTTGCCCTCTAATCTTTCTCTCCTACGTAGTGCTGGAAGGGACTAGGGTGGAATAAACATTTGAAGGGACGTAGAGGTATAAGAACCCAATAAAATAACTGAAAAAAAAAAATGCCAGCAAAGCATTTCATATTCTTTAAGACATACAGCCTAAGCCAGGTGTTGGCAGCACATTCACTGGCCTGCAGGGTGAGTGCCAGGACAGCCAGGGCTACACAAAGAAACCCTGTCTCAGACAAACACAGAAGTCTTACAGCACAGCTATAAAGCTGACACTTGCCTCTAATTCTAGCATGGAGAGACTCCATGAGGCAAGAGGGTTACTAGGAGTAGGAGACCAGCGTGGGCTATATGTTAGTGCTCTTAACTACTGAACCATCAATCTGATTCCCAGAAAAAAAATTTAACTTAATTCTCCAAAGCTGAAGAAACTAAGATATCCCAAAGTTAAATGAGAACTAAAAATAGTAAAATGTGATTAATAAAAAGAAAAATAGTGAAATACATATACTAACCATAAAAGCATCATAACTATACTCTATCTGCAAACAATTTCTGATATGTGAGGGAAATAAAAAAAGGGAGCAATATACTACATGAGACATGAAGGCAGAAGGCAGGCCATTTTTTATTATTGAGTAGGGGTCAGCACAAGGGAAGCAAACGAGGTAGTGGGCGAGAGAAGAAGCAATAAGGACAAAGTGTACGTGAAAGGAATCATGAAACCTATTTTGTAAGGTAATTTTAAAAATTAATAAAAAATTAACAAAAATTGAGGTATGAGCAAGTATTTACCAATACTTCCCTAGATATTTTAATTCTTTTGAAGGAACCCATATATTAAAATTGGTTATTTTGCCAGACACGGTGACATAGGCCTTTAATCCTAGCACCCAGGAGGCAGAGGTAGAGGATCTCTTTTGAGTCTCAGGCCTGCTTGGCCTACATAGCAAGTTTCAGACTAGCCAGGCTACACAGCGAGATCTTGCCTCTCCTCCAAAAAACAAACAAAAAAAAAAACAAAATAAGCCCTAAACCCTGAAATTTGTTATTTTTGTTAGTCCATCTGTTTATTCATTGATGCCTCTGTGAAATTAAAGCCTAGAATACAGATATACTTAATGTAAAATAAACTTTTAGAAAAAATGACAATTATATTTCTTAAATATTTTAGCCTACCAAAGATGATGAAAACTCTGAGGTAACTAATTCTGCACAGGTAATGTCTGCAAGTTTGAGCATCTTTACTGAGGCAACCACATCAGATTAAGGAATGAGAAGCAAGTCTACACTCAGAAGTCATGTTTCTCTTATTGGTCTCTACTGCCTTGCTCAGATACACAGGAGCTGATGGTCAACATGTTTTCTGTTGCAGAGAAAATGGCTTAAACAAAATGGTATAAGTAAAATTACTATTATTAAAGTGGTTTATTAAATACAGTTTTAACTTGGATTTTTAACATGTGGGTTAAGAAAAAAGAGAGGAAGCTAGAGAGTTGGTTCAAGGGTTAAGTGCACTTATTATTCATTCGATTCCCAGCACATGCAAACTCACCACCTCCTCAGGCATCAGGCACACATATGGTGCACGATAAAAAGGAGGCAAAAACACTTGTACACATAATAAGCCGAGCTGTGTTGGTGCACGTCTTTAATCCCAGTGCTTGGGAGGCAGAGGCAGGCGGATTTCTGAGTTCGAGGCCAGCCTGGTCTACAGAGTGAGTTCCAGGATACCCAAGGCTACACAGAAAAACCCTGTCTCAAAAACAAAAACAAAAAACAAAACAAAAAAAAGAAATAAAAAATAATAAACTAGGGAAAAATGATCTGCTTTTTAAAAAGGTTACTTAAGAACATGTACTTGGAACTGAAGAGATGGCTCATTAACTGCTCTTCCAAAGGTCCTGAGTTCAATTCCCAGCAACCACATCGTGGCTTACAACCATCTGTAATGGGATCCAATGGCCACTTTTGGTGTGTCTGAAGATAGCCACAGTATACGCATATTCATAAAATAAATAATTCTTTAAAAAAGGAGGGTGCCCACAAACTTCTCTTTCCTTAAAGAAAAAAAAGAGAACATGTACTTAAGAACTCAGGCTTCTCAATGAATTGCTAAAATTACTATGTTTAATTTGAATCTGCTGTGACTGATTTTGTAATTTTTCCCTGTAATTCCTGTTTTCAGTACAAAACCAAATTCCATTAAATACCTTGGATGCATGTTCTAAATACTGTTTTCCTGCAGACAGCTGAATAAGTAGTCGAAATTTGTTGTCCTGAAGTACATATATGCCCTGTTTCAGAAATACAAAAGGAGAATCAAATTCAGTGTAGCCTGGAGTCCTTACAACTTACCTCACCCTAGGCAGGTGAGGTTCCCCCTGTCTGTGATTCCATCACGGAGTCAGCTTGGAGCTACAGATCGAATCTCTGTTTAGATAAGTAGGTAAGTAGGTGAAGCAATCAATCAATCAATAGAATATAAACCAACCACTGTATACCCAAGCAAGTCTCTCTCTCTCTCTCTCTCTCTCTCTCTCTCTCTCTCTCTCTCTCTCTCTCTCTCTCTCTCTCTCTCTGTGTGTGTGTGTGTGTGTGTGTGTGTGTGTGTGGTTTTTTTGAGACAGGGTTTCTCTGTCTCAAGGCGTGTGCCACCACCGCCTGGCTAGCAAGTCCCTTTTTCAAGATTTATCTTTTTTTAAAAAAAGAATTATTTATTTTATGTCTATAAGTACACTGTAGCTGTCTTCAGACATACGAGAAAAGGCCATTGGACCCCACTACAGATGGTGAGCCACCATGTGATTGATGGGAATTGAACTCAGGACCTCTGGAAGGTTGAGCCATCTCTCCAGCCAGGATTCATCTTTTCTGAATTGTTTGTGTATGTCTTTATGTCTGTATGGGAATGTCTAAGTCAGTGTAGCTGCTTACTGAGATGAGAAAAGATGTAGGTTCCCCTGGAGCTAGAATTACAGGCAGTTGTGAACACCTGACATGGATACTGGGCACTGAACTTAGGTCCTGTTAGAGTAGAACAAGTTCTTAACCACTGAGATATCTCTCCAGTCAAACCAAAGCATGTTATTTAAGAATTAAGTGTGTTCTATGAATCAGACTTTAGAAATTATTCTATGGACATAAATTTAATATGATTCTGAATACCACCTCACATCTGAATACCACCATTCGTCCAAATGATAAAGAGTCAATCCTAAACCAATTACTCTAACATATGCTACATTCTAAAGATTTTTTTCCCCCAGTTTTGACAGTTTTATTGGGAAATAGGCCTTAGAAAAGAAGACCCATCTGATCACTTCTGGCCAGTGGAATGAAGAACTGTGTACAAGGACCCTTCAGTAATGCTAAAAGGACCCTGGTTTGTCCATCTCTATTCAAAGACCCAGGCACGGCACAAACATGTAGTCAATGAGTTATTCAGGCTTAAGCCACAGACTGATCTCTTTCTCAACACTTTTTACTTAATCCCTGCCATGAATGATGTTCCTGACAACTTGAATTCAGAAAAATCCCTCAAATGGTATGTGCCTATAAGAACATTGCCAGAGAGTTATATTTTCTTTATAAAGATAAACTTATTTTTATTTATATGAGTACGCTGTAGCTGTCTTCAGACACACTAGAAAAGAGCATCAGATCCTATTAGAGATTGTTGTGAACCAACATGTGGTTGCTGGGAATTGAACTCAGGACCTCTGGAAGAGCAGTCAGTGCTCTTAACTGCTGAGCCATCTCTCCAGCCCTGAGTTATTTTATTTTTAATTATGTGTTTATAAGTATATGTGTATGTCTACACACTGATTCCCAAAGAAGCCTGACACACTGAATACTGGAGCTGGAATTTCTGGAGGCTATAAGACACTTGCCATGGGTGATGGGGATAAAACTCAAGTCGTCTGCAAGAGCGATCGATACATGCACTTAACCACTGAGCCACCTTTCTAGCCCCCATTTGCTACACTTTAAATTTTAACACAACTTATGAAACTAGAAGAAAGAAATAGCTATAGTTACTGATAACTGCTGCTTTATCCTTATTTACTTCACCCTACTAGAGATAAAGACTGACATCTCAATAACATTAGAAGAATATAAAGTTTATTTAAAAAAAATTCTAGTGGGCTGGTAAGAAAGATGACTCAGCTATTAAAATTACTTGCTGCCCTTGAAAAAGGGCCAGGCTTAGCACCCGACATGGACACTGAAGCTCACAGCCTTTTGTAACTCCAGTTGCAAGGGATCTGACCTTATTCTGGCCACTGAATGCACAAAGTGCTTTTATGTATGCAGGCACATACATAAAAATAAATCCTCAAAATAATCTAATTTAAATAATAAATTAAGGGCCAGCAAAGATAACTCAGTGTGTAAAAGCACTGTGCACAAGCCCCACAATCTGAACTGGATCCCTGGAACCTATGGTAGAAAAACAACTCCTGAAGCCATGCTCTAACTTCACTGTGCCAGCAAGCAACCGCATTCATACACATCACACACAGTAATAGCAAAGTAAATAACTGACACAACAGACATTCACATTTAGTGACTTTTAAAAAATAGGTCTTAAAAATAACAGCACAAATACCTGATGATTTGTCCTTAGATTGTCAATTTGTTTCTTGAATACTGTAGTCCAAAAATCTTTACATATGAACTTCATGATGTCTAATTCATCCTTGAACCTTGCAGTATCTTTCGTAAACCTAAGAAGATCAACTAGAAGTAATATGATATATTTCTTTCAAAGAAAACAAAGAAGGAAACTTTTTTCTTACTCTTCCTTAAGAGGGGCAAATTATTAACTAATTTCTAAATACTACTTGCACTAAACATTTATTTACAGTCATACAGTGATAAACACCCAGGGAAGACAATCTCATCTCAGTGCATTTGGAGCCTTTATATAATTATGGAGCTCAAGAGCCTATTAGTTATCAGGCAGCCATACTTCCAATTACACTTCCAACTACTGAATGAGCAACAGCAGAGACCCAGGAGAGTGGGGTGGTTTGGGCCTCTAATGCAAATTCTCTGGAGGCGGAACAAGCTCTTCACAGGTCTGAAGCCAACCTGGGCTACATGAGTTCCAGGGTGGGTTGGGCTACAGTATGAGACTCTATCTCAAAAAAAAAAAAAAGGTGATTGTATTATTTTTTATGTAAAATTTACCTAATATAAATTCAACTATTTATATATTCAGAAAAGAATAAAAAAAAAAAAGTGATCCAGCCAGGTGAGGTAATGGTGGCGTGCCTTTACCAAGCACTCAGCACTCAAGAGGCAGAGGCAGAAGGATCTTTGTGAGTTGTAGGCCAGCCTGATCTACAGAGTGCCTTCCAGAACAGCCAGGGCTACACAGAGAAACCCTGCCTTAAAAATCAAACAAACAAAAAAGCAAAACCAAACCAAAACAAAACAAACAAACAAAAAAACCTGGCCCATTGACACACATTTCTATGCCTATGCAGTTAAAACAAAATTCCATTTAGATTTTAAAAACCTACTAAGCTGAAAGCAGAGAATGCAATGAGACTGCAAAGAGGTATCTCAGTACACTAGTATTTTCATTAAAAAGTTACACGTGTCTGAGAGGCCTTCCTCAACGGCAGCTGGGCACAGTAGAGAGCAGCTGGAACCCCAGTCCTCAGGGCCTGACAAAAAGAGTGATTAGGTCTGCAGCCTTCCAGGTCACACAGCAAGGCCATGGCCATAGACAAAATAAGAAAACCAGAATAACAATTTAACTAAGACCAGGTCTAAAGAGAATTTTATTTCCTGTAGTGGAACTCAGGGCCTTGTGCATGCAAAACACATGATCTACTATTGCTATACCAGGAATCTCTTAATAATAATTTTCAATCTACTGACTATAAAATAAAAATTAAAAACTGGGAATTAAAATGTGTTCTCTGCAATGATTTGAAATGGATCTTCTATGTTCATAACCTACCTAGAAGAAAATTTTCAAATCCATACTGCTCACCTTTCTATCAATCCTTGTCCCACTCGAAACCCCATGTTCTCCAGCTTAGTAATGCACCGTCCATTTTCCTATTAAAACAAAACAAAACAAAAAGCAGTTTTGAATACTCTTAGATTCTAAGCCATCTGTATTTTAAAACAGAAATATAGAAATCAGAGGGCAGGAAGATGGCTCAGCAAGCACAAGTACTTTACCACCAACCCTGATGACTTACTGTATGGGGCAGGGGGTGGGCAAGCCATGGCACAGGTGGAAGGAAGAGGACACTTTCTGAGCGTTAGTTCTCTCTTCCCATCATGTGAGTCCCAGGAACTCAACAATTCTTAACAGCCCCAAACGTGTCTCACATGTATGTGTGTGTGTGTGTGTGTGTGTGTGTGTGTGTGTGGTGTGTGCTCACAATTCACACGTGGGAGTCACAGGACAAACTGTTTGGGCTGCTTTGCCACTTCCACCGTGTGCGTCCCAGGAATCCAGCTCAGGTTCGCAGGTGTGGCAGAAAGCACCTTTATCAGTGGAGTCTTCTGCTAGTATATACAGTGACAATTCTGAAATGCTAAAGTCTAAGTTCAAGATGGCACTCACACAGGCACACAGACATACATACATGTTTGAATGAAGGTACACCACTTAGGGATAATGTCCCCCACAGAGACACAGACTATCTAACAAAAACATCAGTGCCAAGTGTGGGAAACCTCTCTACTGTTGCTAAAGGGAGTTCAAGAGATTCCCCCAAATAGTACAGGCCCTTGTCTTTGGCTGCCTCCCAGAATTTAAAAGTAAGACCCTACTGCTAAAGACACAACACACTTCATGAAGACTAGCTACCACTACCACAGTATCCAAAAGTGGTATGCTAACTGCCAAAGGAGAAAAGCAATTAACAGTCCTCCCCAGCTGTGATGCCTATGATCCATCACAATGGCCAGAATGGGTAGAATGTCCCCAAGAGTAAAATGGTGTCACTTATTTCTTGGGGGTAACCTGCAGTCATCTAATTGGACATAAGGCCTGTTCAAGAGGAAAGAATCCATGCCTGGTACTATCAACCAACCGACTGTGGCTGAAGAGATCATGAATCCTAGAGGGGAATCTACCACTGCCACTTCCCTAAACCATTATAACTTCTGACTGCATTCTAAATGCTTGTCCCTCTATCCACAGATAAGTGTAGAGACCATTACGGAAACCCATAACAGGTAAAATAGAGAAACCAACTGACTGTAAGGTGCCCACTGCCAATTAATACATCTATACTACAACCCCTATACATAAGGTTCAGGAAATATATCAGAATGGGGGAGGGCAGAAAAATGGTAAGACCCAGAGGACCAGAATGACTGTGCCTCCTGTAGATGATAGGGAAGCTGCACTCAAACTCTGAACAGTATAATCACCTAAACAAGACCTATACAACGGGGGCTGGCGAGATGGCTCAGTGGATTAAGAGCACCAACTGCTCTTCCAAAGGTCCAGAGTTCAAATCCCAGCAACCACATGGTGGCTCACAACCACCCGTAATGAGATCTGACACCCTCTTCTGGTGTGTCTGAAGACAGCTACAGTGTACTTACATATAATAAATAAATCTAAAAAATAAAAAAAAAAGACCTATACAACGACACCAGTTGACAGGCTAACAAAGATAAGGGATATTTCATGAGGCCCCACCACTAAATGAAGAGATGAGCAGTTAATGACTGCAGAGAGAGGGAGAATCGGTCTTCTTCAGGGAAGAGTCCAGCATAGGTTATTCAATCCACATACACATACAAACAACACTAAAGGGACTCAATAGGCTACATTTGTGTGCATGTATGTGTGACAATAATAATTAAGAGCAGGTCATGGATTTGAAAGAAGGTGGGGACATGGGATAAGTTGGGAGAGAGGAAAGGAGGATGGACATGATTGACTACAGTACTAATGCATGAAATTCTCAAAAAATAAAATCTTAAGTTAAAAGAACAAAAGGAAAAAAGAAGGCACTAAATAGAGGTACCTCCCATGCTCATTCATGGCTTAGAATATATTCTATGAAAGCCACTACCAAAATTGTAACAACATCTCCACAGAACTAGGCAAAGCAAACCTGAAACTTGCACAAGATCCTGAATGAAACTGAAAAAGAAAGAAAGAAAAGGGAAGGGCATGACTGTCTTAGGGATGGTGGAGGAGATTTACTGCAGGTGAAGGAGAGCATAGCCAGCGGAGGGACCCCTGGGAGAGGCCAGAGGGAACAGGACCCTGAGCTGGGCCATGTGAGGAGAAGGGGAGGGGAGAGGGGAGAGCCAGACCAAGAGGCCCAGAAGGTTATGGGTGGACCAGAAAAGGCCACATAGCCAAAATGATTGGTCTATAAAGGGAAGAGCCTCTGAAGGAAGAGCAGCCCAAACGCTGGGCTGCAGTTTAGGGCAGGGGACTGGGTATGCCAGCCATCCCTGTAACAGGTAGGGATGGCAGGGACAAATCCTGAGCAGAAAGAGTAATGCTGGAGATATCCCAATATCTGATTTTTATATCACACTCCAGAGCTACAGTAACAAAACAGCATGATACTGGCACAAACACACAGACCAATCCCACAAACAAACTCACACAGCTGCAGCTGATTTTTCATAAAAGTAGCAAAACCATACATTGGTGAACAAAGTTGGTGATGGCTCAATGACAGATCCTAACCTAGTGCATGTCAGGCTCTGGGGCCAGGTGTGGTAGTACACACCAGTAGATCACACTCAAGAGGCCAAGGCAGGAGAATCATAAGTCCCTAGGTACAATCCCTGAAAAACTGGATGCTCATGGGTAGAAGAATGAAACTAGATCTTTCACTCTGCACAAAAAGTTCAAATGTATCAGGGACCTTAAGGTGAAAGTCTGAAACTTTGAAATTGCTAAAGTAAAATACTCTAAGATATAACCAGAGACAAGAACTTTCAGAAAAGAATTCCAGTAGCATAGGAACTAATCTTAAGAACTGACAAGTGCGATCATGCAGGATTTCTGCATAACAGTCAGCCAAGTGAAGAGACTAGAGGAAGAAAAGAAGCTCTGCTAAGTAGGTATCCGACAGGGGATTCCTGAAAGGAACCGTATAGGCTCAGGACCCCAAGACCAAGGTCTTAGACCAAGATCTCAGCACAAAGGAGCCTTACTTGCCCCAGAGGGACAGAGGACAGGATAAGGGACAAAGACAAGAGATAGAGGAAGATAGAGAAGAGGGAAAGGGAACAAAAGAGAGGGGAGAAAGGGGGCAAGCGTGCAGGGGCATTTGTCCCAAAGCGGAATGGAGCACAGGACCCGTCTCTGGATAGAGGAGACAGATGTGGCACACAGGAAAACGGTGGTTTATAAAGGTACAAGAGGAAACCCCATGTTAGGATGAAGTAGTTAACTTTAATTCGGCATGTTAATTAGGTGAACCAAAGGGGTATTTGATTGCTGGACTTCATTCCTTGATAGATGGGCATCAGTAGTCAGCCTTAGGAAGGAGGATTGGCCAAATAAGGGAATAGGCCTTGGGGGCTAACTTTAGGAATGTAGTTTAACAGTTTTTAGCAAGGCAGAGGTAATAGGGAGAAGGGTTAGGACTACCAGAGCCATGCTTGGCAGGCTTAAGCTGGACAGAGTTCCTTCAATTGCTATCTTGAGTCTATAAAGACCTCAAAAAATATTTATTTTAAATTAAGCCCTAGGGGAAAATCTACTACTCTTGCTCTGCTAAATGGGCACAGTATTAAACTAATTCCTATTGAGTCACCTTTATATCCACAAATTAAGGCATCTCGAAAACCCTCACTAGAGAGGTTCCTGTTTGTAGAGATGGTGACTAACACAGAGACTCACTCTGGTCACCAGGAGACTGCATATTGCTCAGCACTACACAGGACATCTATATCAGATACCCTCCCCCTTTAAGAGTAAGGAATCATTGCAGAAGAGGAAGCAGAAAGATTATAAGAAATGCCACATCCAACTTCTCCACCCAGTAAGTCTCCATACAGGAAGACTGTATGAAGGGAAGTAGCCAGAAAGACAAATCAGCTAAGGCTCTAGCTCCAAGTCTTTAGATATGGAGTGGACTTCTTCCCCTCAACAAGGAAACTTCTCTTTGC
Organism: Mastomys coucha; assembly: GCF_008632895.1. Taxonomy (NCBI): domain Eukaryota; kingdom Metazoa; phylum Chordata; class Mammalia; order Rodentia; family Muridae; genus Mastomys; species Mastomys coucha. The sequence continues at coordinate 73,771,296 of NW_022196912.1, forward strand.
AACAGACTAAGACCATCACAGAAAAACACAACAGTTCAAAATGCAGAGTGGAAGAGCCCAGTCTCACATGACACATCTACAACACAACTCCCGCACCTAAGACTCAGAGAACATCGACGAGGGTGGGAAAGTAAGATTTTAAGAGCCAGACCAACAGGAAGTTTGCTGTGAGACTGTGTCTCTGAGAAATGTCAGAAGCTACCCCCGTGAAGTCTCCCCAACATGGCTGCCTAATATGACCTGAATAAAGAGGACACCAGGAGACATGCTAACATGGAAGAGGGAAGGCTCACAAGGCGTCAACCCCAGATGAAGAACTACAGGTGACTAAGGAGTCCTGAGAGCAGGAGAAACAACCTATTGTAGAATTATCCAGGAACATATTTATTATCAGGAAACACAGTTTTACACAAAAGTCAAATCCTATGATTTATCACCCATGTCCAAAAGGAATGAAGAGCAGGAAAGGGATCACTTCACTTACTCTTCCATGGCACAGTTCACCACTGAGGAGAGCAAGGCTGGAACTCAACAAAGGAGCCGTGGATGAATTACTTTCCAGCTTGCTCATTCACAGGCTAGCTAGCTTTCTTATAGAGCCCAGGACTACCTTAGTAGGGATGGTGCCACCCACAATGGACTGGGCTCTCCTGAATCAACTAAAAACAAATTCCCAACAGACATATCCACAGCCCAGTCTAATCTAGGCAATTCCTCAATACAGGCTTGAAACTCGGATAACTCTAGGCTGTGTCTAGAGTTAATTAGGACAGCCAGTAAAGGCAGATTATAGCCAATCCTAATTTAATTCCCAGGACCCACGAGGTGGAGAGAACCGATTCCTGAAAGTTGCCCTTTGACATGTATGTCCATAGCACATAGGTACATAAGCACAAATAATATATATTTTTAGAATGACATATAATCCTGTCAAGAATCATGTGTATATAAGAGCACTGACTGCTCTTCCAGAGGTCCTGAGTTCAGTTCCCAGCAACCACCTGTAATGAATCGATGCCCTCTTCTGGTGTGTCTGAAGACAGCTACAGTGTACTCATATAATAAAATAATCTTTTTAAAAATTTAAATTTAAAAAATTATATAATATACACATATATATAACATACATATTATATATGTGCATGTATGTATGTGTGTATACCCAGATACACACACACACACACATGGATAAGAAAAACAAGTCAGCAGTTAAATCCACTGAGTGCCCTTTCAGAGGACCTTGGTTAAATTGCCAACAACCAATGGCTCACAACATGCAATTGCAGTCCTAGGGGATTTGATGACATTTTCTGGTCTTCTCATGTACCAGACACGCATATGGTGCACATACAAGCAGGAGAGAAAAAACAAACAAACACACAAATGAACAAAAATAAAATTCATTCACAGAGGATAAGTAAAAATTTTAAAATATATGTTTTTAAAATGAGGCAGACACTTGCAGCTGCTTCCATCACGTAGCACTGTGGAGCTTCTGCCTGATAGCCTGCCCCTTTTCCAAGTTATTGAAAGCTTTTCTCTTACTTTTCTTTTTTTTTTTTTAAAGATTTATTTATTTCATGTATATGAGTACACCACTGCTCTCTTCAGACACACCAGAAGAGGGCATTAGATCCCATTACAGATGGTTGTGTGCTACCATGTGGTTGCTGGGAATTGAACTCAGGGCCCCTGGAAGAGCAGTTGGTGCTCTTAACCGCTGAGCCATCTCTCCAGCCCCTCTCTTACTTTTCTTAGCTATTTCTTAGATAATGGCCAAAAGCAAGTCAGCTTTCCCTGGGACTCTGGGCTTTTTCACTATTTTGAAGCCCCCTGCCCACTTGCTATGTGCCTGTCTATTTCCACTGTAAACAGCACTGGTGTTCTCTCTCTCACTTTCGGTTCCCTTCTCCTGGCAGCAGCTGACACAGCTTGCCCGGCACGGTGTTTTTCTCTTAACAGCTAATATAACTACCCTGAGCTTAAAACAATAGCAGGGAACTAAGATACATGACTCAGCCTTTAAAAGCTCTGGCTGCTCTTCCAGAGGACCTGGGTTCAATTCCCAGCACCTACATGGCAGCTCACAACCATCTGTAACTTCAGTTCTGGGGGATCTGATGCCTTCTTCTAGCCTCCCCAGGCATAGATATGTGCATAGACATAGATACATACAAGTAAAACATCCATACACATAAAAACAATTCTTTTAATTAGAAGAAAAAAAGTCAATAAGACGGCTCACTGGGTAAAGGTGAACTCTTAGTTACCGAGACTAAGATCTGCACTGATCCCTGGAACCCACAGGACTGAAGTAGACAACTGACCCCAGCAAGTTCTCTCACCTCCACCTTTCTAACCTGCTGAGGGACCAGGAACAAAATCAGTACCCAGACAATACCCATACACACATAATAAAATAAATGTTTTAAAGATGTATTTATTTTATGTATATGAGCACACTGTCACTGACACATCAGAAAAGGGCACTGGATCCAAGTACAGATGGTTGGGAGCCACCACGGTGGTTAGTTCGGTCTAACCTACAGGGCGTCTACGTCCGCGGGGCGGGAGAGGAATGGAGGCAAGAGTCTCCGCAGGACCCCAGGGTGCGTGGCGGCACTCACCACTTCCCCCTGCTCGGCGGACTTGTATACGCCGGACACCATCTCGTTATGGAGAAGCAAAAACAACGCCTCGTCCGCCATTTCCCGCCGATCCCTGCAGCGCCGAGTTGGCTCCAATTAGTGCGGGACTCGAAGTTCCCGTTAGCCGGCGCGGGTGGCCCACGCCGCACGCTGCGCGCAGCGGCCTGCCCCGGTCCTGAGGCCGCGGAAGGCCGCTGTGGACCGCGCCCCTCCCCGGGGCCGCCGCCACTGGGCCCTTGAGACCTTAGGACAGCCTCACACACCCGGCCAGGACTAGAGCGCTGGGCGTGGAGCGTGAGCAACTTCCGGGCTGGGGTGAGCAACTTCCGGCGCCCTGCTCCGCGCTAGGTGGGCTGGTGCTTCCCCGAGCTGCCGCCCTGTGGCCCAGGCGCGCAGATAAGAGATGAGGCTCTTCTCCGGGATGAGGCAGAGTGGAAGGGCATAAGGCTAAGGGGGTCAAGAGCCAAGGGTCTGACGTGAAAGTCCGGCGTGGTGGTTCATGCATAGAATCCTAGCACCCTAGGAGCTGAAGCAGGAGGATTGCCTTGAGTTGGAGACCAGTTTAAATTAACAGAAAGAAACCTCAGTCAATTTTTTTTTTGGCCAGGTGGTTGGTGGTAGCGCAAGCCTTTAGTCCCAGGCCTCTGGATGCAGAGGCAGGCAGATCTCTGAGTTTCGAGGCCAGCCTAGCTCAATCTAACCTCAAACTTTGAGCTCCCTCAGCTTCTCGTGCGCAGCAATTAAAGGTTTCACATCACACCTGCTTCTAAGCTCTCCTCAGACTACAAATAGCTGGTCAGAATACGGTGGATTAAACGCAGTTTACAAAAAAACTAAAAAGCCATCTTGCCTTGGAAGATTTTGGGGAGTTGGATTTAAGGGACAATTAGGAGGGGTATAAGAACAAAAACCCACAAGACACACTTAAATAGGAAAATGTAGTCATTATGAGGACTAGGTAAAAATTGCTGGCAGAGGCTAGGCTGGTGTACAGAGCTAGTTTCTGGACAACCAGGGGTACACAAAGAAACCCTGCCTCAATAAAGCAGAAAAAAAGGCTGAAGATTTTACAGGTGTCACCCAAATGGTATACATAAGGATCTGTGCTAGAACAATTTCTACTGGTACAAACATGCATGCTTAGTTAAGCCACACTTTTTAAGATTCTTTAAATTTTTACTTGGTTTTGTTTAATACAGGGTCTCATCCTGTGTCAAACTGTATCAGCTGTATATCAGGGCTAGTCCTGAATTCCTGATCCCTCTGCCTCCAACTCCTAAATTCTAGAATTGCAGATGTACACTACTGCACCTGACCTTTACTTTTGTGTGGACATGGGGTCTCCTGTATGCTAAGCAAATATGTTGGTGTTGCTGAGACTGATTAGCTTGGTTGTGTTTGGTTGGTTGGTTGGTTTTGGCTTTGAGATCCAGCCTTAACTGGTGTCTTTTTTTTTTTTTTTTCTTTTTTGGTTTTTCGAGACAGGGTTTCTCTGTGTAGCCTTGGCTGTCCTGGAACTCACTCTGTAGAACAGGCAGGCTGGCCTCGAACTCAGAAATTCACCTGCCTCTGCCTCCCAAGTGCTGGGATTAAAGGCGTGTGCCACCACTGCCCGGCTCTTAACTGGTGTCTTATTCATGACTTCTAATGTTCCTTCTACATTGAACTCTTCGTACTACAAGTGTTATTACTCTGCCTGCTATGTGATTAGTTAGTTCTTTTCTCAGTGATTCAAGAAATAGGTTTTTCTTCCAATTATTTCATTGTCTCCCCTACTAACATTAGTTTTCTCAAATTGGTTACAATAACCTAATGTTACATTATTTTGAAGGAATTTTCAGATGCCAGTTCTATAGTTGTAATAATAGTAAGTGTCATGGTTAATATTATCAGTTTGACAGGATCTAAAATAGCTTAGGGGGCAAACCTCTGGGCCTGTCCGTGGGTTTCTAGATTGGGGAAATTGAGGTGGGGAAGACCCACTCTAAATGTGGCTTACACTGTTAAGGGCTGGAGTTCTAAATTGAATAAACAAAGAAAATGTGAGCTGAGCATTCATTTATTTTTTTTTATTTTACTTTATTTTATTTTTGGTTTTTGTTTTTTTTATCTCTGAGCGTTCATTTCTATCTGCTTCCTGACTGTGACTGCAAAGGGCCCAGCCACCTTAGGATCTTACCAGCATGTCTTCCCTGCCACAGTGGGTTGTGCTCTCAAACTGTGAGCCAAAATAACCCTTTCCCTAAGTCGCTCTTGACAGGTATTTTCTTCCCAGAATAAGAAAAGTAGCTAGTGTTGGATCACTGATGCTGCCCGAGTGGAGTGGGTCAGCCTCACTTTATCTTCTATTTAGTACCTTCCCTAAGCTCATAGCATGTAGAAGCCTCACAGTAGAGCAGAATAGGACTGGCTCAGTCATTCGCCAGCCCTGGGCAACCTTACATTCTATTTAGTACCATCACTAAACTGCTAAGCTCAGGGACCCCTTCCCTCTACAGCACTGGTTCTTAACCTTCCTAATGATACCACACTTAAATACAGTTCTTCATGCTGTGGGGACCTCCAACCATAAAATTATTTTGTTGCTACTTCATAACTAATTTTACTACTGTTATAAATTGTAATGCAAATATCTGTATTTTCTGATAGTCTTAGGCAATCCTATGGAAGGTTGAGAACCACCGCTCTAAAGTCTACAGAAGTAAGAAATATCCTTTATTCTGTAGGTTGCTGAAGGACTTCCTATCCCAGCTTCCCCAATGGTTAAAAAAAAAAAAAAAAGGAAGAAAGAAAGAAAGAGAAAGAAAGTAAAAGGAAGAAAGAAGGAAGGAAAGAGAGAAAGACCCTAAAGGATATTTTCCCTGAAATCTGTCTAGGCACATCTCTCTAAGGAACTTGGAATTATGTAGGGAGCGGTGAAGCTGGAGAGACATTCGCCATGGCAAGATGGCGCCTACTTCCGCTGTCAACTCCTAGTAAACAACTGTTTGCGCACGTTCGTAGAGAACTGTTTGCGCATGTGCATAGAGTGAAAAGACACCGAGTCACGGCTCATTCTGGGGCGTTACGTAGGGTAATGAGCGAACAGCCAATTATGGGCAGACACGCCATGCTGTGGTGTATATAAGCAGTGCGGATTTTGGGCTCGACCCTTTTTTTCCCTATGGATGAGGACAATAAATGTTGCTGCAGAAGGAACCTAGTGTCCGCGTGTCTTCTTGCTGGTGAGACGACTGCGCGGGCTACAGAATCATTGTTATTTAGAACTACTACCACTACATGGCTTTGTTTTCCTAATAATCCCTTCTAATATTTACATTAATTTATGTCGTTCATCATATAAACCAAACCTAAATGTTCCACCTAAAAGCCCCAGATGCTGGCATGGCTTGGAATCACAGCACTCGGGAGCAAAAGTAGAGACTTTTAGCAGTGAAGGGACAGATGTAAGGGACAGACCCACCCTCACTCCCAGCAGCCTGCAAGAGTTTCATAAACTTTTAAAATGATTCTTTTTCTTTTTTTTTTTCTTTTTTGGTTTTTCGAGACAGGGTTTCTCTGTGTAGCCCTGGCTGTCCTGGAACTCACTCTGTAGACCAGGCTGGCCTCAAATTCAGAAATCCATCTGCCTCTGCCTCCCAAGTGCTGGGATTAAAGGCATGCGCCACCACTGCCCAGCTCTTTTTAATTCTTTTTTTACATTCATGGGCATTTTGCCTGTGTGTGTATATATGTTCATGTGTCTGGTCCCCATGAAAGCGAGAAGAGCTTATCAGGTTCCCTAGACTGGAGCTATAGATGGTTGTGAGCTGCCCTGTGGATGTTAGGAACCACACGCAGGTCCTCCTGGAGAACAGTCAGTACTCTTAACCACTGGGTTATCTCTCCAATGCCAAACATTTATTTTATTTCTAAGTGTGTGTGTGTGTGTGTGTCTGTGTGTGTGTACACAAATAGTCCCCATAGACTCATGTGTTTGAATGCTTGGTGCTTAGGGATGGTACTATCAGGAGTATGGCCTTATTAGAGTATTTGTGTCACTGTAAAGGCAGGCTGTGAGGTCTCGGATGCTCACAGTAGGCCCAATGGATATTAACTTGCTGCTGCTTGCTGGTGGACCCAGATATAGAACTCTCAGTTCCTTCTCTAGCACCATGTCTGCCTGCACACAGCCATGCTTCCTACTATGACAATAATGGACTAAATCTCTGAAACTGTAAGCCAGCCTCAAGTATAAGTTTTATAAGAACGACCATGGTCATGGTGCCTCTTCACAGCAATAGAAATCCTACAACAGTGTGTGTGTGAGATATGTATTATAAATATATAGATAGGTAGGAGGGGGACACCTGGATTCAGTTCCCAGCACCAACATGGTAGCTTAACCTTGTCTGTAACTCCAGTTCCAGTGATCCAACCCCCACTTCTGGTCTCTAAGGGCATCATGCATTCATGTAGTTGCACAGACAAACATGAGGGCAAAAACACCCATACACGTAAAATAATGGTAAAATTTAAAAGATCCTACCTTTTATATATACAAATAACTCAGTGAGACCTTGTTTATAATTAGAATGAAATAATTTTCAGATTTAATAGCTTTTTACCTACTTGTTGTTTTCTATATTGTTTCCTGCTAATAAGTTATATACCCTCAAGCTTCCTCAAAGATATTTCCTGTTTCCCTAGCTCCTTCTCTCCCTTTCCCTCTCCCCCTCTCCCCCTCCCTCCCATACCCCCCTCTGAGAGGGAGTTTTTTGAAACAGGGTTCCCTGGTTATCCTGGAACTGGCTCTGTAGACCAGGCTGGCCTTGAACTCACAGAGATCCATCTGTCAGCCTTTCAAGTGCTGGGATTAAAAGGCATGAACCACCACCTGGCTTTCTTCCTCTTCTTCTTCCTCCTCCTCCTCCTCCTCCTCTTCTTCTTTTCCTTCTTCTTCTTTTTAGTTTTGGTTTCGTTTGTGACTGGGTTTTTCTGTGTATCCCTGGCTGACACGGTATTCGTTTTGTAGATGACAGGTGCTGTAACACTGGTAAGATAGTGAAATTTCCCCTCACCTATCCAGTTATGAGCCTCCACAAAAATAGCATACAGGGTAAGACCACGTTACTGTTACTAAAAACAAAACAAAAACTCTTATTCCTTTTCAGGGAGCAGACTTGTAAGGATTTGACCTTTGTATTTGTTTTCTGAACTAAAAAGTGTACCTCTATTTCAAGTACAAAACCAGCTTCCATATTGGCATTGCAGGTAGGGCAAAGTGGGATCTAGAAAATACACACAGGAAAACACTGACAACTTCGCTAGACCGGCTATTATATCAGCAGGCTTTAGGCCCTGCTGGAAACAGCTTTACTCAGGATCAGAATATAAAGTGCCTCTTAATCTAGATCTGACGACCTGCTGGACGTCACAGCCTCAATTTCCTTATCATTAAGAACCATCTCATTCAAGTTTTTAACGACTAAAAACTTGAAAAGCGAGTCTCAGTGTCCGCAATAATTATTAGCTAGCTGTTAAGAAGAAGACTCGAGGTGGTTCAGTTCACTAATGGAAGACAGCCTGCGCCTTCCTGGACTCTGGGCATGCGCAACAACCATAAATTGTCAAGCCCTTTCCCGGTTACATCTCTTGGGGAAGGAGAAAGGGAGGTATAGTCTCTTCTGTCCCGTGGGTGCTAGTAAGTGTTTAAGAGCACTATGAAGTCAGCAACATATCAAGTTTAAGGGGAATGCCTTCGCAGATCCCCGAGATTGAATCTATCACACCGACGTAATCCTTCTCCGCTCTGCGCAAGCAGCGGAGCGCAAACACCGCGGGCGACGAGGGGAGGGGCTGATTGACTCGCCGGCTTCTCATTGGTCCAGAATCACGGATCTGCAAGATTCTTCCCCTTCCGGTTCTTGGGTGGTTGAGGCCCGCAGAAAGGCCTGCGGTCATTGGCTGGGGCGGGCTGTCAGTCCTTCCGCGTGCAGCGGCGGGCGCGGTGCGGCGCTGCGCGGCCTGTAGAGCAGTCGCGAAGCCTGCTGCAGAGAGAAGATGGCGGTCGCTGTGAGAGCTTTGCAGGAGCAGCTAGAAAAGGCCAAAGAGAGCCTCAAGAATGTGGACGAGAATATCCGCAAGCTCACCGGGCGGGACCCGAATGATGTGAGGTACGGATCGGAGGGAACCCGAGAGGTTGGCGAGGCATTCCTTGGGTCGGGGCGAGCCGGGAGAGAAGGCAGCCGGCCGGTTGTGGGCCGACTGGGGTCAAGGGGCCTGTTTCCCGGGCGGCGGCCGACCCCTCTACTCGGCTCGGCGTGGAGACGCCATGCCTGCGCCCTAGGGCCCTGGGTGCAAGTGCTTGCGAATGGAAGGCGAGCTTGGCTGCGCGGCGTGGTTTCCGCACCCCTGGGAAGGCCGAGACCTCGGCTTCCCGCCCTTGGCGCTACAGGCCCGGAACTGCTGTACAAAGCCGTTTTTCACCCCTGAGGCCCCGAACCCGGGTCAAACCGGAGACCCCCGGGGGAAGCGATGGCTGCCTCTCCCTGCTGGCCTGCGTGTCCTTCCCTTGAGGTTGGCAGATAGGACCTGTCCCAGCCTTATAGATATGTAGCAGTCTCGAGGTACATATTTTTTCGTAACGCTGGTCTTGGGAAAGCAAGAAAGAGGATTATAATTTTTCGTTTCGAAGAAGTGGGTCTGAAACCGGCATTTTAGAATTATTTGCGTCCGTTTCTCCTTAGGGTGTACCACATCTGTGGAAGTATATGATGCCTCCTCATATGTCTACATAGGACTTTTACACTGACTATAATTCCTTTTTTAGGCCCATCCAAGCCAGATTGCTGGCCCTTTCTGGTCCTGGTGGAGGTAGAGGACGAGGTAGTTTATTGCTAAGGTAAGTAAGGTCTTTCATGGATGTTAACGGCTATGTTTCTAATGTATTGCAAAAGTAGAGGTTGGAGAATATTAATGAGAACAGTTTCATATAAGCTTAATTGTGTTTTTAAATTCTGTAAAGGCTTTCTGACATCTGAGAATGTAATTGGTGGTAGGGTGTTGTTCCCTGCACAGGGGAGAAGGCAACTCTTTCATGTAATTGTTTGCTTAAGTGTGCTTCACTTGTGTTTTTCTTTTATATGAAATCAACTAAACTCTCTAACCAGCTGAAATACCAGTTTTGCTGATGTTTCTAGAGCTTTACGTTGGATGTGTTTTCATTGCAGGCGTGGATTCTCAGATAGTGGAGGAGGACCCCCAGCCAAACAGAGAGACCTGGAAGGGGCTGTCAGTAGGTATGTTTTCAAAAGATGTCGGAGGTGTCAGCACGTGCCTTGTGCCTTGTGCCTTGTGCCTTGTTTTCTAGGACACTACAGATACAGGTGTTTTTGTGTCAGGGTTTATTTGAACTGGGCTAGCCAGCACTTTACAAAAGTCAGTGAGATTGGAAGAAGTAACACTTTCTCTTTTGTACCTTGAAAAACGACAAGAAATGTTTGGATATGATAACAGAGCAAAGTTTGGTTTGGAGCATCTTGCTTCCTTTTTTTTTTTTTTCCACTGACAAGAAAATGGTAAATGAGATGTAAACTCAGTCGGACATGTCTTCTGGAGATGAGCCCTTGAACACTCATTCACCTTTGACTATGCATTTAATTCTGTAATAGTCATTTAGATTATTTTTCCTGTGCTAGGCTGGGTGGGGAGCGTCGGACAAGAAGAGAATCACGCCAGGAAAGTGACCCAGAAGACGATGATGTTAAAAAGGTAATGAAATGAAATGTTAGAGGATGAACACAATTCTTAGTGTGTTTTGAAAAGCATGTTGCCCAAGTACAGGAAATCACTGGTATTTTCTTTTCTCTTACAGCCAGCACTGCAATCTTCTGTTGTAGCTACCTCCAAAGAACGCACTCGTAGAGACCTCATCCAGGATCAAAACATGGATGAAAAGGGAAAGCAAAGGTACCTGCCCACATGCCAGGGAGTGTATTAGAGGAACTTCATGTTTATAAATCAGATGCTTATAGGGGCTCTCAGAAAGTGTTGAGTTTGGTGCAGATCATGCAGACATTGATTTTCTTTTTCTGTTTATTAGGAACCGACGAATATTTGGCTTGTTGATGGGCACCCTTCAAAAATTTAAACAAGAATCTACTGTTGCTACTGAACGGGTATTGGTGCATTTTTTGTTTTGCCTCATTTACTCATTACCAAATAGGAGATTAATGTTTCTTTTAAAATAAGAGCTTGAATGTTCTCTTTGGTTTTCTGACAAAGGCTTTTGATGTGAAGCTTTGGATAAGCTGGTATATGCACAGTGTAGTTAAGGGTGGCTTTGAACTCTAGATGCTCCTACCTCTCCCTTAGAAGTTTTGGGACTTTTTTTATGTTTTGGTTTTATTGTTTTGTTTTTCCCAAGACAGGGTTTCTCTGGTTAGTCCTGGCTGTCCCAGGACTAGCTCTGTAGATGCCTCTCCCTTCCAACTGCTGGGATTAAAGGCATGAACCACCATCACCTCCCAGCCACCTTTGGGTTTTTGAAATGGGGTCTCACTATGTAGATCAAACTAGCTTCAGACTCGACAGAGACCTGTCTGCCTTTGCTTTCTGGGTGCTGGAATTAAAGGTATAAGCCACTATACCTGGCTTTATAGTAGATTTTGTGCCTTTACTTTATGTGAATGGGTGTTGTCTATACACCCTATGTCTGTAGTCATGGACAGAAGAAAACCTGGGGTTTGTTTGCTTTTTTTAAATTACATTTATTTATGTGGTGTGTATGTGGGATGGGTGGGTGGGTGGAGGGGGTGTCAGAGAACACCTTGAAAACCACTCTGAGGTGTGAGTCTGGAGGATCGAGCTCAGGTTATCAGGCTTTGATAGTATTCACCTTAACCTGTTGAGCCATCCTACTGGCTCTGGAGTACTCTTATCTTCTTGGAGTAGGGCCTCATGTACTCTGGGCTTGAGCAGTTGGTCTTCCTGCTTCCCACTTCTACATCCTGAAATTACAGACATTGGAGTTGTAATTGAGTTTTATTACACACCCAAAGGCAAGCCATACCACTCTGGAAGCAAAAGGCTGCCTCCTATGGTGTATTAACTTTGTTTCTGTAAACTGTTATTTCAGTTCAGCTCCAGATTTGTCTCTGGAGCTGCTTCTGTAGGAAAACTAACAGAAAGGGAAATTCTGATTTAGCTAGAATGGGAAGGTAATAAATTATTTGAGCGTTCAATTTGAGACTATGAAATGACTTCACAAACAGTTGTGATGATACCTATAGATCTCAGCACTCTGAAGGCCAAGATAGGAGGAACCAAGAGTTCCTGGTCCTCCTGGGATGTGTAGTGAAACCTGGAGAAACAGTGAAACCCTGTCTCAACCACAACAAAGAAATCACAAACACATTTTTTAATCTTTTTAATGTGTGTGTGACAGAGCAAGGACATGTGCAAATATGTTAGTGCCCAAGGAGTGAAAAGAGGGTGTCTGGTTTCTTGGAGTTAGAGTTTCATGTGTTTGATAGCCAGGCTGCTAACATGGTTATTAGATCCAAACTCTGTTCTCGTGATAGAGCAGTGTGTACTCTGAACTGCTGAGGTACCTCTGATGTGCATCTTTTTTTTTTAAAGGTTTATTTATTTATTATTATATCTAAGTACACACTGTTGCTGTCTTCAGACACACCAGAAGAGGGCATCAGATCTCATTACGGATGGTTGTGAGCCACCATGTGGTTGCTGGGATTTGAACTCAGGACCTCCAGAAGAGCAGTCAGTTCTCTTAACCGCTGAGCCATCTCTCCAGCCCCTCTGATGTGCATCTTACTTTTGAAGAAAATGTTTTTTTGTTTTTGTTTTATGGTTGGTTGGTTGGTTGTTTTTGTATTTTCGAGACAGTTTCTCTGTATAGCCCTGGCTGTCCTGGACCTCACTGTGTAGACCAGGCTGTCCTCAAACTCAGAAATCCACCTGCCTCTGCCTCCCAAGTGCTAGGATTAAAGGCATGCGCCACCACCGCCCAGTGAAAATGGTATTTTTTTACTAGAGAGGGAAATACAATTAACTACTTGCTAAATTAGGACTTCTACAAGGTGTGGTAGTATATGCATATAATCTCAGAAGTATAATAGCTGAGGCTAACCTGGACTACCCAGCAAGGCTCTCTCAAAAGCTAGTTGTTGCTCATAAATAATATTTAGGAGCAAGAGACTGATAAGGCTTGCCTTGGCTACATAGTCAGAGGCCAGCCTGAGCTACATGAGAGTCTATTTAAGAAAAACAGATTAAACCAGGCAGTAGTGGCTCATGCCTTTAGTCCTTGGGAGGCAGAGGCAGGTGGATTTCTGGGTTCAAGGACAGCCAAGGCTATACAGAGAAAACCCTGTCTCGAAAAACCAGAAAAATAAAAGAACAGATTAAAACTTCAGTCACATCCTGTTACTTAGGAAGAATACGTGAATATCCTCATATAGTATTTTCAGTAAAATGCCTGCCATGCTATATAAGGGACCTGAGTTTCACCCTCTGAACCCATGAAACCTAGAAATGGTAGTAGGCACTTGTATTCCCAGTGTTGGTACAGTGGAGACAGATGGATTCCTGGAGCTCAGCACAGGCCTTTATCTAGGGAGCCATCTGAAAAACCGAGGTTAAATTTTATTAAGGAAACTTTTATGATGCAATAGAATGCTATGACTTTAAAACTTAGATATTTGCTGGGCTGTGGTGGCGCACGCCTAATACCAGCACTTGGGAGACAGAGGCAGGTGGATTTCTGAGTTCGAGGACAGCCTGTCTACAGAGTTCCAGGACAGCCAGGGCTATACAGAGAAACCCTTGGGGGAGGAGGGGGCGCAATCTGTGTGGAAATGCCTCAGTCACTATTTCTCATAACACACATTGCAATCAGATCCAAATACAAAGTTCAAATTGAATGGAAAGTAATGGGATGAAAGTGTACAAGTAAATTTACATAGTAAAATTTAAGTTTCAAGTAAGCAAATACATGTGGCTTTTATTGTAATTAAACCTGAATAAACCTTGGTTATCTTTCACTTATACTAAAGAAGATTACTTACTTTTAGCAAAAGAGACGCCAAGAAATTGAACAAAAACTTGAAGTTCAGGCTGAAGAAGAGAGAAAGCAGGTTGAAAATGAGAGGAGAGAACTGTTTGAGGAGAGACGTGCTAAACAGACCGAACTGCGGCTTCTAGAACAGAAGGTTGAGCTTGCGCAGCTGGTAAGCAGTGTTTTAACTCCTAAGTTAGATAATGGTCTGTGTTTACAAAGCATTGACCTTTTCACCTTTTCTTTAGCAAGAAGAATGGAATGAGCATAATGCCAAGATAATTAAGTATATAAGAACCAAGACCAAGCCCCATTTGTTCTATATTCCTGGAAGAATGTGTCCAGCTACCCAAAAGCTAATAGAAGAGTCACAGAGAAAAATGAATGGTGAGTCTGTGAGGGCCATTGATGTTTTAGTGGTAAGACCATACATTCACATGTGCCCATTTTTAAGAAATAATTTAATAGTTCAGTTTTGGGTGGTTGTTTTTATGATATTCTGAAATTGATAGTGGTGTCAGGGTTCAGTAGTGTTTTCTGCATAATTGAGTTTAACCTGAAACTCATTTTATAGGTAGTAAAGACTTCGTGTAAGATTTTTGTGTTTTGGGGGCTGGAGAGATGGCTCAGCGGTTAAGACTGCTCTTCCAGAGGTCCTGAGTTCAATTCTTAGTAACCACATGATGGCTCACAACCATCTGTAATGGGATCTGATGCCATCTCCTGGTGTGTCTGAAGACAATGAAAGTGTACTCACATAAAACAATTCTTTTTTTAAAAGGGGATATTTTTTAAAAAAGATTTTTGTGTTTTAAAATCTTAGTAGACACAGAAGACAGATAAGGAAATAAGGCAAAACAAATATAAGTTCCTATCACGTATTCACATGGAGGGCCAGACACTGGTGATTGGACATTTTGTTGTGCCTGGGAACAGAAAAGTTAGCTATATAATGGTTCTGCTTTAAACTTCATCTAGCATAAGCTGAGCAGCAAAGATATCCCTGGTTTTTGCTCAGGTATTTGTCCAGGTTTGTGTGAGTAGAATTTCTAGGTCTGTACCTGTCTTATGAATATTTGCATTAAGACCTTGAGTTCAGTTCTCAACATACCCCCCCACCCTAAAACAAAACAAAAACTAGAGGTACAAAAAGATGATTATGTGACGTGACCATTTTTGACCTGGTATAAAATTTTTATTTTGAATTTTCTTAATTGTTATAAACTTTACACATGTAAATTTTTCCTGTTTAGCTTTATTTGAAGGTAGACGCATCGAATTTGCAGAACAAATAAATAAAATGGAGGCTAGGCCTAGAAGACAATCAATGAAGGAAAAAGAGCATCAGGTGGTGCGTAATGAAGAACAGAAGGCGGAACAAGAAGAGGGTAAGGTGGCTCAGCGAGAGGAAGAGTTGGAGGAGACAGGTAATCAGCACAATGATGTAGAAATAGAGGAGGCAGGAGAGGAAGAGGAGAAGGAAGCAGGTATAGTTCATAGTGATGCAGAGAAAGAACAGGAGGAGGAGGAACAAAAGCAGGAAATGGAGGTTAAGATGGAGGAGGAGACTGAGGTAAGAGAAGGTGAGAAGCAGCAGGATAGTCAGCCAGAAGAAGTTATGGATGTGCTAGAGATGGTTGAAAGTGTCAAAAATGTAATTGCTGAGCAGGAAGTAATGGAAACTAATCAAGTTGAAAGTATAGAACCTTCAGAAAATGAAACTAGCAAAGAATTGGAGCCAGAGATGGAATTTGATGTTGAGCCAGATAAAGAATGTAAATCTCTTTCTCCTGGAAAAGAGAATATTAATTCTCTGGAAGTGGAAAAGGAGTCTGAGGAAAAAGAGGAAAAAGAAGATAAAGAACCTGAGCCCCAGCCCGAGCCTATGGCTCAGCCTCAGCCCCCACCTCAGCCCCTGCCCCAGAGCCAGCCCCACTCTCAGCCCCACTCTCAGCCCCAACCTGTTCTCCAGGCCCAGCCTCTCTGTCAGCCTGAGACTTTGCCGTTAGCTGTTTTGCAGCCTCCACCTCAGGTTATTCAGGAGCAAGGGAATCTACTACCTGAGCGGAAGGATTTTCCTATAGAGTCTCTAAAACTCCCTGAGGTGCCTGTAGAGCCAGTCTTGACAGTACATTCAGAAAACAAAAGCAAAAATAAGACTAGGAGCAGAAGCAGAGGGCGAGCAAGAAATAAGACAAGCAAGAGTAGAAGTCGAAGCAGCAGCAGCAGTAGTTCCAGTAGCAGCTCTACTAGTAGCAGCAGTGGGAGCAGCTCCAGCAGTGGCAGCAGTAGTAGTCGAAGCAGCTCCAGTAGCAGCTCCAGCACAAGTGGGAGCAGCAGCAGAGACAGCAGCAGCAGCACTAGCAGTAGCAGTGAGAGTAGGAGTCGCAGTAGGGGCCGAGGACATAACCGAGATAGAAAGCACAGAAGGAGCGTGGACCGGAAGCGAAGGGACACTTCAGGACTAGAAAGAAGTCACAAGTCTTCAAAAGGTGGTAGTAGTAGAGATACCAAAGGATCAAAGGATAAGAATTCCCGATCTGACAGAAAAAGGTCTATATCAGAGAGTAGTCGATCAGGCAAAAGATCTTCAAGAAGTGAAAGAGACCGAAAATCAGACAGGAAAGACAAAAGGCGTTAATGGAAGAAGCCAGGCTTGCTTAGCCTATTCTTTGCAGCAGAAGATTTCTTGATGAGTAAAAGGATTACCTTGTAAAGAGGATGCTGCCTTAAGAATTGCATGTTGTAAAAATTCTTTTTGGAAAATACAGACTGTTTGTTTACCAGACATTCTTGTACTTTTTGCATAATTTTGTAAGAGTTATTTATCAAAATTATGTGAGGTTCCAAAATATGTAAAAATGATAATAATAAAAAAAGATTAACATCCTTTGTCATCTTTTTTAAATACCCTATTAATCTTCAGTCAGAATCTGTATATTTTAATAGGTAAATCCTTAAATTGTTCCTTTATGTTCTGTATCATACATTGCTTTTGTAGAAATAAATATGCATCTTTCATTATTTTTGGGATGTCCTTGTTGACACTTGTATAATAAATATCTTTATATCATTTTCAGTTTTTGTCACAAGATACTGAACATGATTAGGATGTTTTTGAAGGTTTCATCACTTTGATTTGCCTGAAAACAGTTGCCAGGTTTTTACAGCTTTGACGGGGAGTAGTTCTTTTAAGACATTTAATTATTTCCTATCTTACAGTTTTTAATCTAAGCATTTTTCTGTTTTTCATTTAAACCACTCAGTTGGTAGATAACTTAAACAGTAAAACAGTACGATTTGGTTGTCATTTCATGATTATAGAACAACATTCTCTTGTCCTCACAGATACTTGTGTGATAACAACATAGTGTGTAATCTGTTATAGTTATCACCTCCTGGGTGATTGGGGGCGGGTAAAAATATCTTCTAAACTTGGTTTACGAATTTGTGGTCTTGTCTTTTCTGTTGGCTATAACTGAAACATGCCAATCTGTGTTTTTAAGAATTTTTGTTTAAGGAAGTATTGTATGGAAGTTTACACAATGAAGGAAGTTCATCTAGACTTGAATATGTAAACAAGATAACACACAAGTGTACCAAGTGATTATTAACTTTGTTGTTTATAAATTTGTATGGACCTGGAGTATCTGTTGCCCATTACTATATATGTGCAAATAAATGTGGCTTAGACTTGTGACTGTTTAAGATTAGTACTTGTATTAACGTTTTGATGCATATGAGAGCATTTAAATGACAGTGGCTATTTTAACATTGTAGCTTTAGCCTGACATTAAATATTCAGTATATTGTCTATAAGTAAATGGTTTAAGTGAAAAATGAACAAATATCTTCATTTAGTTTTGTGTCTGAACCACCAATGTGTTAAATGTGAAAATATTTTTGTTTTTGTTTTTGTTTTTGTTTTTCCAGACTGGGTTTCTCTGTGTAGCCCTGGCTGTCCTGGAACTCACTCTATAGACCAGGCTGGCCTCAGAAATCTGCCTGCCTCCCAAATGCTGGGATTAAAAGCGTGCGCCACCACCGCCCAGACCATATATATAATATTTTTTTTTTGGAAAAGAATTCTTTTTAAAAATCCTTTTCTTGGATTAAGTGATCCACCTACATCCATAAGCATGCTGATACCAAAACGGGCTTAACCAACAACTTGTACTTGGCAAAATGCTTTGGCCTGTCCTATGCAATGAAACAGATTGGTAAAGGAAGGATTAGATTAAAAATGGCAGAGGAGGGCTGGAGAGACAGCTCAGCAGTTAAGGGCACTGACTGAGTTTAAATCCCAGCAACCACGTGGTGCCTCACAACCATCCATCCATAAATGAGATCTGACGCCCTCTTCTGTTGTGTCTGAAGACGGCTACAGTGTACTTAGATAATAAATAAATCTTAAAAAATGGCAGAGGAGCCCTCCCCATTTTAATTTAGCACATAGGTTTTTTTAAGGAAGGTGAGGAGGGGGAAGGGGCCCTCCAAGAAAGGAGTACTCAATAACATGTTTTATTGAATATGTTTTGTCTGTGGGTATGTGCAGGCACCAAGCAAGCCAGAAGACTTTGGAGCCCTTGGAGTGAGTCAGTGCTGCTCATTGTGGATGCTGAGGAACAAGCTTAGGTTCTAGAGCCCTATGAGCTCAACCTTTGTGTTGCCATTTGTGTCTCTAGTGCCAGGATTAAAGGTGTGTGATACCACACCCACTCTAAAAAGTTTTTAAGCTCTCATTTCTGGATATTTTAAGATTTTGTGTATTTAAGTATTTTACTATTTTTAATTTAAAGCATACAAGATATGTGTAAGATATTCAACATGGAATTTTAAGGAAAGTAGAACACTGCAACTTTCACTGCCAAACTCATAAGCATAACAATGCCCTCCTGTCCCTCCTCCCCTCTTCTATAGTGCCTGGAATCCACCCCAGGGCTTCAAGTATGTTAAGCACTACTTTACCTCTGAACTCTAACCCCCAGACCCATATATCTGTTTTTTACCTTTAATGACTGGAGTTTTACATTGGTCCCTGTGATGGAAAGTAACAGACTTTGAAATCCCTTTTCTGTTAGTTGATAGTCCTAAATTCTAGGTGGGCAAAGGCACTCCATATAGAAGCAACAATCACTTCTTTGTGCCTTGGAGTTAGTCATGGCCATCATGGGAATGGAAGCCAGGAGTGAGCTCCCAGGTTCACTCTCCTCCACTTTGTTTCCTTTTTAACCAAGTAGTGTAGCATATATTTGCTAGTAATAAGTATAGATCATAGAGAAAAGTAGCTTAAAGCAATTCATGGAACTGACCCATCCGTGTCTTCTTGGACCTCCATATTCTGATTGCAGTTGTAACATATGTGTTCAATATATGGTTACTTGCAGCATATGGTTCTACAGACTACTAAATTGTTTGCAGTTGTTTGGTAATAAGTAATACCTTTGAATATATCATGGTTCCTGTATAAAAATATCTTTTCAAATATACATAAAATCAAAGCAACTAGAGACATTTGAGGCAAATTGGAAACTTTACATTTAGTAAGAATATCTAAGGAGATTGTTTTCATACCCTTCCAACCTGGTGTTTATTAACTTTAGTTTTAAGGTGTAGAAGACTCATTAAAAAGATCTTACAGGTGCTGGAGAGATGGCTCTACAGTTAGGAATGTATACTGCTTTTCCAGAGGATCATATTCAATTCCCAGCACCATGGTTTATGACTGCCTGTTACTCTGGCTCCAGGGAGACCAGTGCTTCTGGGCTCTATGCACCTGCACTAATGTACACATTGCCTGCACACATATCTATACATATTGTAAAAATAAATACAATTAGTTGTCAACCATAGTAGCCCTACTGTGCTATATAGAACTCTAGATGTTAATTATATTCTTTAGTTTTGATCCACCTTGAATTGAGTTTTTTTTATTTTTTTGGGGTGTTTGTTTTGGGGTTTTGAGGGGTTTTTTTTTTCTATGTGTGCATGTGGTGGTAGGGATAGATTCTCACTATTCTAGACTAGCATGAAACTCACTATGTTTACAAGCTTTGAGTTCACACAGTACATCCTGTCTTGGCCTCCTGAATACTAGATTAAAAGCAAGGACTGTCACACCCAGTTGAATATGGTAAGAAGTAGGGTCTAATTTCATTATTATTCATATTCCCAGTAGTATTGAAAAACTATCTTCCTCCACAATGTTTGATCTTAGTTCCTTTGTTAAAAACCTGTTAGTTGAGCTTGCAAATGGCTCAATGGGTGTGGTTTTTAACATTTCCAGCCTAAGAACTTCCTGAACTGCACTCATGAAGGGGAAACATGTCAGATGCTGTAGTATGCAGCTATAATCACAGTACTATATCCTATACTGAATTAGGAAACAGAAGAATCATCAGGAAGGTTGAGGGCCAATTAGCCTGGAGCAAACATCTCTCAGCAGTAATAACAAGAGAAACCCTCCCTCAACAAAGGTTGGAACTGACTCCTAAAACTTGTCCTCTGACCTCCACATGTGCCATGCACAGGGACACTTAAGCTCACACATGCTCATCATATATACTTGTTATACACACACCCATAATTTTTAAAAGCCAGGTAGCTCAAGATGTGGATTTCTTTTATCTTTGTGTGTGTGTGTGTGTGTGTGTGTGTGTGTGTAACTGCTTGGCATGCTAGGCAAGCATCCCATGAGTACACTAAGACTTTAGTCAACATACTTGGTTTTTTACAAAAGAATTTTAATTCTATGTGTCTGTGCTCTTGTATGTGGTTATATATGCATGAGTGCAAGTGCCCAAGGAGCCAGAGATGTCAGATCTCTATGAAGCTGGAAGTTATAGTTGTTTGTGAGCTACCTGAGTGCTGAACACTGAATTCTGGTCCTCTGCAAAAGCGGAGTGCATTCTTAACTGCTAGGTCATCTCTCTAGTCCTTACGTTTAGCTTTAATGCAAATCTTAGAATAATTTCCCAAGAACCAAAAAGATTTATTTTTATTTATTTTGGTTGGTCTGGACAGGGTTTCTCTGTGTAGCCCTGGCTATCCTGGAACTCACTCTAGACCAGGCTGGCCTCTTAACTCAGATTTGCCTGCCTCTGCCTCCTCAGTGCTGGGATGAAAGGTCTGTGCCACCACTAGTCACTGTTAAGTTTAGTTGTGCTTGCATTAACTTTTACGTTTTATTTGTGAAGTATTGTGAGTCTCAACTGCTCACGTAGATCGACAGTCAACTCAATGCACGAGGGCAGAGAGAGCAGAGATGTCAAAGGGGAGTATTTATGTGAATATGTATGGTGAATGGCTGCACCATACAGCTATCAGGAGGCAGATCTACTTAAGGTGATTCAAGGCTTAGTTTTGAGGGACTGAGGGTGGGAAAATCCAGGATGTACTTGGAATGCCTCGTTAGCATTGGGGAAATATTTCAGCAATCTCAGGAGAAAGGAAATCGATCCTGTAGTCTAATTGAGGCTACTGAAATCCCTCAGGTAGAGGACTCTATAGGGGCTAAGAACCCCCAGGCAAGGTCAGAGAAGGAGAAGCCCTGCTAATGAAGGGAGTCTTCCATATTGCTTTGAGCCCAGAGACTATCTGTTCATGGTGGATTTTGACCTTAATTTGCTGAGTTTTCCCACAAATATCTTTAGAATGTTGGGCTAATCTTAACAGAAAGAGATTCAGTTCCTCATGTATCCTGTCACCTATAGACTGTGAAACCTTTGATGGTTTTCTTCATTCACATTAAGTTCCTCAGAGAGTTTACATGTATTTGATATTATAGTTTTCTGCTTTCATTGCATGCCTAGTTTATTTACTTATATATATTCAACCCAAATTATTTACTTATATATATTCTGAACCCAAATTCAGAGATCCACAGGCACAGTCTTTAATTGTAGTTCCCCAGTCTATTGTGTCATTGGCACAGAAACCTGGATGTATCACATCAGATTCTTGATGGCTTAGCCAAAGGTCAGCTGTTTAGTGCTAATTTCATGTCCATCACTCTAGTTATAAATAAGAAGAAATCTTTGGGGCTCTGGGAAAAGCTGAGTAGTTAGGAGTGCCTGCTGCACTTGCAGAGGACCTTGGATTCTGTTTCTAGTACCTACATGGAGAGGTGCCTCAAAACCACCTGTAACTCTAGTTCCAAGGCTTCCCTCTGGCTTCTGTGGACAACAGCCATGCATGAGTGCAAATCCATACATGTAGACACAGACCCCTCCCCTCTTTTAGAATCCTGGTTTTTGAGAATCTCAGGCTGGCCTCAAACTCACTATGTAGCTGAGAATAATTTTGAACTTTGTGTGTGTGTGTGTGTGTGTGTGTGTGTGTGTGTGTGTGTGTGTGTTGGGGGATGTAACACTATGTGTGAAGGCAAGAGATTGACTTCAGGTGTCTTCCTCTATCATTCTCTACTTTGTTTTTAAAGTTCTGTTTATTTAGTGTGTGTATGGGTTTGTGTGTTATGGAGTATGTGTAAAGGTCTGAGAACAACTTTTGGGAATTGGTCCCTTCTACGGTCTGACCCTGGGAATTGAACTCAGGTCCTTAGACTTGACAGCAAGCACATTTTATTCATTGAGCCATCTTCCCAGCCTCAGAATGCTAACTTAAAACTTTATAGTTTGATAATTCTATATCCTGGAGTAAATGCAAAATTACTTTTTCTAGATGTCAAGCATGTTGTTCTTAGCCCTTTCTGACTTATTTTTAAGGTGGAGCTGCAGGATAATTTTCTGTTTAGTCATTTAACCTTTGGAACTCTTCAGCTTTCCTAAGAATCTATCAGATTTTACTTCTGCTAAGACTGAAAGCATCTGATTCAGCTCTGAGCAGGCAGGGTGGAACAGTGTGTCCTGGACATTATCTAGGATTTTGACCTTTTATTCAGACTTGTAAACACTTTGAACAAAATTACACTGTAATGTTTGTTTGTTTGTTTGTTTACCATTTTAAAATTTACTTGCTTTGTTTTGTTTGTTTGTTTTTGTTTTTCAAGACTGGGTTCCTCTATGCAGCCCCTTACTTTCCTGGAACTCACTCTGTAGACCAGGCTGGCCTTGAACCCAGAGATCTGTCTGCCTCTGCCTCCCAAGTGCTGGGATTAAAGGTGTATGGCACTATCGCCTGACATGACTGTTAATGAAATTCTGAGGGAATCAAGTGCTGTACATATTTCAATAGGGCTGGTTTAGAACTAGCAATGCATACCTGCTGGAAAGGATCTTGGACAGGTGTAATGAGAGGAGCTAGTTTAAAGACTCTTTCTTGGGCGCTCACCTCACCCTTTCTGGAAGTTAGCTTGTGGTCGAGTGACTGGGTTCAGCAGTGTCTGCGGGTAAAGGGGATATGTTCTCAGGCTGGACCATGAAAGTCCAAACAAGGCTGTCTTCATTTTCTCCTTCACTT
>NW_022196912.1:73794622-73794920 GCF_008632895.1 Mastomys coucha
CCTGGCTGTCCTGGAACTCACTCTGTAGACCAAGCTGGCCTGGAACTCAGAAATCCACCTGCCTCTGCTTCCCAAGTGATGGGATTAAAGGTGTGTGCCACCACCACCCAGCTCTCTTTCACTTTTGTGATGATTTCAGAGGCCACATGATTTTGGATGCAAAATGGAAATATCTGGGGTCTCTGGGTTACTACCTAGAAGAAAGTTACCACAGAAAAACACCCTGATTAACTTGGGGAATAAAAGATAAGCTTTTTTTTTTGTCTTAAATTACAGAGCTTTTTGGATTATTTACTAC
>NW_022196912.1:73794930-73795877 GCF_008632895.1 Mastomys coucha
CTGGAACTGGCTATATAGATCAGGTTTGCTGTGCACTCACAGACATCTGCTGGACTCTGACTCCTGAGTGCTGCAGTTAAAATGCCTGGTATACTTACAATGTTTTAGGAGTTGTTTAATTATGGAAGCTACATAAGTAAGTTTATGTCCAATTCTGTGTATTTATTATGATTTGTAACATATACATATCAACCAGTCAGCAGATAAATATTTCACAAAACATACCTGGTTCAAAGATATGGAAATACGGTGGCTCGTGGCTATATTGCCAGCTCTTGGGAGGCTGAAATAGTCCCAGGATAGCCTGGGCTACATAGTAAGATCTAGGCTAGTCTGGACTAAGAATGAGACCTGGTCCCAAAGTAAGCAAGCAAACAAACAAAAATTACATTTGGAAATAGTTCATGTGCCCTCCAGGATGGTAAGTCACAATTGTTATTGAAAGGGAGTAATCAGTAGCCGGTCTTCTTATAGCTCTGTGAGGCTGTAGTTTAAGTCCTTTATTGGGAACTGGTTATTTAGACCAAACAAAAAGACTGCTTTTGCAGTGTTGATAGTGAACCTGGGGACACACACACACACACACACACACACACACACACATGCACGACACCATTCAACTGAATTTTGACTGTCTTAAACTACTCTGCTCTTAAGTTCTCCCAGGTAGTCACGTTGTTCAGAGTATTTCTAAGGCCAGGTCAGTACAAACCTGTAATTCTAGTTACTCAGGAGGCTGAGGCAGGAGGATTGCAGGTTCAAAGGCTACCTGGGCTACAGAGTGAGGTTAAGATCAACTAGGGCAACTTCTGTGAGATCCTGTCTCAAAGAAAAGGCAGAGAAAGGAAGGGGACTGGGTAATTAGTTCGGTGGTAGAGCATTGCCACGCACACTCGTCTACTCCAGTCACATCCAAAATATCGGGGATAAAATCCTGATAAAGGATA
>NW_022196912.1:73796650-73798191 GCF_008632895.1 Mastomys coucha
AGACCTTACACTACTCGTGTCTAGTCTGTTTGTCAAAAGCCGAATCCCGTGCCCACCTGGCCAGAACCGCTCGTCTTGCGGAACAAGGGACCCTGTAAGAAATCCTGGTCTGCGGCAGAGCATGTGGTTCAGGGGAGCCAGGCCTCTGGCAATGAGAAGAATAAGGCATATTTGAAAGAGAGTGCCTCCCTGGGGCTCATGAATTTAAATGTTTGGTCCCCAGTTGCTGCTGCTGTTTGGGACACTTGGGGTAGTAGAGCCTTGCTAGAAGAAGGGTGATACTGGAGGCTGTGAGATTAAGACGCCTTAGTTCCAGGGGGCTGGAGAGATGACTCAGTGGTTAAGAGCACTGACTGCTCTTCCAGAGGTCCTGAGTTCAATTCCCAGCAACCACATGATGGCTCACAGCCATCTGTAATGGGATCCAATGTCCTAGTGTGTCTGAAGACAGATATAGTGTACTCCTACAAATAAAAAATAAATCTTAAAAAAAAAAAAAGAAAGAAAAAAGAAATTTAGTTCCAGTTTGCTCTTTCTGTTTCCTGTTTGCCATGGAAGATAAGGACTCCCAGCTTCCTGTTGTAGCCGCCCTGCCTGCCATGTGCTGTTATGTCTTCCCCCAATGATGGACTTTCTCTGTCTGCTATTGTAAGCCAAAATAAACTCTTCTGTAAGTTGCCTTAATCACGGTGATTTTATCATAGCAATGGGAAGGTAACCAACCCAAAGCAAAACCAGCTCTGACTCTTTAAAATTTCCTAAACTAGATCAAAACTAATTTTGTTAATGACACCTTATTTATTCATGTATTTTTAGTTCTTTATTTTTATTTTGAGAGAACTCTGTAACCCTAACTCTCCTCAAACTCACTATATGGCTGAGAACAGCCTTGATGTCCTAGTCCTCTTGCCTCCCACCTACCATTCTGAGACTACAAGGATGCTCCGCCATGCTGGGCTAACTGTAGCTGTTTCGTTTTGTTCTGATTTTCACCACGGTGCCTTGCTGCTGTGTTGTTCAAGCTGGCCTGGAACTTGCTCTCTCCTGCCTCACACTCCAAGCTGAGGTTAGTAACTGCTGGCCTGTGGCCCACATTCAGACTTGTTTCCTTGTTTTGCTTGTTTCTTCTTAATAAATTGGCTTGTATGGTGCTGGAGAGATGGCTCAGGGTTAAGGACAAGCACTGCTTCTGAAGAAGAACCTATACCAGGCAGCTCACAACCACCTTTAACTCCAGTTTTAGTAGGATTCAGTTTCTCTGGCCTCTGTAGGCACATGCTCTCAAGTGCTTATATTCTTCCCCAGTCCCTCTCTTACACACATGTATGCATAATTACAAATAATGAAAGTGAATCTTTAAAAAAACAAAACCAACACAAAAACCCCAACTAGGTTTGTATGTGGTAATGTAGTTGGCTAGTGTTATCTTTGTTAGCACCCAGAACCTGCGGCAGATATGGGCGGGTCCACAGGCCTGTCGCCAAGGCAACGGCCACCATATTCCCAGAATCCATTGGGTTCAACTCCCACCTTTACCTGGA
>NW_022196912.1:73798599-73799538 GCF_008632895.1 Mastomys coucha
CTTTTCCTCCATCTCTCTCTCTTTCCTCTCTCCCCTCTCTCTCTCTTCCTGCACCGCTATCCTCCACTCCTTCTAATTAAACCTCTTACACGTGGAGCTGTTTGGACCTGGTGTCTGCAGATGCATCTGCCGCGACTCGAACCCCATCATTTTGGTGCCGAGCCCCGGGAGCGTGGCAGTTTGCGTCTGCCGACCCGCTCCACACCGCCAGGGCAGACAGAGTACATGGCTATGTAGAGTGGTGCCTGGGACCGCGGCTGCCATGTGGAGCGGCTCCCGCCACAACAGCTGCCGCTGCTGCCGCCACCGCTGCTGCGTCCCGCCTGCCGCTGCTGCGTCCAGTCCCGCCCTGCACAGAGTGGGTCCCATCACTGCTACCGCCGCCGCTGCTGCTGCTGCGTTCCGTCCTGCGCAGGGAGCACTCTCAATACCCCGCTCAGGGAGCGTTCCCAGTACCACCGCAGCGGCTGCTGTTCAGCACGGAGAACACCGCTCACCTGGTGACTGCTCACCACTTCTTGCTAGAGACACCAGACACAGCCGAGCACCGCTAGACTATGAACTCTTAACCACGTGAGCTGAACCCCACTCAGGCACCATTCAGTTCCATGTTTTCCATTTACCAGATTGCTCATAACCAGCCGCACAGACACCGGCATATTAATTAATAAGATCAGTCAGGGGGAAGACCTCCAGATTTCCAGATAAGGTCTGGCCAACCTTCCCTGGAATTGATGGAGTACAGACTCCCTCGACATATGCGTTAGGACATCCTCCCACTGGGTGCCCCTTCCCTCGGAGGTAACTTTCACCCCTAATACTCACTGGGCTACTGCCCCCCAAACCCCTGGATCCAGGGTGAGTTACTTTTCCACGCAGGCCACCGGGCCCTGCCAAATTGCTACTAGGGTTTCTCGTGACGACTTGAAACCACTAGCT
>NW_022196912.1:73801309-73801754 GCF_008632895.1 Mastomys coucha
CCAGCCTGGTCTCCAGAGTGAGTTCCAGGACAGCCAGGGCTATACAGAGAAACCCTGTTTCGAAAAAACCAAAAAATAAATAAATAAATAAATAAACTAGAGAGGGGGCCCCTGACTCCACAGGCAGAAGTCTTAGCGCTGGCCTTCAAAGTGTACCATGGAAGAGATGATAGGATCCGCAAGCAGAAATACCACATGCTGGCAAAGGCTGTCCGACCAGCCCCAGCCACTACCCTGGACTCATGGTCTCCTAAGACTCAGAGACCACCAGGCACCTGCTACAAATGTGGCAAAAAGGGTCATTGGGCAAAATCTTGCCCTAACCCTCGCAAGCCAAGCGGGCCATGCCCCAGGTGCCATCAAGAGGGACATTGGGATGCTGATTGCCCTCATGTTACGCAAAACAAAGGGACATCACTCCCAGATAACCCTCCAACTGATCTCT
>NW_022196912.1:73805631-73838131 GCF_008632895.1 Mastomys coucha
CCCAGAATCCATTGGGTTCAACTCCCACCTTTACCTGGACTGCTATGTCACGACATATATATATATATGGGTACTTTTCCTCCATCTCTCTCTCTTTCCTCTCTCCCCGCTCTCTCTCTCTTCCTGCGCCGCTATCCTCCACCCCTTCTAATTAAACCTCTTACATGTGGAGCTGTTTGGGCCTGGTGTCTGCAGATGCGTCTGCCGCGACTCGAACCCCATCAATCTTGTAGATAGTGGCTTCCATACTTAAATATGGGCACCCTCTACTGGATCCAGTTAATTCCCAGTACCTTCTGTTCTCAAAGACTATGCAGTGAGAGGCCAGTAAGCACTTCTAGGTACCCAGGGGCACCTCTCTCAACCCTCACTGGAGCCTATGTGTCTTCCACTGTTTTTCTTTTTAAAAGATTGAAGTCTTGCTATTCTGCACCGCAAGCAAAACTCTTGCCTCAGTCTTCCCAGAAGTGGGGAGCACAGGTGCGTGACATGTACCTAGGCACTTTCCTGTCTAATTCCCCTGCTGCACTCTCTTCCCACTGCCATTTGGGAGCCAAGCTAGTTGGAGGGCTAGGACATAAGAGCAGGTACATTGCCTGGTACTGTTTGGGGACAAGAATGGGGTTACGAAACTATTTTTGGAAAACTATTTTTGGAGAAATAATATATTTAAGCAATTAGGTGTGCTGTGTCAGACATGTGGGATTGAGTGGGCTCTTGCCTGAGGACAAAAAGCCTCGAAAGGTATCTGCTGGAGGAGCCTTCTCAACTTTGAACTAACTCAAGGGCTCAAAGGTAATCTTTATTGGAGTGTAATCGTGCCAAGATTAAGAGACAAAGATATACCCACTTTGCTTTCAACGCTCTTATGCAATAAGTATCTTTCAACTTAGCTTAAAGGGTTCACATACCTTGTGAACAGAGTAGGCAACGTTCAGAATTCACTATACAACTCAGATACAATGAAATTTCTATTTTTAGTTCATGTATATGAGTGTTTGCTGGGGCTGGAGAGATGGCTCAGTGGTTAAGAACACTGACTGTTCTTCCAAAGGTCCTGCGTTCAAATCCCAGCAACCACATGGTGGCTCACAACCATCTATAAAGAGATCTAATGCCCTCTTCTGGAGTGTCTGAAGACAGCTACAGCGTACTTACATATAACAAATAAATCTTTAAAAAAAAAAAAAAAGAAAAGAAAAGAAAAAGGAAAAAAATGAGTGTTTGCCTACATGTACATATGTGTATCGTGCAGTGCCTGATTCCCATAGAGCCCAGAGGAAGTTATCGGATCCCCAGAATTGGAATTGCAGACAGTTGTGGACCACCATGTGGCTGCTAGGATGGAACTCAAGTCCTTCTCTGATGCTCAACTGCTGAGTGAACTTTCTACTCCCTATGTGATAAACTTTTAGAAGTGTGGTTATTTTTCCAGCTGAGATTGTAGCTCCGTTGTAGAGTGCTTGCTGAGCATGCCTTCAGCCCTGGATTCCGTCCCCAGCACCTCGAACCTGGAGTGAGAGTGTATGCCTCTAATTCTAGCACTTGGGAGATGGAATAGAAGGACTAGAAGCTCAGGGTTACTTTCAGTTACATATTTACTTTATGACCAACATGGGATACATGAGACCTTTCTTAAAGTATGTTGATGGGGCCTGAAGAGATGTCGTAGCAGTTAAGGACACTTGCCATTTTGAGCATCCATGTTGGCTCATAACCATTTATAACTACAGTTCTAGGGAATATGATGCTCTTTTCTGGCCTCCAAGGGTACCACAAGTGTTACACAGGCACAC
The DNA here is from genome assembly GCF_008632895.1 of Mastomys coucha. Classification (NCBI taxonomy): domain Eukaryota; kingdom Metazoa; phylum Chordata; class Mammalia; order Rodentia; family Muridae; genus Mastomys; species Mastomys coucha. The sequence continues at coordinate 73,807,428 of NW_022196912.1, forward strand.
ATTCAGGCAAACAAATACATAATAAATAAATAAATAGGTAAATAAATAAAATTTAGGGACTGGAGATATGGCTCAGTAGTTAAGAGCAGTGCAGCTTTTCCAGTGAATGTAGGTTTAATTTCCAGCACCCTCATGACAGCTCACAATCGTTCATACCTCCAGTTCCAGAGGAGCTGGTATTCTGATCTAGCCTCCACAAGCACCAGGCACACACATGTTACACAGACATGTACATGCTTGCAAGATACCATATACATAAAATAATATATTTTACAAATTAACAATGTATAATTATTGGAAAGTATAAATGTTAAGAAATGACTTCTTTTTTTTGTTTGTTTGTTTTTTTTTTTTTTGGTTTTTCAAGACAGGGTTTCTTTGTGTAGCCCTGGCTGTCCTGGAACTCACTCTGTAGATCAGGCTGGCCTCGAACTCAGAAATCCACCTGCCTCTGCCTCCCAAGTGCTGGGATTAAAGGCGTGCGCCACCACCGCCCGGCGGAATGACTTCTTTTTTAGCTATTTTTTTTTTTCTTAAAGAAGCTGTGAAGAGCTGAAGATGTAGCCTAGTCAGTAAAGCCATTGTCATACAAGTGTGAGATCTGTCTCTGATGCCAATGGTTATAAAAAAGTGAGAGACTGTCTCAAAAATGTCCACCTCCGCCCCCTCCACACTAACAATAATAATAAAACAAATAAGATAAGGTTAAAATATGTAGCTAGCTCATGAGGAATGACTTCTGCCTGTATATACATGTGCATGTGCACACACAAAGAAGCCCTAGGGCTGTGTTTCTCAACCTATGGGTTACAACCCCTTTGGGGTTCACATATCAGATATTTACACTACGATTCATAACAGTAACAAAAATATGGCTATGAAGCAGAAACTAACTTTATGGTTGGAGCTTACACTTTATAAGGAACTGTGTGAAAGGGTCACAGACTTAGGAAGCTTGAGAACCACTCACTGCACTAGAGTTTCTTGAGACATACATGGGCACTACAAAAATTGCTAGTGATGAGGTATATAAATGGAGAAGGGTAGCCCAGGACATAAAGTAGGTGATTTTGAGAAAATGATATAAGAGTTTCTTCAATGCTGTTCCTTGCTGCTGGCCTGTTCTTTTATTTACTGCATTTTAAAATGGTTTCTTATGCGGCTCAGAGGGATCTCAGCCTGTACATCTCAGATTGGCCTTGAACTCCTAATCCTCCTGTTTCTACTTCCCAGATAACAGGATTGTGGGCTTGTGTACCACAGCAGCTGGTGGGGCATCTACTGCAGTGTTTGGAAATCAGAGGGTGTTTTCATAGTTTTGTTTCCTGGATATTTAGACATCCCCTCCACCCCCTGCTGCTGCTAACATCAATATAATAGCAAAGACAAATATTGAAAAAGCTGACACAATTATTTTTGTACCTTTTTCTTGGGGGAGGGGGTTGTTTTGGGGATCAAACCCAGGACCCCATAGATGTTAGGCAATGCTCTCACACTAAGCCGTGCTTCCAGTCCTTGTTCACACGTTTTACAAAAGTAAAAATTTAATTAAAAAAGACAACTTGATTTTTTTTTTAAACTGTGAGACAGCAAGAGGGCCATCCAACTGAATACAGAATTTTATTTAGTCATGAGATATGACTTACTCTCAGGAGGCAATATAATCATTTATTCATACATCTTTGCATTATTTGAGTAAAAAATAATTAAGTGCTAATATTTATGTGATTCTATTTGAGTCCTGAAGAATAAGTAGTATCTAGAAAAGCAGTTATATGAAAAGGGAGTGGGGCAGGGCTGGGGAGATGGCTTAGTGGCTAAGAGCACTGGCTGTTCTTCCAGAGGACTTAGGTTCAATTCCCAGCATTTGTATGGTAGCTCATAACTGTCTATAACTCAAGTTTCAAGGGATCCAACACACACAAACATGCAGACAAAACACCAATCCATATGAAATAAAAATAAATTAATCATTAAGAAAAAAACAAAGCCGGACAGTGGTGGCACATGCCTTTAATCCCAGCTCTTGGGAAGCAGAGGCAGGTGGACTTCTGAGTTGGAGGCCAGCCTGGTCTATGGAGTGAGTTCCAGGACAGCCAGAGCTATACAGAGAAACCCTGTCTCAAAAACCAAAAAAAGAAAAAAGAAAAAGAAAAAAGAAAAGAAAAGAAAAAAACAAAGAGGGAACCCGGATAGCCAACGGCCTGTGGAGCATCATGCCTAAGTTTTATTGTGATTACTGTGATATGAATCTTACCCATGATTCTCCGTCTGTGAGGCAGACACTGCAGTGGTTGGAAGCACAAAGAGAATGTGAAAGACTATACCAGAAATGGATGGAAGAGTAGACCCAGAGCCTGATTGAAACAGCGGCTGCATTTCAACAAGGAGAGAACCTTCCAGCTCCTTTCTCTACTCCACTGCCTGCAGGGGCCATGATCCCACCTTTCCCGAGTCTCCTGGGTCCTCCTCGGCCTGGCATGATGCCTGCACCCTACATGGGAGGCCCTCCCATGATGCCAATGGTGAGTCCCCCTCCTCCTGGGATGAGACAGCCCATGGGAAGCCACATGCCCATGATGCCCGGGCCTCCAATGATGAGATCTCCCGCCTGCCCTATGATGGTGCCCATACGGCCTGGCTTGACCCGGCCAGATAGATAAGAGCAGAAGCGCTCTTTATCATTTTGTATTTCTTGTTCTGTTTCACTAGGAGATCTTGGTACTGAGCCTGGGTGTTTACTAGATGCATGACAAGGAAACTTCCCTTCCTAATAGAATAGTTTTGGAGGAAGAAGTGATACAAAAAGGGGCAGTTTTCACTTGTATTGTGAAATGTGGAAATAAAGTCATCAACTGTTTTAGTTAAAAAGGGAAAGAGAGAGGGGGGGGAGGAGGGAGGGAAGGAGGGAAGGAGGGAAGGAGAAGGAAGGGAGCAAGAGAGAGAAGGAGAGGGAGAGGGAGAGGGAGAGGGAAAGAGAAAGAGAAAGAACGAATCAAAGAAATCATATCTCCTTCCTTGTAACTTTATATGGTTTCCTTTTCCAGATTAAAAAACCACCCACACTCTACCCTTCTACCGCTTATTATGATCTGCTTATGACTACATTACTCTCTGGCTTTTATAGATTTTCCCGGCCTTTTCCACTGCCTTTGTGTTTTCTATGTGTGTTTCTGTGTTTGTGATGCTGAACTGAACTCAGGACTTAGTATATGGTGTGTGTGTAAGTGCTCAACCACTGAGCCATATCCCCAACACAACCTTCAAGTTTATTGATCATACAAAGGTCCCTTGGAACCAGTTCTATGGCCTTCCCTCTCCAACAGAGAATAGTTGACAAATAAGCCACAAATAAAATGGTACAGTATTTATAGGTAGCCTACATATACTCTCCTTTCATATACTGTATCATGTCTAAATTAATGATAATACCTAAAGCAACATAAATGTTATGAAGATAGTCGCTGTGCAATATTGCTCAGGGGCTAATGACAAGGGAGGGCAAGCCTGAACATGTTAAGAGGCATAGCTTACAATAAAAAGCAAGTTTGTGGACTGGAGAGCTGGCTCAGTGGCTAAGAACACTTGCTGTTCTTTGGTTTGGTTTGGTTTGGTTTTGGTTTTTCGAGACAGGGTTTCTCTGTGTAGCCCTGGCTATCCTGGAACTCACTCTCTAGACCAGGTTGGCCTCAAACTTAGAAATCCACCTGCCTCTGCCTTCCAAGTGCTGGGATTAAAGGCATGTGCCACTACTGCCCAGTGCACTTGCTGCTCTTACAAAAGACCAGGGTTCCCAGCACCTACATGATGCTTCATAACCTTCTGTAAGTAAAGTTCCAGGAAATCCAAGCCCTCTTTTGTAATCCGTGGGCAATAGGCATGCTCATGGTGCACATCCATCCATCCATTCAAAAGCACTCACACGCATAAAATACAGATAAATAATTCTTTTTTGAAAAGCAGATTACTCCTTTAGAAGAGATGAGATAGGTCACAAACAGCCATAATGAGGCCCCCAAGGAACACAGACTCTTCAGGTCTGCCATTTCCCTTCAGAGCCAAGAACAAAGTTAGTTTCTGACTCTTAGAGATGTTTGAGGGAGAGGGATATATTTTATACTTGCAAGACCTGGTCTACAAGCTAGAAGTAGGGAGAGAAGGCACTGTTAAAGATGAGTAATGGGTCGGTTAGATGACTCAGTGGGGTAAAGGAACCTGCCACACAAAACACCTGGATTTGATCCCAGAAATCCATGGTGCAAGGAGAGAACCGACTTCTAAAGGTTGTCCTGACCTCTCCATGCATGCCCTCACACACATGCACACACAAACACACACATGCACACACACACACTTAAAACAACACTAGCTACAATCCAAGGCTGTCCTGGGTCTGGACAGTACGTAGTAAAGGAATCATGATGTACTTGTGTTTTCTTTGTTCCTTTTAGTCCACACTCTTCAATTTGTCATTGTGCCTCCAGGATACATACAGACTTTTATAGTTGCTTCACAGGCTTCCTTTCTTTGCTGTCCTCTGCCAGTTGGGGTCAGTGGGGAGCACTGTCAGGACAGAGGACTGAGGCTCTGTTGACTGAGCATCACTGAAGGCTTTAAGTTCCTGCTGGGCAGGCCTCTCCTGTAGCCCTCCCCATCAAGCCACAATTCCATCCTGAGGATGTTACATCCCTGTTGCTTCCCTTTAACTCAGTCTTGGTGGACTGTCCCTTCAGAATCATCGCCACATAGCAGCCCTTAGATCTGCATGTCCGTTTGTTTCCTGGTAGAACCCCTATTGATAGAAACGAAACATAAAAAGGGTGAAGAATTATGCTCTGGGCTGGAGCAACACAAAACACCCAAGGAAGTCATGGAGTGACTAGCACCAAAGATAGACTAAAATGTGTGTGTTTACTATTGTCTTTCTTTGTCTGTGTCTTACGGGTTCTGAGGTTGTGCCTTCTAGAAGCAGATGCTGAGATGGAGTCTGGAGCTCAAGGGATTCACTTCCTCAAACGGAAGGGGAAGAAAGCAGGAAAAACACACAAACACACACGTCAAACTGCAATGGCTTAGTCAACAGGAAGCACTGGATGGAAAATGACCCTGCCCTTTACTCCAGTTTATCCCTAGATGCTCTAGAAGACCTGGTGGGGAAGTAGTGATCTTGGCTAAGGAGACTCCCTGTAGACAAGACAGACTTTGACTTAGTACCCTGCTGGAGACTGTCAGCTGACTGGAAGCTGGCCAGAAAGTCTGACCTGGAGGAAAGGAGACCAGCACTTCCGCCTCTATGTCTTCCACACCAGCTTATCTCTAAGTCCTTCCTAGGCCTTTTCTTTTACTATGTACCTGCCTACTATGGGGATTTTATACAGAAGTGCTGTTCGCATGCCTGGATCTTGGTAAAATCCTACTGGTTTATTGAGTTCTGCGAACTCTGAGGAGCTCCTGACTAAACTTAAATTATAAGTTGCAGAGTGACAGGTGGATAGTTTAAGGAATATGTTTTTACTTTAGGAAATCTGAGATATTAAGAAAGGAGGCAATACTGTATAGAACTGGCAATAATACCACCACCCAATAAAAATCAAACCCTGAGGAGTAGGCCTTTACATTCTTATAGAAAGGCTGTTCTGTAATTTTGTCTGTAGGCTATGATGTGTCTTTGATGATTCAGTCTTTAGCTTTGTATAGCCAGTTCTCTTCCTTCCAACAGCTGCATTTTGTTACCATGACATCTTCTTCAGTGTTGGCTTTGTAAGTGAATATACACATTGCATATTCGGTTAGGCCATATCTGACTAAGTTGATATGGCTGCTATTTATAGTAGTTTCTTAAATTAAATCTTCTGGTCCTCTCCATGTTCTGCCTCTTCACTTGGCTCTGTTGGAGATCATTAATCAACATTATTCCACATTTTCTGGTTTCTTTAAATCACGATCTCTGTAGAAACGGAGATCACCAACTGCAGTAAGAGACAAGAGTGGGTGCATATGGTTAGCAGACCCATCTCTCTTTGAATTTTTCTTTGTTTACATCTTTGCTATGGCATTCAAATTTAAACTTTGCTGGGCTCTTTAATGTTCTTTTGTTTTACTTAGAGTTTTTTTTTTTTCTTTCCCCAAGACAGTTTCTTTGTGTGGCCCTGGCTATCTCCTCTACAGACCAGGCTACCTCAAACTCAGATCTGCCTGCCTCTACTGAGATTAAAGGCGAGTATCACCACTGCCTGGCTTTACTTGGAATTTTTAAATTAAATTTTATTATTTACTTTCATTTATTTGTGTGTGCCCCTGGAGCTAATGTGTGCATGTGGCAGTCAGAGGACAATTTGAAAGAGAAATTGGCTCTCTCTTACTCTATGTGGGTTCCAGGGATTGAATTCAGGTCTTTAGGGTTGTAGCAAGAGACCCATCTTGCTGGCTTGTTTGTCTGTCAGTCTGCCTCTCCCTCTCTTTCTCTCTCTGAATTTTAATCTAGTAACATGGCTGCTCAAATCCCATCCTTCTAGGTCTGTGTGATCTGGCTGGAATGCAGAGAATACTTCAGTACACACCTTTAATCCTAAAACAATGACGTCTAACTGAGGGGCAGACAACATGACAAATCAGAGAAAGATGTAACAGAGTGAGTCAGAGATAGGATATGCCCAAGTCTCAGGAGAAGAGACAGGAGAGAGAGGTGACTTAAGAGAGCAGTGCAGAGGTGGGAAGGGGGAACGGTTCAGTGAGTGCAGTTCAGCTCATTTCAGGAAATGCAGGGGAGTTGAGGTCAGGTCAGTTTAATTCAGTGCAGTACAGTTGAATGCAGTTAAAATTCAGTTCACTCATGCAGTTCTAGTCTGTTCAGTTCACACAGTCAGTATAGTTCAGTTTGTGGAGTTCAGAGGCAGTTTTATTTTCCCTAAACTGAGCAATCCAGTGAGAAGCCAAGAGGAGCCAGTTTGAATCAGTCAGCTTGTCGAAGAGTTGTGAGGCCAAACAGCTGAGTTGAACCAGCCAGCCAGACATCAGAAAGAACTAGCAAGGGTCAGCATATACAGCAGTAAGTCTCAGAGGCTGAAACATTCTAGGCCTGGGGTTGGCATATGGAGCCTGGAAGACTGTACAGAGGCTAGAAGTTTCCAAGTCTAGGCTAAGCGATAGAACAGAGAATGAAACACTCTAGGTTCAGTCCAAGCTTGGGTACAGTTCTGATCACATCACATTTATAGTGTGTATATGTGAGTGCAATAGGTCAGAGCATAATTTAGCAGAACTAGATCTCTCCTTCCACCCTGTGAGACCTGGGAATCAACTCTGATTGCTAATTTCCGGTGTTCATACATGTTCATACAGCCCAGACATATGCTTTCATGCAATGTACTAATGTCATGGCACGTGTGTGGAGGTCAGACTTTATGAAGTCAGTTCTTTTCTTTCACTTATATGATCACAGGCCATCAGGTTTGCAGGACAAACACCTCATTCACTGAGTGAGCCATCTCACCCACCTGTTCATTGTTAAATTAAAACATCATTAATGGGCTGGAGAGATGGCCCATCAGTTAAGAGCACTGACTGTGACCCAACAGAACTATTCCACCCGACCTGCCAACACCAGCCATGGGGAAGATCACTTTCTATGAGCACCGTGGCTTCCAGGGATGCCAGTATGAGTGCAGCCCGACTTCAGCTGCTGACTCTGTGGGCATGGACAGTGGCTGCTGGGTGCTCTTTGAGCAGCCCAACTTCACAGGCTGCCAGCACTTCCTGTGTCGTGGGGACTACCCTGACTACCAGCAGTGGATGGGTTTCAGCGACTCTTTCCGCTCTTGCCACTTCATCCCCCATCCCAGTTCTCACAAGATCAGGATCTATGAGAGAGAGGACTACAGAGGCCAGATGGTGGAGATCACAGACGACTGTTCCCACCTTACAGGACCGCTTCCCACTTCAGTGACTTCCACTCCTTCCACATGATAGAAGGTTACTGGGTCCTCTACGAGATGCCCAACTACCGGGGGCGGCAGTATCTGCTGAGGCCCAGGGAGTACAGGCCCTACCACGACTGGGGAGCCATGAATGCCAGGGTGGGCTCTCTGAGGAGAATCATGGATTTCTATTGAATTTTCTTAGTCTGCCCTTTCATCATTTGGAAGTTAATAAAATATTTCCTGTGTGTTGCATGCAAAAAAAAAAAAAGAGCACTGACTGCTCTTCCAAAGGTCCTGAGTTCAAATCCCAGCAACCACATGGTGGCTCACAACCACCCATAATGAAATCTCTGAAGACAGCCACGGTGTACTTACATATAATAAATAAATAAATCTTTAAAAAATCATTAATTTTGGATTTAACTAATGAAGTCTTTAGTATTGAATAAACAACAGTGATACTTAAAATTGCTTAAATGTTCCCAATTTATTGTTGGTTTTGATTTTTAAGATTTTATTTTTGTTTTATTTTATTTATTTATTTATTTATTTATTTATTTATTTATTTATTTATTTGACATGGTTTCTCTGTGTAGCCCTGGCTGTCCTGAAACTTGATTTGTAGACCAGAATGTCCTCGAACTCGCAGAGATCTGCCTATCTATGTCTCCTGAGTGTGGGAATTAAAGGCATGTGCCACCACTGCTGGCTTATTTTTGTTGTTTTTTAATTATGTGTCTATGTGTAGATGTGTTCACATGAGGGGCAGGTGTCCTTAGAGGCCAGAGGTGATGGATCCTTCTGGATACTGGGAACTCAACCTGAGTCCTCTGCAAGAGCAATGCATGCTCTTCACAGATGAGTCACTTCTTAAGCTCCTAATATTGACTTTGAGAAAATAAATTGTGCAAGTAACTTCTTGAAAATGGAGATATCCCCCCACCTCTCTGACAAAGGCTCTCTCTCTGGTGATCTGGAGCTCTCTGTGCAGACCAGGTTGACTTGGAAGTCACAGAAATCTTGCCTCCTTGGAGTACCAAAATTAAAGTCATCACTAATAATATTGCAGACTCATGAAGGAGGTATTCAAGAAACCGATCCACACTGTGTGTGTGTGTGTGTATGTGTGTGTGTGTGCAACTATGGAATACTCTGTTACAAGCCACCTGACCCTCAAGTGCATGTTGCTTCGGATCCTTTTGGGAGATATAAAATCCCTATCTGGGAGAGAACAGACTTCCCACTGATAAACAAATCAGCAGGGCAGGCAGTGTACTGTTCTGTTATGAGTTTGAAAACAAAGATCCTTCACTTTAGCTTACAGGTGTGGTGAATATTTGTTTTACTTCTGTCTGTCACTAGAGTGTAATGCGCTGCACTGGGACCCAAGGACCTTCAGATCTAGTTCCTTAAACAAAATTTCCCAATAAAGGACTTTGATCCTTTTAAAGCAACAGTAACATTCAGATGACAAAATGATTTTCATAATTTATTTATTTATTTATTTATTTTTTCGAGACAGGGTTTCTCTGTGTAGCCCTGGCTGTTCTGGAACTCACTTTGTAGACCAGGCTGGTCTTGAACTCAGAAATCTGCCTGCCTCTGCCTCCCCAGTGCTGAGATTAAAAGACAGATGCTTACTGGCTTTTATTAAGGAAATCTCTAATGAGAATACGTTCTGAAATCACATTTCTACTCTTCGAGGTAACATTTTCAGAACTCTTTTGTCTCACTTTCCCTCCACTTTATAAATACACATGTAATTTTAAATGTGTGGAATAATTCTCTACTTCTGTTTTTCCATAACAGATGACTTAAGCATACAGTAGTTTGTGTGTTGTTCTACCACACAGTACCTATGTTTAGATTTATTCTTCATTCACTTCATGACATTGGATAGCTTAGCCTGTCTCTACTGTGGCTTATATGCAAATAGCAGGGTGATAATATCACGGGTCCCTGAGAGCTGGTATGTAGTTGAGATCACATCAAGTATTTATTCACATTATCTAGGCACTTCAGATAATATGTGGATCATAGTAAGTAGTTATTATGCTTTAATTATTATTCTGTGACTTCATAACAACCCTGAAGATTTTTTTTAATATGCCTAAAGGAGTAGTTCTTCTGACAATTTCATCATATTTCAAAATCATACTTTTAACACAAATTAATAATGCTTTTTGTAGGCTGAAAGATGGCTCAGTGGTTAAGGACGCCGACTGCTCTTCCAGAGGTCCTGAGTTCAATTCCCAGCAACCACATGGTGGCTCACAGCCATCTGTAATGGGGTCTGATGCCCTCTTCTGGTGTGTCTGAAGAGAGCAACTGTGTACTCATATACATAAAATAAATAAATAAATCTAAAAAAAAAAATAATGCTTTTTGTATAACTATATATCTTCTCTTTAATGTCACATGTATGGCAATTGTTTCTGGTTTAATTTATGTATTAGAATTTTTTTCAAAACAATAAATTCATTTTGGATTAGTCATTTAACTTTTAAAATTACATTTATTATTTACACATATATATCCTTTCTGTCTGTTGGTTGGTCTGTGTGTGTGTGTGTGTGTGTGTGTGAATGAGTGTAGGTCAGACTACCCCTTCTGGAATCAGGTCTGTCCTTTTACCAAGTGGGTCCTAGGTAATATTAAACTCAGGTCATCAGGCTTCATGGTAAGGTATTAATTAACTGAGCTGTTTTCTGGCTCTATACCTTCTCTCTAGAAGTTAGAATCTGCACGCAGTAAATATTTGGTTTGTACTTGTTGACTCATCTGCCTGAAGACTATGGCAGAGATTAAGTACCTTTTTGTGGAGGCTTAAGAACAGTCCTACTGAGCACAGGGTGCCTTTAAGTGAGTCAGTTTCACACGGGCTACTTTATAACACATTGGTCCAGCTAAACACCCCCGTTAATGATTAAGCCCTTCTGTATCATCCGGCTACCTGACTCTGCAGATTGAGACCAGAGAGTGTTGATTCCTGAAGCTGAGGCGGCGCACCAGCAGGAAAATGTAGCTACGAAGGGCCTGAAGAATACTCAACTTTTTCCTCTTGCGCTACCGAAGGGAGCATCATCACATGGACTGTTTTTCTTGGCATGCCTGCCGCCTAACATTCTAACGCTTGTTCAGGATCCTTGGTGTCTTGTTTAGGCATGGCGGAAGTCAGTGTTCAAAGAATCCTTCTTTTGGTTGTTTCTCTGGCAAAGTGTCTGGAGGGTACAAAGTTGCTGGCACACCTTAAAAAGTGTGGTGACTTGGAATGTGAAAGTAAGTTCGCTTTTCTTCTTCCCTCTTACACTGAGTTCTAAAATCACATTAAATCTTACTGTGGACTTGAGTGATGACAAGTCAACATTAATAGTATTGAGAGCTATTTGAATTATAAGATATAGCTTGATACGTAAAAGGGAATTCTAGAAGCAAAGCATTTTGTGGCAGCATAATTAGAAATTTAACACATTTAATAAATGTAATAATTTATGCTTTAACATAAATATAAAGTTAAAGACAAAAAGAAGATTGATAGAAATGTGTCAGAGATGGTATTAATACATGTGTCAAAAATTAAATAAACAGCTTTTTACCATTTTTTAAAAGATAATTGAGTTATTTAGAAAGCCATCAAGCAGTTTGTTAATTCACTGTTGATGAAGCTTGTATGGTTTAGTTTCTATTTCACAATCAGAATTTTCTGATTTTCCTGAGTTTCCCCCAAATGTTTTAATTTCAAACCATTGTATTTGAAAATCATTTAGCTGTCCAAATTTTATCAAATGCTAGTCATTATGTAAAAATGCTAAAATAAGTGTTCATATATATATGTGTGTGTGTGTATGATGTGTAACATTCAATATTAAACTTTCTTAAGTCTCTATGAAGAGAAGTTAATTTCTGCTTTGTTGTTTAAGAACTCGATTTGAAAACTTATTTATTTTTATTTTATATATGTGGATATTTTGACTGCATGTATGTATGTATGTATGTATGTATGCATATTTGTACACCACATATGTGCTTAGTGCTCACAGAATCCAGAAGAGGGCATTGGGTTCCCTGGAACTTGAATTACAAACAGTTATGAGCTTCCATGTAGTACTGGGAGCTGAATTTGGGTCTGCAAGAGCACTAACAGCTCTTAACCACTTTGTCATGTCCCCAGCCCCAAGAACTTAATTTTTTGGTACCTACTTAACTGCAAAATAATTTTATTCTGCTAGGTGTAATGGCACCTGGAGGCAGAAGTAGGCAGAGCTCTAGTTCCAGGCCACACAATGGCCTACACAATGAGTTCTTTGCCTCAAAATAAAACAACAGGAAAAAAAATATTGTATCCTCATCTTAGAGTTCCTGAAGATAAGTCCTATCTTTCCAACATGAAAACTATTTCTAATTTTGCAAAATGTAAATGAAAACACAATATATAGTTATATGAAACACAAAAAAAGTCTAAGACATATATGTATATTTGATGATTTATTTACCTCTATTTTATGTGTATTAGTGTATGCCTCCATGCATGTGAAGGCATTGGGTGTGTGTGTGCCCGGTGCCCCAGGGGCCAGAGAGCATTCTGAATCCACAGACTGGAGCCACAGATGACAATGAGCCACAGTGTGGATGCTGGGAATTGAACTGGTCCTCTAGAGGAACAGCCAATTTTCTCCTCTGCTGAGTCACCTCTCCAGCCCCAGGAATATCTTTATAAGTAAAAACCATGTACGTTTACTAACCAACCTTCCTTCCTTCCTTCCTCCCTCCCTCCCTCCTTCTCTTCTTCTTCTTCTTCTTCTTCTTCTTCTTCTTCTTCTTCTTCTTCTTCTTTCTCTCTCTCTCTCTCTCTCTTTCTTCTCTCTCTCTTTCTTTTCTTAACTGTCTCTCTACAAAGACCAGGCTGGCCTTCATCTCATAGAGATCTGCCTGCCCCTGCCTCCCAAGTGGTGGGATTAAAGGGTTGCACCAGCATGCTTGGCCAACTACATGGTATTTTATAGCAAAGATCCTCTAATTTTTCCTCTAATAATTGCTTTTTGTATTTTAATAGTATATTTTATTCATTCTTTGGCAACTTCATACATTTAAATGTGGTTTGATGATATCTTCCCATATCCCACTTCCAACCTGAAGGTCCCGCAGCATCTTCTCTCCTAATTCATAAATTTTTAATTTTTTAAAAAAAGTTCTTTTTAAAAATGTATTCATTTTATTTTATATGTGAGTGTTTTCCCCCAGAGTTTTTTTATACAGCCCTGGCTGTCCTTGAATTTACTCTGTAAACCAGGCTGGCTTTGAACTCAGAGATCTGTCTGTTTCTGCCTCCCAATTGCTGTTATGTGTGGGTATTTTGTCTGCATGTATGTCTGCATGCCTGGGGCCAGCAGAGGCCAGAAAAGGACATTTTAGAAACCCCTGGAATTAGAGTTTCAGGTCGTTGTGAAGTGCTGAGTGGGTGTGGAGAAAAAAAATGATTCTCCTCCACTGGGAGCCGTGGACTCAGTAGCTCCTCTGATAGCTGTGGGGTAGCTGTAGGGGCTTGCAAGCCCCTCCCTGCTCTGTTCTGAAACGTCAATGGCTTGATCTTGTGGAAGTCTTTGGTAGGCAACCACAGCTTCTGTGAATCTGTGAGTGCAACTGTCATGTCCAGAAGACAACTTTCAAAATGCAAGATATGACTAGTTAAAGTGTGAAAATTTCCCAAGTGATCTTTTTATGAGTGATCATTTTTTTCTTGACCTTTTGGGAAAGTCATTCCGTATGTAGAGCAGTTTCCTACCACAGTGCTTTGAGTGCTTTGAGTGACTGTGCTTTCCCACTTTGCATTGTATAAGCACTTTACTATCTTTAGAGTCCAATAGAAATTCAGACTTGTAGTAACTTATAATGCAATTTTGACCCTTATTGAATGATTTAATCAGAATTTTTTTTAAAGATGTATTTATTTATTTTATGTATATGAGTACACTGTAGCTGTACAGATGGTTGTGAGCCTTCATGTGGTTGTTGGGAACTGCATTTTAGGACCTCTGCTTGCTTCGGTCAATCCTGCTCGCTCAGTCACTGCTTGCTCCAGCCCAAAGATTTATTTATTATTATACATAAGTACACTGTAGCTGTCTTCTGACACACCAGAAGAGGGTGTCAGATCTCATTACAGGTGGTTGTGAGCCACCGTGTGGTTGCTGGGATTTGAACTCAGGACCTTCAGAAGAACAGTCAGTGCTCTTACCCTCTGAGCCATCTCACCAGCCCCTAATCAGAATGTTTTTACATTTTACACATTAATACTGTAATAATTATTATGATATGCATGTTACTTTAGGCATCAAAGGGCTAAATCAATCATACATGATTTACTCAGAGTTACTGAGGGCCTACTATGTCTCTGGGGGTATGTGTTCTAATACAATGTATTTTTAAAAGTAATAAAGTGAAATGTAAGCGGTTTCTTTCTCTGTAGGAATGTTCATCTTATTTAATAATGACAAAACAATCAAGGAGGAGCTAGTGTCATAAAATTGTAATGATGACAGAAGATGCTAGGGCTCAGACTCAGACAGGAAGCAGCGCATGAGTTACACATGAAGAGAGGTGGTCTTTTTCTGGACTGAGGGAAGAATAGAAATAGAAGCTTAGGATAAGGACCGCGATGTTGCAGGGAAAAAAAAATCTCCGGGCACAGCCAGGCAGCCAGAGCTGTATGATCAGCCCCCTAAACCTCAGCTAAAGACTCAACCCTTAGAATGAAATGGGATGGCTTACCCTATAGATATGCACTGAGGATTCAACAGAATGAAAACATAATTTGGAAATGTAAAGGTACCAGAAAGAAAGCCAGAATCTCCTACACACCCAAGAATAATAGTGACTTACTCTGGGAACAACAGAGATGCAAGCTGGAGTGTGTGCAAGACTCGAATCTGTGCAAAGGAGAGGTTGCTTAAAATAGGGAAGGACAGGGCCTTCAGAGAGAGTGACCTATAGTTATGAGAGCTTACTGCTCTTGGAGGGTCTAGGTTCAGTTCCTAGTACCCACATGGCAGCTGACAACCACGAGTTCCAGGGACTCTACTACTTTCTCTGGACTTCATGGGCACCAGGCTGACATACAGTGCACACAGGTACATGCAAGCAAGTCATTCAAACATATCAAATAAAGTGAAAATAATATAAAAGCATCTTTAAAATGTAAAACGGAATGAGGGAGAGCCTGTGAGGTGAGTCAGGGGTAAAGGCCCTTGCTGCCAAGCCTGACAAGCTGAGTTTGATAACCAGGTCCCACGGGACAGAAGGAGACAACTGACTCTCAAAAGTTAGTTGTACTCTGACATGTACACTACATGTACACACACACACACACACACACACACACAAATGTAATTTAAACTTAAAAAAATAGGTAAGTGGGGCTGGAGAGCTGGCTCAGTTGTTAAGAGCACTGACTGCTCTTCCAGAGGTCCTGAGTTCAAATCCCAGCAACCACATGGTGGCTCACAACCATCTGTAATGGGGATCTGATGCCCTTTTCAGGTGTGTCTGAAGACAGCGACAGAGTACTCACATACATGAAATAAATAAATAAATCTTAAAAAAAATAGGTAAGTGGGGCCAAGTTATGAATAATTCAATACTATGCCAAAAAAATAATCTTGGCTTGAATTTGTATAGAGTGGGAAGTCTATTTTAGTTTTTGAGGACATAACAAATATTAGTAGACTAGTATTTCAAACTATTATTATTAGTAGTAGTAGTAGTAGTATTAGTATTAGTATAGAAATATATCAGACTCTTGAACTCCTCCTTAGCTTCATGAGTGCTGTGACTACAAGTGTGAGCCATCAGGCCCACGTCTCATTTCAAAATTTAAAGGATGGATTGAAGGAAGGCAAAATGGATGGAGAAGTCAAATATTATGGTCAAACCTATAATCTTAGCAGCAGGAGAAGCTGAAGCAGGAAGATTTTAAGTTTAGGTCCAGCCTGGGATACATAGCAAAACCTTGTCTATAAATAGGTAAATGAGTAGCAATAACATTTTAAACTGTGAGCTTTTCTTTATGTGTCTATATAGCATTGATCAGCCGAGTCTTAGCCCTGAGAGATTACACAGGACCTGACTGTCTGTACCTGAACTTCACTACTGGAGAAGAGATATCCGTTTACGTTAAACTTGGAGGGGACAGAGAAGACTTGTGGGCAGGAAGCGTAAGTATTTAGTTTTAAGAACTAAATGTGGAATAAGTTTCCAACACGGACAAGGATACTCGCTGTTAGTATTTAAAGGAACTCTTGTTTAACAACTTCAAAGCACTGTATAAATATTAGCACCCTCTTCATATTTAAGCAAACAAAAAAAATGATCACATGCAAACCTTTAATCCAAGCCCTTGGGAGGCAGAGGCGGTGGATCTCTGTAAGCACAAAGCCAGCCTGATCTACATAGCAAGTTACAGACCATCTAGGGTTCAAAAAACAAACTATCACATTTAGTGATTGCTCTAAAATTTCTATAGATGAGGTTTTTGAGAAAGACAGCTTGAGATAGCCTGAGATGAGGACGAAAGGAAGACCTTGATTTTTTTTTTTTTTTACACAACACACATAATTTTCAGCTTAGAGGTCATATTTATTTAGAAGGCTGTTAGGAGTGCAGACAAACGTTATGGCAACCACAGCATCTCTCTGTGCTATTAGTGACGGAGTTTGAGAGAGATTGGGAAGTTAGCTCATCAGATTCCAAAGCATGTCTGTCTGAACAGAGAGAGGGCTGAGGTGTGTTGGACAGGTCAGCAGAAAGGTTGGTACAGTAAGAGGTGTGTAAATTTTTCATGGAAAATAAAATAATAATTGGGAGATCCTTTTATTTGGCCAAAGTAAAAGAAGCCCAAACCATCCCTTGGGATAATAATTCATGTTTCCAGTTGAAAAGATTTATATCTCTGGTGTGTATTATGTTTTGTAATGATGGCATGCTATGATGGATGAGTTTACTTCCAAGCTGAATAGACATGGCCAACCTGATAGTCTCTCATATTTTTCTCATACTGTGTGTATACCAGGTTCTTCCATAATATAGCCTCTGTGCTCACTGTCTGAATGAGCAGCTTTATTTCTGAGACAGTTTCACGTAGCTCAGACTAAACTCCCAATGTCTGTAGCTGAGGAGGAGTCTGATGTTGATGTTGCTGGTATACAACACTACCCATCTGATGGTGCAGACTGTATCTGAAACCTTCCTCTTCCCACCAGGGGATGTGTAACTGAACCTTTACCACACCAGATTTGATTTCTCCCTATTGCTCAGGGTGGTTTTAAAATACCTGTCTCTGTTTTGAATGCACCACAGAAATCTGACACAGGTATAAGAAAATGACAGAGTATAGGTCATAAGAAGCAAGGAAAACAATTTTGATTTATTTATTTTTTTAATTAAGTATGAAAATAATTATTCTACATAAAACAGTGTTTAATGGATAAAACCTTGGGGAAAGCCTCAGCTGCCTTTAGCTTTTAGTACCTTAAATGTTTAGTCTAGCTGGAGAGATGGCTCAGAGGTTAAGAGTACTGACTGCTCTTCCGAAGGTCCTGAGTTCAATTCCCAGCAACCACATGGTGGCTCACAACCATACATAATGATATCTGACTCCCCCTTCTGGAGTGTCTGAAGACAGCTACAGTGTACTTACATATAATAAATAAATAAGTCTTAAAAAATGTTTAGTCTAATTGCTTCTCTGCCTTTTAGCTAAGCAGTAGAGATGTTTTGTCTGTGCTCATGACCATTGAAGAACTTGCACTGTGGACTCATAGGCTATTTCCAAATATTTGTAAATGAAGACTAACTGGAGAGCTAGAAGAATCATATTTAATATGTGATTGTGTTGGATCAGAAGACAGAAAATGTTTGTGAAACTTTAATAGGAATAAGAGGGGCTCTGAGTGGTTGAATGCTGACTTCACCCTTGGGGACATCCTACATGTACTTGAACTGGTCAAGAGAATCTGTTACCAGGTTAACCCAGAAGAGCCAAAAGGAACTTCATCCTCCCTTGGTGGCACATGGACTTTAACTACCTTGAGAAATCCATCTGCCCCTTCTGGGAGTCTAAATCCCTTGAATGTGACATCTTGACAAGTCTGAATTTGCTATAGTTCTGTCTTCCTGAACTGTCACCTGAGTTGTTACTTCTTGATATCTCAGATCTAAAAGTGTAAATCTGCATAACCCAGGCAAGGAAGGTCTTAGAACACTGGGGTAGGGGATGGGCTGGGGTAGGGGATGGGCTGGGGTAGGGGATGGGCTGGGGTAGGGGATGGGCTGGGGTAGGGGATGGGCTGGAACAGTGGCCCAGAGGTTAAGAGCAGAAGCTACACTTCCAGAAGACCTGGTTCCCAGGAACCACATGGTAGCTCACAACTGTCTGTAATTCCAGTTCTAGGCCATCTGACAGTCTCTTCAGGTCTCCACAGGCACTACACCCATACACATAAAATAAAAATATATAAATCTTGCTGGGCAGTGGTGTCACACACCTTTAATCTCAGCACTTGAGAGGCATAGGCAGAGGCTGAGGCAGGCAGATCTCTGAGTTTGATGCCAGCCTGGTCTACACAGTGAGTTTCAGGGCAGCCAAGGCTACAAAGAGAAACCCTGTCTTGAAATACACACACACACACACACACATACATAACAGAGAATTACACGAGTATATAGTACAGTTTTCAACTGTGGCATTTTACAGTTTAGCTCCTCGTGCCCTTTAGCTAATATTATTCTGTCAAATAACACAACCATAGGGCCTCATTCATGTTCTTGTTATTGTTGTAGGTTTGTTTGTCACCGGGGCTTGAACCCAGGATCTAAGCACCCTGTCACCTAATTATATCCCCAGTCTCCATTCATGATTCTTAGATGGCATTTTTTAAAGATTTATTTATTTATTTTATGTATATGAGTACACGGTAGCTGTACAAATGGTTGAGAGCCTTCATGTGGTTGTTGGGAATTAGATTTTAGGACTTCTGCTCTATCCGGTTGCCCTGCTCTCTCAGTCCCTGTTGGCTCCAGCCCAAAGATTTATTAGGTACACTGTAGCTGTCTTCAGAGGCACCAGAAGAGGGCGTCAGATCTCTGCCCCCCGCACCCCCCCCCCCTCCGGAGACAGGGTTTCTCTGTATAGCCCTGGCTGTCCTGGAACTCACTCTGTAGACCAGGCTGGCCTCGAACTCAGAAATCCGCCTGCCTCTGGCTCCCAAGTGCTGAGATTAAAGGCGTGGGCCACCACCACCCGGCTGCGTCAGATCTTATGGTTGTGAGCCACCATGTGGTTGCTGGGATTTGTACTCAGGACCTTCGGAAGAGCAGTCAATGCTCTTACCTGCTGAGCCATCACACCAGCCTTTTAGATGACATTTTGATAGCCAATTGATGTTTTGTGATTTAATATAGCTAAAAGCCAAGGTCACAGGACAGAATGAGGCCCCATAGCTATTTCTGCTTCAATCACCTTTCCCTTAAAAATCTTTGTTTTTTGTTTTGATAGAAAGGAAAGGACTTTGGATTTTTTCCCAGAGATGCAGTTGAGACTGAAGAAGTGTTCATATCTGAAGAAGTCGAAATGCCAACTAAAGTGAGTAAATTCATTCTCAGCAACTGATTGAGTTTAAAAGTTCTTGGCAAAAAAAATGGTTTCCTTGGTGTCAATGTTCACTGGTTGTGTACTTCACTTAGTGAATGCAAGTGACAATTATTAAGAACTTGTCCTTGGCATTGTTCAGGTATGTGAATAGAATGAGATAAAACAGACTTGATGACCGTCCGTTAAAGACTTTCCTTTCTGAATAAGTAACAGGCAAAAAGAGTACAGTGTGAATTCTGGAGAAAGTGTAAGTTCAAAGCCTGACTCAACCACTTCCTGAGGCTGTAGGCAGGCTTACATTTTATCCCCTGAAAACCAGGAGCCGTGAGTGCACAACCTCCAAGGGGCAGAGGAGTGAAAGAGCGTACCAAGGCTGCAGTGCACACGTGGCAGCTATTGTTAGCTACAATCAGTGATACTGTTGTCCTGGTAAGCTCAAAGATTTCTTCTCCTTCCAGCTCTTCTGGGTCTCACATTTGTACAAACACTTTGGCTATTGTTTGTTTGTTTTTTAAATTAATTAATGTTATGAGTTTAAGTGTACGTATAAACACTTTGGCTATTTTTTTAAAATTAATTAATGTTATGATTTTATGGATATGAGTGTCTGTCTGTCTGTCTGTCTGTCTGTGTGCCCCATGCATGCCTGGTGCTTGCAGAGGCCAGAAGAGTGTGTCCTATCCTCTGGCACTGGAGTTATAGACAGCTGTGAGTAGCCGTGTGAGTACAGAAAATTGAATCCAGGTCTTCTGGAACAACAGCTGCCGCTGTTAACCCTGAACCATCTCTCCGGACAGTTGCTGTTGGAATATCTTTTTTTTTTTTAATTTAAATTTTGACGTGTGTGTGTGTGTGTGTGTGTGTGTGTGTGTGTGTGTGTGTAGGCACATGTGTGTCCTACCAGCCTCTGCTGGGATTAAAGGTGTGCACCATCACTGCCCTGCTGCCAATGGAATTGTGAATGAATTTCACAATGTTGAGTTTGGTAATAAAAAGACATCAGAAAATGGTGCTTTACTATATGAATTTGGCTTACCACTTTAATTCAGATTCCAGGTTTTACCATGAGTAAGGTCACTTGTGAGATGAAATTGTTTGCTTCCACACACTGTCTGTTGGCACTGGGATTAGCTGTCCACTTGCTGCAGGGTAGTTGGCCCAGCCACTTCTATGTACTTTATCCGCAGCACATTCTCTTCTCTGTAGTTTCATTCTTGTAGACCTTATCCCAGGCACGACCATCTATCTCTCTGTCACAATCTTATGGAATTATCATTGTGCATTAGTGTGCACCTTAAGGGCAAGAGGTGAGCCTGTGCAGGTCAGAGGACAGCTTTGTGGAGTCAGTTTTCTCCCTCCATCCTTGTAGGGATCAGACGGACAGTCTCAGGCCCGCATAGCAAACGCCTTTGCTCATGGAGCCATGTCAGCAGCCAGGCATCGTCGATTCTTGACTGGGATACAGTGGCCCTCTAACTGCAGGATCCCATGTTGCTCCTTTCAAGCCCATCCTTCAAACAGCAATGGATCTTATAAAAACAAATCTATTAAGATCAGGCCAGATCATTCCTTTTGTTAATTTTTTTATTACATTATGGGTCAATTCATTTATTTTTCACATATCTGTCATGATTGTGGAGCAGTGTTCTGGATTTTTTTATGAACATAAGGTTTCTTTTTTAAAAAAAAGATTTATTTATGTATATGAGTACACTGTAGCTGTCTTCAGACACATTAGAACAGGGCATTGGATCTCATTACAGATGGTTGTGAGCCACCAATGATTGCTGGGAATTGAATTCAGGACCTTTGGAAGAGCAACCAGTGCTCTCAACCTCTGAGCCATCTTTCCAGCCCATTTTTGTTAATTTTTATTGGACCTGGCATACAGCCTAGACTCAGTCCGTCCTGACCTTACAGGTCCTGTCCTGTGTCACTCTTCTTTCATAACACACACACACAGCTGGGCAGACTGGCTTTTGGACTGTTCTTAGATGTGCCAACTCTTTACTAGCCCAGGGATTTAAAGGGGCTCTTGCTCTGGGAGAGCACTGCTTTCACTTATCTAGTTTCCTCTTACCCTGTAAATATTAGTCTCAGCTTAAAACATTAGTGCCTCTCAGAGAAACTTTTGAAATATCTTTTTTTTTTTTTTTTTGAGACAGGGTTCCTCTGTGTAGCCTTGGCTGTCCTGGAACTCACTCTGTAGACCAGGCTGGCCTCGAACTCAGAAATCCGCTTGCCTCTGCCTCCCAAGCGCTGGGATTAAAGGTGTGCGCCACCACTGCCTGGCTAGATCACTGCTTCTAACCTTCCTAACACTGTGACCTTTTCAATACAGCTCCTCATGTTGTAGTAACCCCCCCCATCATAAAATTACCTTGTTGTTACTTCATAACTGTAATTTTGCTACTGTAATGTAAATATCTGATATGCAAGATATCTGATATCTAATCCCTATGAAAGGATTTGTTCAGACTGCAAAGGGGTTTCTACCCACCGGCTGAGAACTGCTGCCCTAGACTCTCATGATGGCAACAGCAGTGGATTTCTCTAAACTCACCAAATGAGATGCAGTTACTATGTGTCTTCTTTGTATACCAATTAGTAGTCTATGTAGATTGGGAGAATGGTGTAATTCGTTTGTAATTTACAAAAAAAAATGGGAGCCAGTGAGAGGGCACAGTCAGTGACAGAGCTTGCCATAAAGTGTGGCACCTGAGTTTGATTCCTGGAACTCATGAGAAAGTGGAAGGAGAGAACCCACCACTTCCACATGAACATCATGGTATACATGTGCTCAAATACACATATCAGGCGTGGTGTGTGTGTGTGTGTGTATGCATATGCCTATGTGTGGGGGTCAGAGGTCAACTTGCTGGAGTTGATTCTACCCTTCTACTATGTGGGTTTCTACAGTTAGTTGATAGGCACCTTTACCTAATGAACAATTCAAATGTATGAGTTATAGGGACCATTCTCATTCAAACCACTATAGCTAGGAAGTTCACTATCAACTGCTGACATCTGCTGAGGACATTCTTGTTATATGATTCTGTGGTGGAAGGAAAGAGAGTGAGAAGAGGCTTAACAGAGCAAGAGGTGAGACTATCCCTTGACAAAGAATCATGCCTGGGATGATGCGCCCATTCCCATGGTAACAACGGCTTTTATCCATCCACACTGACCGCATGGCCTAATCACTGTTCATAATGATCCATCTCCTAAAACTTCTGCATTAAGTTTCCAATATATGCTTTTGGGGAAAAACATTTAAGCTATATAGCCCATGCTCTTAGATTACTGCAGAGATGCATCCATTCACCTAGGGTACTCTCAGGAGGCGCAAGCTACTACACGTATACTTCTCATTCCAACTTATTCATGGAATATACTCAAAGTATCAGTAATCTATGCCTCTCAAATATTGATAACAAATGAAGCACACTCTAAGAATTTTAAGTCTGTACCATTAACCCTTAGAGGTAAGTTGTGGTGCATTTATCTGAGATTCAGAGGCCTGATTTTACTTTGTGCTCTGGGGCTAAGCTAGTTGTATATTTCTGGGAAAATTATAGTCAACCTTTTACTTTATTTTATTTTTTGAAATAAAGTATTTTTTAAAAAATACACTTATTTGTATTTATACATCTCCATGTGTATCTGTGAACACATATGCAGCATGTATACAGTTGCTCTGGGAGGCAAAAAGAGGGTGTTGGATCCCCTGGAACTGACGTTTTAGGCAGCGAGTGAGCTCAGGTCCTCTGGTAGATCAGCAAGTGCTCTTGACTGCTGAGCCATCTCTCCAGTTCACAATAAAGTCTTTCTATATAAACAAGCTAGTCTTAAATTCACAATCCTCCCTACGCAGTCTCCAAAATGCTGGGATTATAGGTGAGAAACAACATCCCTGGCTATAGTACTCCATCTTAAAATACTCAGGGAGAGAGAGACATTTATAATTTTTTTTGTTTTTGTCTTTTAGGAGTCTGATTTTCTTTGCCTTCTTGGAGAAGGCTACATATTTGGAAGTGAACAGAGTGAGTTAAACAGTGAAGATGGTGAAGAACCTATATACCCATATGAAAAAGATGAAGACCAAAACTTTAATATATATGAAGGCAATTTTCAGCCAGACCCTGATTTTTATGCAGCTTCTGAAGGGACTTTGTTGGAAAACCAAATTTCAGCATCAGAAGCTCCTGACGATTTCAGATTTTCTAATGAGTGGAAGGACTGGGAAGGGGCTGGAAGCGAGGGTAAAGGGGAGCAGGATTACACTCCAGACTCCAACCAAGACTTGCCATTTCCCACTATTTCAGAAAGGCAAGGGTGGTTTGGCCTGGGGACAGAAGAAGCTGAAGAGAAGGTTTTTGAACCAGATACTGAACCTACACAAGAATTAACACTAGAAGAGGAGAGTGACCCGGAGAGGTTACACAATGGTGCACCCCAAGTGGAACTTGAGCAAGAGCCAAAATCAGGGATATCAGAATTCAGTTCAGTGCCAGAGGAACAGTATGACCTAGCATCTGAGTCGGAGGGTATCCTCAAACCCCAAGCCTCTGGCTGGTTTGGTGGTGGATTTACAAGTTATTTAGGTTTTGGAAATGAGGATACAGGACTTGAGTTACTGTCCAAAGAAAGCCATCCGCCATTACAAGATGTTCCCAGCTCTGTTTCACCAGATGAAGAAGGCCGGACTCCATACAGAGAAATATCAACAGACAAAGAAGATGCAGTTCTTAATGAAATATCAACAGACAAGGAAGATACAGTTGTTAATGAAATATCAACAGACAAGAAAGATGCAGTCGTTAATGAAATATCAACAGACAAGGAAGATACAGTTGTTAATGAAATATCAACAGACAAGAAAGATGCAGTCGTTAATGAAATATCAACAATCAAGGAAGATACAGTTGTTAATGATAGCTCAGTTCTCAGTCCAAGCTGGCTTTACTTTGGTTTTGGTATGCTAGGCTATACAAATGCTGATGAAGACAAAATTATTTCAGACAATGGGGAAAATGAGGATGGTGAGGTAGATAACCTCAAACACCCCATAGGAAATGACCTTGACCCTGAAAAGGAAGAAGAAAGGAAACTAGTAACTGTGGAAACAGAAGACCAAACAGGTAAGGAAAGCGCCTTGGAGAAGACAGATGATTCTGGCTCCATGCAGTATCTGAAGAAGTTCTTTGATAATCCTTGGGGCTTCCAGACTCCCCCAGAGGACACAGAATTACAATTTTCCAAACAGATGCTGGATCAAGATGATACAGTAGAAAATGACAAAACTGAAAAACTTTCCACTGAAAATTCTCCCACAGGTAGCATGGACGATCCCATGATGTTGGAGAGCAGATACAGTCTGTCAGGTTAGTATCAAAAGACTGATTAACGTATTTGTTAAGATCACTTATTTTTCTAAGTACAAACCAGATGAGAAAGTTCACGCTGGCACTGGGAGATGGCTCAGGGGATTCAGCACCTGAGGAATAGACATGAGGATGTATTGGGATTCCCCACAAACATAAATAAAAAGCAGGGTGGGCGTGGTTTGTTTTTTGAGACACGGTTTCTCTGTATAGCCCTGGCCGTCCTGGAACTCACTCTGTAGACCAGGCTGGCCTCGAACTCAGAAATCCGCCTGCCTCTGCCTCCTAAGTGCTGGGATTAAAGACATGCGCCACCACCTCCCGGCAAATTAAATCTTTATGTTATATTACTTTGATTAATTTATTTTATCCAGGGTCTGTTGGCTTTCCATTCTGGTAAATAAGGGTTCCACTTACTGATACTCAGTTTTTAGACATTCCTAATAGAATCATATGTGTATGGTTTTCTTTGAAACATAAGCTAAAGGCAACTTCAATAATTCAATAAGACTATTGATATTTTTTTTTTTGAGGCAAGGTCTCATTATGTAAATGAGGCTGGCCTTGATCTCACAGATGTGCGTGCCTTTACCTCTAGTGCTGGGATTAAGAGTGAGCTTTACCACACCCAGCTAGTTTTGATTCTTAAATAGTATTTTATTCTATCTGCAGTTATATTTTGTTTTGTTTTCCTAAGAAGCACTATGACAAAGGTTTTCTCTAAATGTAGCATCTCCTAGAGAATTTCAAGTAGGGTTAAGAACGACTGCTGATTCTCTGGGTCAATTCCCAGAATCCACATGATAGCTTACAATTACCCAGAACTCCAGTTCCAGGGGATACTGTACTCTATTTTGACCTCTGTAGGCACCAGTCATGTACGTGGCACACATATATACAAGCAAACAACAGTTTAGACACATAAAAACAAGATACTAAAAAATTTTTTTTTTGTTTTTTTTTGAGATAGGGTTTCTCTGTATAACCCTGGCTGTCCTAGAACTCACTCTGCAGACCAGGCTGGCTTCGAACTCAGAAATCTGCCTGCCTCTGCCTCCCAAGTGCTGGGATTAAAGGCATGTGCCATCACTGTCTGGCTTTTTTTTTTTTAACTAAAAAAATTTTTAATCACAAATATTGTAAAAGATTTTTTCAATTTTCTTATTTCTGAGAGTTCACCAGAGAACTGTACAGTGGGTGAATATCAGAATAAGCATTTCCTTTTAGATGCCCATCATTTAGCCACTTCTGTGACTAAAACTACATGGGTTGGGCCAGTTTTATCCCAGCACTTGGAGGCAGAGGCAGAGACAGGTGGATCTCTGTGAGATGGAGGCCAGTCTGGTCTATGTAGTGAGTCCCAGGATAACCAGGACTACATATAGAAACTCTGTTCTCTGTTTCAAAAAAAAAAAAAAAAAAAAAAAAAAAAAAAACAAGCAAGCAAGTAAGCAACCAAACAAAAACAACCACAACCACAGAACAAAAACCACCTCTCACATTTTTTGTTTTGTTTTGGGTTTCTCCTTCTCTTCTTCTTCTTCTTCTTCTTCTTCTTCTTCTTCTTCTTCTTCTTCTTCTTCTTCTTCTTCTTCTTCTTCTTCTTCTTCTTCTCCTCCTCTTCCTCCTCCTCCTCCTCCTCTTCCTTCTCCTCTTGCTCCTCCTCCTCTTCCTCCTTCTTCCTCCTCCTCCTTTTCATCTTCTTCTACCTCCTCCTCCTCCTTCCCCTCCTCCTCCTCCTCTTCTTCTTCCTTCTTCTTTTTCTTCTGGGTTTCTTTGTGTAATAGCATTGGCTGTCCTGGACTTGCTTTGTAGATCAGGCTCCCAAGTGCTTGGATTAAAGGCTCACACCACACCTGACCTTGTAGATTGAATATTAAGTGAAGAGCTGCATTATGTAGCTCTCAGCCATATTCTGTGTTTGCTTGTGATGGATAAATCAGAAGCCCAGAAAAGGATTGGAGAGATGGCTCAGCGATTAAGAGCACTGACTGCTCTTCTGAAGGTCCTGAGTTCAAATCCCAGTAACCATATGGTGACTCACAACCATCCATAACAAAATCTGATGCCCTCTTCTGGAGTGTCTGAAGACAGTTACAGTGTACTTACATACTCTAAATAAATAAATCTTTTAAAAAAAGAGCACTTGATGCTGTTCTGGGGCCCCGAGTTCAGTTCACAGCCCCCACATTGGAGCTTAGTCAGAATTCCAGTTCCAGGTAATGTGACACCTCTTTGGACTCTTGGGACACTCCATGTCCATACAGAGAAGAAGGCACATATTATACATAAATAAAAATTAAAAAGAAAAGATTTTTAAAACCCTCAGAAAATATTGATCAATAATACAGAAATAACTGGTCCCTAGAATGACAGAAAGTGTTTCAGACCTAGCCAAAAATGCTGAGAAGTCAGAAGGAAACACATTTGTATTAGAACTAATAGATTTCCCTGAATTTCAAGAACTGTATGTTAATATTTCAGTATTCTCCAAAATACAAGCATTCCACTTGCCCACTGTCAGCAACCGGTATGATATGAATATTTAGATTTAGCTCTCTTCCCAAATGAGAATGGTGCATAACTGTGAACTTTAAGACCTAAGTTGTTGGGGCTGGAGAGATGGCTCAGTGGTTAAGAGCACTGACTACTCTTCCAGAGGTCCTGAGTTCAAATCCCAGCAACCACACGGTGGCTCACAACCATCTGTAACGAGATCTGATGCCCTCTTCTGGTGTGTCTGAAGACAGTTACAGTGTACTTACATATAGTAAATAAATAAATCTTAAAAAAAAAAAACCCACATTGTTGAGGGCTTCCTATAAAGGACACTCCCTTGGTCTGAACTTGTTATGTCCCAGAAAGCATTTGTAGAAAAGGTGATCAGAGCTGTGGAATGAGAAGAGACTACATCAAAACAAAGCAATATCATATCTAGAGGTATACTAAATATTCACCCTGTATCAGATTTAAGAAACTGATACAGGGTGAATATGTTCATAATGTGTTGTATATACTTGTATAAAACTGTTAAATATTAAAAAAATACTTTAAAGAAAAAAAATTCATGTAAAATGAGAGTCCTGACAGATTTTGCCTAATTGCCAATACAATTATTTACTGTTCAAAAGATTGATAGATTAAAAATTTGTCACAACTTAACTTTTTTATTTCAAAATATCTTGAAAAACTAGTGTTTTAAGTTTTATTTATCATTTCAAAAAGTAGTTCTGGTAAATTTTCTAAAGAAGAAAGCCTGACACACTGGGCATGGTGATCCTCCCTGTAACCCTGGCATGAGGGTGATGTGCCCCTGCAACCTTGGCAATAGAGAATTGGAGGTATCAGGAGTTAAAGGCCAACTTGATATATATGTGTATACACACATACACACACACACACACACACACACACATATATATACACACACACACACACATATGAGATCAAACAAATTTAAGGCTATCCTGGGCTACATGAACTCTTGTCTTAAAGCATCCAAAAAAGAAAGAAAGAATGAACCTGTGACAAATTATAAGCAGTTTTGACGAACTCTGATGAAAATATTCAGGAATTCTTTTAAGGTTTAGAAAGTAGATACTCCATTCATAAACAAAGCAGGGTGTTTGATTAAAAATTGAACCCAGGCTCACTCAGCATGTACTTTACCATGAGTTATCTCCAATCATCTTTTTACTTATTAATTTAATATGTAATGTTATTTTATTATGTTTTTGTTTATTTGTTTGTTTGTTGAGACAGGGTCCAACTATGTAGTCCTGGCTGTCCTGGGACCCACTATTAGACCAGGCTAGCCTTGACTTCACAGAGATGCACCTGCCTCTGCTTCTGGAGTATTGAGATTATCCTTTTCTTTCTTGTCTTTGAGACAGGGTCTTATGATGGCCTTGAATTTCCCATGCAGCAAAGGCTGTGATCAAACTCCTGATCAGCCACCTCAGCCTGCAAGGTAGCCAGGCTGATAGCCTTGTGCCATTAGCCCTGGCCTAAAATATTTGCTTTGCATCAAAACAAACAAACAAACAAACAAACAAACAAAACCTTAAAAGAAGGATAAGGATTTAGATAAAACCACAGACCCTATTTTCTGAGTGTTAAAGAAATTGCTTCACAGCCAATTATTTTTTCCAGATAACTTCAGTAACTTTTAGAAACAAATGAAAACTGTGTTTTAATTAGATTGGGTGTATAAGAAAATGAACTGTGTTCAAGGCCAGCCTGCTCTACAGAGTGAGTTCCAGGATAGCCAGGGCTGCACAGAGAAACCCTGTCTCGAAAATTCAAAAAAAAAAAAAAAAAAAAAAAAAAAAAAAAAAAAAAAAAAAAAAAAAAAAAAAAAAAAAAAAAAAAGAAAAAAAAAACTGTGAGCCTAAATAATTATGGTCTGTGGAAAACTAAGACTTGGGATTAGAAAAATTAATATTAGGGCCTTGTAATACAGATAAACTAGTGCTAACTATTTTACAAAAGGACTCCAACTGAGTTTATTTAAATGATTTTGTAAAATATAATTAAAAGGTACTGCAATACTTGGCTTAAAATTCTGTTAGTAATGACAAGATATGCATGCTCACATCTAATGAACATCCTAAAGGTTACATTTAAGACATGTGAAAATAATATCCCAAAACTATAAATGTGAAAATCCTGTATGGATTCACCATTTTTCTTAATATATAGTCATTTCAAATTCAGTTTGAAAATGTATTTTGAAAACAACACCTATAATCACATAAATTTGAGTGGAATTATTGAATATATTCCTCCAAATACTATTAAACATTATTGTGTGTCAATATTTGAGTCCTGTATTTCTATCAGTCTCACTGAGGCATGGTAGCATGTTATGTAGTCCCGGAACTCCAGAGGCTGAGGCAGAAGGTCCCCTTGAGCCTAGAAGTTCAAGACCATCTTGGGCAGCATAGAAAGACCCTGTTACAAACAAACAAATGAGCAGAGGGAGCTCCAGAAGCACACAGAACAAAACAGAAGTGAGACCTGACTACTACTTTTTACTTTTAAGGCTCACAAGTATTAATCTTAAATTACGAGTAAAATGGTGATTCTCTGGGGACTTTGGTCCTTTTTTTTTTTTGGTTTTTCGAGACAGGGTTTCTCTGTGTAGCCTTGGTTGTCTCTGGACTCACTCTGTAGACCAAGTTGGCCTTGAACTCAGAAATCCACCTGCCTCTGCCTCCAAGTGCTGGGATTAAAGTCATGCGCCACCATCACCAGCTGGGTGTTTTATGCACATGTCTGTCTGAGCAGTGTGCTACATGCATGCAGTGCTCATGAAGACTAGAGGAGGGCTTTGGATCATCCTTTCTTGGAGCCTCCATGTAGGGCTGGAGCCTCCATGTTTGGAGGAGGAGCAAGTGTGCTTCTCTCTTCTCTTCTCTTCTCTTCTCTTCTCTTCTCTTCTCTTCTCTTCTCTCCTTTTATTTATTTATTTATTTATTTATTTTTCTTTTCAATAAATTCTGCTATTTTTCGTTCAAAAAATGTAGGTTTTCAATAGATGTTCTCATATGCTTTTATTCTGAAGTTGAGTTCAGGCATGTTGTGGTATTTAAAGAATGCATTTGTGAATTAGGTGTGATGACATATGTCTGTAATCCTAATTCTTAAGAGGTTGAGGGAAGAGGATCCAGAATTCAAGGCTACCTCAGGTTACAGAGTAAAACTCTGTCTTAAAAAAAAAAGTATTATAAAAACAGGAAGTTTAGGAATCTTTTG
>NW_022196912.1:73839885-73844066 GCF_008632895.1 Mastomys coucha
CCAAGGTGTTTAGCACTATGTATGTGGTCATCTGAGTAAAGGCCCCTCCAAGACTCTGCCTTAACCTCCAACCTGTGAGCTTGTTATTTCGCAAACAGGAAGGACTTTAGAAGCTATTCTTTAGGTGTGATATAACCTCATGGTTTCTCATGAGAAGAGAGTAGGACCGTGTGAGTAAGAGGTGACAGGATGGATCACTGCTGCTGAATAAAATGTTTCTACAAAGCGAGGAATGCGGGAGGCTTCCGGAGACTACAGAAGGCCAGCACTTGAATTTCCCTCCAAGTTTCCAGAAGGCAGGCCATTCAGCAAATAAAGCTTTAAGATTTTGACTCCCAGGCTGGAGAGATGGCTCTGCGGTTAAGAGCACTGACTGCTCTTCCAGAGGTCCTGAGTTCAATTCCCAGCAACTACGTGGTGGCTCACAACCATCTGTAATGGGATCTGATGCCCTCTTCTGGTGTGTCTGAAGAGAGCAGTGGTGTACTCAGATACATAAAATAGACAAATAAATCTTAAAAAAAAAAAAGATTTTGACTTCCAAAAGTCTAACAGGATGAACTCTATTTTTTAAAAAGATTTATTTATTTATTTATTTAATATATATGAGTACACCACTGCTCTCTTCAGACACACCAGAAGAGGGCATCAGATCCCATTACAGATGGTTATGGGCCACCATGTGGTTGCTGGGAATTGAACTCAGGACTCTGGAAGAGCAGTCGGTGCTTTTAACCACTGAGCCATCTCTCCAGCCCTGAACTCTTATTTCTTAAGACAAAAGCTTGTGATCATTTGTCATACTACTATGGGGACTTGTATGGGTCACAGCTAATGTTTTGTGCATTTTCTCAAATGAAGTGTCATACTAGCCAGGATGTCTCAAACAATAACTTAAGAAAATAAAAGGAAGCCATTGACAAAGCAAGTATATTAGAAGAGACATTTCTCTTTCTGTATTTGTAGATATGGACTCTGAAATGGAATCATCCATGGGAGTCCATGAAGGGCTACATTTCAAACCCTCATCTTCTAAAAGGAATGAGGAAGATTCAGAATCATGGGCAGACCCTGAGGAGCTCTCTGTGGCACAAGCAGACGGGTCTGTGGAAGGCGCCTTGCTTGATACTCAGCTGGCTTCTCCCGAAGGTAAGAAATGGTTTTTTGTTCCCATTCATCAGCTGAAGAATAAATTAAATTAAGAAATTATATGTCATGCGGTAATATGTTCTATTTCTAAAACAACAGAGCATGCTGCAGAGCTTCAGCTTCTGAAGTATTTATTACAAATTGATGTCTACGGTTTCATGAGCTGTGCCTTTTCACCAGTTGAAATTCTTTTAGAAAGTGTAAGTTGGATTTTAAGTTTTCATTTACATTCTTTAGTGCTCTTTTTATGTCTATCTGCCTCTCCTGGTGTGTGTGTGTATGTATGTGTTTGTGTGTGTGTGTGTATGTGTATGTATGTGTGTGTGTGTATGTGTGTGTGTATATGTGTGTGTGTGTGTGTGTGTGTGTGTATGTGTGTTCTATGATACACATGTGGAGGTCAGAAGATGACTTTCTGGAGTCTGCTCTCTCCTTCCATCACGTGGCTCTTAGGGATCAAATCCATTATGCTCGGCAGCAAGCACCTTTAACAGATAAGACATCTCAATCAGCCCTTAGATTTTTAAATCTTTTGCAATAATTTTACCTAATATAGAAATGACTTGGAATGACTCTTACCTATACAAACCTCACAGTGTTTCACTTTTCATGAAATCTTATGTATGAGTTCTCTGATAAAGTGGATGTTGTTAGGATTTTGTTGTTTGTTTGTTTGTTTGTTTTGTTTTCTGACACAGGGTTTCTCTGTGTACCTCTGGCTGTCCTAGAACTCACTCTGTAGTCCAGGCCGGCCTCCAGCTCAGAGAGCTGCCTGCCTCTGCCTCTTGAGTGATGATGGAATTAAGGGTGTGTGCTATTCCCCACACCCCAACCAGGATTTTTTTTCTAAATCTTGAATAATAGTTTCTGTTCTTTTGGGAAAATTATACTAAATTATACTAAATGAGTTAACTAGAAATAGTATGATTTAAAGATTCTTGAGCAAATCGTTAGTACTAAAAGAAGTTGTATTAGTCAGGATTCTTTAGAGTCACAGAAGTTATGATAGTCTCTATGTAGTAAAGGAATTTATTGCAGACTTACAGTCTGTAGTCCAACTCCCAACAATCAACTCCCAACAATGGTCGGCAGCAGCTGTGAATGGAAGTCTGAGGATCCAGCAGTTGCTCAGTCCCACAAGGCAAGCAGACAAAAAAGAGCGAGCTTTCCTTCTTCCTTATATAGGTCTCCAGCAAAAGGTGTGGCCCAGGTTAAAGGTGTTACCACACCTTTAACCCCAGGTGACCCTGATTGAACTCGTAGATCTTCCAGTCTTAATCTTCTAGGATTCATAGCCACTATGCCACCACACCTTTAATCCCAGATGATCTTGAACTCATAGATCTTTCTATCTTAATCCTCTGGGATTTGTAGCCACTATACCTCAAGATCTCCATGCCAAGATTCAGGTCGGGAACTTGTTATCTCTCAGCCTCCAGATTAGGGCCAGGTGAGCCTTCTAATTCTGGATTGTAGTTCATTTCAGATATAGTCAAGTTGACAACCAGGAATAGCCACTACAGAAGTGGTATAATAAAAATAAGAAAACAAATAGTACTATAAAACTTTGTTTACTTCACTATAGCAAAAATTCCAAATTCTGCTCACATATCTCATTTGTTGCTAATATGATTGTTAGCTAGATGTGGTGCTGTACTCCTGCAATACAGCATTTGAGAAGTAGAGGCAAGAAGATTGAGTTGGAGTTGCTGGAGCTACACAATGAAACTCCATCTCAAAAAGAAAAAGGGCACTAAACAGATGGCTCAGTGGTTAGAAGCATTTGCTGTTCTTGCAGGGGATTCAGCTCCTGGCACCCACAAGTCAGGT
This sequence comes from Mastomys coucha, assembly GCF_008632895.1. NCBI lineage: Eukaryota > Metazoa > Chordata > Mammalia > Rodentia > Muridae > Mastomys > Mastomys coucha. Next base: position 73,842,865 of record NW_022196912.1, read on the forward strand.
TACAATTGTTGAGGTTCAGGAGTTGCCTCACAAACCACAAGGACACAGGTCTTAGTCAGACGGGTACAGTTTATTGAGCATACACCCCAGGACTGATCGATCAGGGCCATAGGTCAGACTCGGGAGCTGAATCATGACCTTCAGTTAAGATCCTACAGGGCTTTTAAGCCTGAGAACAACAAACAACTGTGTCAAGTTCCACCAATCAGGATTTAGTGATAGGGGATTTCCTTAGGAACACGTCTTTGTTGTACAGTTATCCTGCTCCCATTGGTTGGGGTATTCAACGACGGTAGGGTACCTGCCTTGTCTAACATCCATGCCTTAACTTGTTAACCAGGATGTCAGTTACCCATGAACATGCCTCTTTCTGCCAAATAGGATGTCTGTTCCCAGGGAGGTCTTGGGAACATAAACTTTAATCAACCCCTCCTCAAAATGGAAGTCTTGTTCCAAATGGTTTTTTATACTGGTGCAGGTGTTTCTCTTATGTTGGGGTCCATCCCAGGGGCATCTTGTAAAAGCACATACCGTAAAAGCTCATTCACAGGTGCAGGAAGTGCTCCTGAGTGGTTGGTTCTGGCCTACGCTTATTGTGGCTAACTCTACAAAGCAGTTCTAACTGACTTTTGTAGTGAAGTTCAAGAGCACAGAATATAACAAACAGAATACACAATCAACTTGGGCATGAGAAAGTTTCTTAGTAACAGCACAAGATGGCAGTGAGACAGTTAACAGTTACCAAGGCCTTACCCTTTTTCTGGTGCCAGCACCAGGCACACACATATGTGCAGGCAAAACACTTACATAAAATAAAAATAAATGTGTCTTAAAAAAATGTTAGTTTTGTGGAGGTGGCACATACCTTTAATCCCAGCACTTGGGAGGCAGAGGCAGGCAGAACTTTGTGGGTTTGAGGCCAGCCTGGTCTACAGATTGAGTTCCAGGACTACCGGGGCTACACAGAGAAGCCATGTCTCAAAAAACAAAACAAAACAAAACAAAACAACAACAACAAAACACAAAACGAAGCAAAAAACAAAACAAAACAGCAACAGAAACTTATTACTAAATGAGCTATAGCTTTCCAGCAGGATTTCACTTTACTATTTAGCACATAAGAAAACTTTTGCCAGCCGGGCGGTGGTGGCACACGCCTTTAATCCCAGCACTTGGGAGGCAGAGGCAGGTAGATTTCTGAG
>NW_022196912.1:73845004-73868730 GCF_008632895.1 Mastomys coucha
AAAAAAAAAAAAAAAAAAAAAAGAATTCTGGATTCCCTTGAAAACTGAAACATTGCCAATCGAGATGGCTCTAGTGTGGTAAACCGGAGCTCAACCCAATACTGCAGAGGAATGTAGACTTGTAGCGTTCAACTGCTTTACGTGCGTTCTGACAGCTTGCCTTCTCTCGGGCTGTTAGCCCATAATCATTGGATTAAATGTTCTGAAGAGTCTCTAACACTCCTGAAATCTATCAATCTGGGCACAGCTTTGACGCACATATAGCATAGATCTGAAAGGCTTCAGGAAACAACAACAAAAATCGGGGCAATTTTCCACTTAATTTTGCATGAAAGGGGTTCTTTTTCTTCTCTAATTGAGGTGATTGTTTAAATAATTAGTATTTCAGGTAGATCATTGTGTAGACATGCTTTTCTTGTATCACTTGAGGAATAGAAGTACACATAACTTCTTAGCAACCTTATCTTATAGCCGAAGAGCCTCTTGAAGTTGTAACATGCATCTACTCCTCCCCTGAATGCTCCATTAGTAATAAGCAAGGAAATTGCCCAGCTCCTGTTGAACAGGCAGCTCCCGATTCAATGTATTCTGGGAACAACTCTTACATCATAGACTCAGAGACTAGCAATGTGGCGCAACTTGTCAATTTCCTTCCCAGAGAGGAGTGCTTATGTGTGTCACACCGGTGCCTGCCTAAGTGGGAGCGGCTGGTCCTTACAGCTTTGACATAGGGATTCATGAGGGAAACCTGTTTCTAGGCCGCGGTGGACTAGGTTTTCTGGTTAGCAGTTGTGTAGTGTTCCTGGATGTTTTCCCATAGTTATGAACACTGTTAATATTTACTGTTCATTTCCTTGAAAGCAGGTCCTTTGTAACAAGATCTCATGTTTACTTATGGGAACCAGTCTTTGACTACCGTTCCCTTGGTAGAAATTATGAACTCTAGATGAATAGACTAGAGTAAAAGTTGTAGTGTCTCAGCGGTTGCAATCTTAGGTTTTTTCTTCCCACTTGTGGATTTTAATGTGTGATATATAGGCTATCTAAGAAAGTACTTATGTGCAGTCGTGTGTGCACACATATATCCCACAAGTTTTGAGGTCCGTGGAATTGGATTACGGGTTGGTAGTCACAGCTCCACCTAGAGTACCCCTCCGTCACAGTGTCAAAACAGGATCACACTCTGTGGAAACTGGAGTGCAGAAGGTATTAAAATCTGGACTCTTTCTCAAGGATATGAAGTATTCAGGAGAGCTTTAGTTCCATGTTAGGGTGTTTTAACATGAACGTCCTAAGAAATGGAATTGGAAGGTCAGGGTGACGAGGTAAGTGTCTACACCACTGTAATGCACTCAGAAGTTAGACTTGGGGATTTGCACTGATTGTTAAGTTTACTATTTTTTTGCTACGGAGAGATCTTTGCTATAGGCATGCTTGGGTTTTTTCTTCTTCTTTTTAAAACTTCACTTGTCTCATTTATGCTTTTAGCATTTGATGTGATAACTTATTGTAGATTTTTGAAAGGGGCATAGATTAACATAAGGAAGATAGGATGAGCAAAGCAAGTTTTTTCTTTTCTGTTTACAAGTCCTAAAAGCCCAATAAGTTGTAGAGCCTATTGAATATGCTAAGACTCACTGTAAAATTTTTATTTGAGTAGTACAGCATCCTAACTGAACCTTAAACATCTCTGAAATTTCTAAAAAAAATTTGAGCACGCTTCTTTTCTGACTTTCATATTCATAGAAGCTGATTTCAACACAGTCCAACGTGTACAAAAGTTGGGACTACCTTTAAACGGGAGTATTAAGCAACTTCTGCTATCTCCTGATAGTAGCAGTTTCTGAAACTCCCTAGGGTGATGTGGCAAAGAACAGTTTGAGTACGGACAAGGTAGGCCTCAGTTTGGACTTAGAAGTCACTGGCTGCGACTGTGGCTGTTTCTGGTTTTGTGTGTTGAGTGCTTGCGGCATGAAAGCGATGTGTTTACTAGTAAGGGAAATTTATACAGGTTTCTGATTTTATCGAGTTCTCTTGGGAGGGGCTGCTCCTTTTTGAGTCTCTTCTCTGAAGACTTGCGTTCGTTTGGGTAGGGACGACCGGGTAGGTAAAGGAGACATACACCCCAGAGGCAAGGTATCTTTTAAACCCTACGTTTAAAACCGTCTCTCCCGGTACTTCGCGCAAGGGCTCTAAAAATAGGGCCCTATATTTAGAGGGCAAGCTGCTACATTTAGTTCTTTTCTGCGAACTTCTCGTGTCGGGCAGGAGTCCGCACGGGCTTGAGGTGACACTCCGGTCCCTAGGGCTAATGCATTTTCAGACTGGGGCGCCTGGCCAGCGTCCGCCTTGTGGACACAGGTGAGCGAGCGTGCGAGCGAACCCGAACGCTGGCCCGAGGAGGACGGAGGACGGACGTGTGCTCGGTCAGGAGAGGTTAAACTCTGACCGGACCACACAGTGGACCCGAACGCCTTCGTGTCCAGAGTCCGAAGTGCTGACTCGGCAAGCAGGACGCGCCGGCTCGTGCGCCCCCGCGGGTCGTTTCTTCTGGCCACCATTATGGCGGAGGCCGGCGTGTCTGTGACGGTGGGGTCCCTTGGGGTACGCCAGCGTGGGGGCTCAGGCTCTAGAGGAGCGGACGTGGGCGCGCTGGGAGCCAGGGCGAAGGAGGCGAGACCTTTTTTTTTCACCCCGGGACTGCGCCCCAGGTTTCGGGGTGGAAGGCTGCAGCCGCGAGGTCGAAGGCCCGGGAGCGGCGTGCGGGCCCTTTAAGCTCGGGCGAGGACGTGGCCGCCGAGCTCCAGCGGTAGAGGGGGGCGTCTCCGCCGCGCCGGCGAGACCAAGGCCGGGGGTGTGACGCGGGCTCCCCCCGCAGGGCCGCAGTGGTGCGCGCCGGTTGCTAGCGTGTTCGGGTTCCCAGCGCTGCGCCCATCGCGCCGGGCCTGCTGCTGGCCGGCGGGCCGGCTGTTAGGTCTCCGCCCGTGGGCGCGGAGATGGCCGGGCCCTGGGCGGCGGCGGGTTGTGCGCGGCGGGTTCTGGAGCAGCTGCTCAGGGTGAGTTCTGGGCTCGGGAGCCGTGGGCCCGGTGGAGCCGTGCAGATACGGCAGGGAAGCCCGAGCTCCAGTGCGCCCGCCCGGCCTGGGCTCGGCCGCTGCTTGCCGCGGGGAAAGGGGCCCGGGGATTGGCAAGGTGGTGTGGACGTCCCAGAGGAGAGCCTGTTTTGTTCCCGACCCCAAAGTCAATTGCCTGAACGCCATTTATTTTGAACAGGGGTCAGTTACACGTGGTTCTTCTGACTGTTGGAAACTGGAGTTTCTTAGTGATGAAACTTCTTGTCTTAAGTGGACGCCTAAGCGGGGGCCGGAACTAAGATTTTAATTCTGCATTATTTTTCCCCGGTAAAGAATGCCCTTCTGAAATGCTTTAATCATAGCGTTCTTCCTCCCTTTCACATTGTTAATGTAAAAGGTGTTCTTGTACACTCTAGAGAAAGTGGACGCTCAGGAGCCAAAGTAAATTTTTTTCTGTTTTATTTTGTAATCAGGTGGCGGAAGTTTTTCTCCTTTAGTGTTTGTAGGTGTTTTGTCCTTGTTGTTGATAATGTTTCGGGACCACACACACACACACACACACACACACACACACACACACACACAGAGTTTTTGAAAACTGCATTGTATTTTTTTAAAAAGACCATTTAAATACTGCAGCTGTTCTGATTAACCAGTTCGGATTATCTTCTTGTTTTGTGAATTTAAAGTAGTGTTGCCATGCCCGTGTTTCATTTATTTATCCAAGTGTAGTGTGTGCACCCGCCCGTGAATGAAAAAGTTCTGTGGAGGTTCTAAATGAACTAAGGACTTTGTCACTGGCATCCTGTTGTCTTTTAAAGGAAAGAAGACACACAGTCCGTAGTAGAAACCTAATACTTATAGAAGCACACATGCAAAGCAAGGAGACAGAGAGATTGTATATTCTTGGGAGGTTGGGAAAGTCTTAACAGGACGAGCAAATAACTAAATTGGAGAGTACAGGAACTCTGCTGCTCAGAGTATAAAGTGAGCTAAGGATGGGATGTGAAATGATGCCTGCTGTAGACAAGTGGGTCCCAAGGACTGCTGTGCGGTGCAGGAGAGCCCTTGAAGGCTTTTCAGTATTTGGGAATCTACTGTAGATTTTCCTGGTAGTAGTATGTAGGTAGCTCAAATGTCAGGGAACAAAACTCAAACAGGAAGGAGAAATGACCCCGGTAAGGATACAGAAGTTTGCTCCAAAATGGGGGCTAGGAACAGCTGAAATGGGTCTAACTTTCTTGATTAGATGTGCAGAGGGGTGGGTTGTGGGGAGAATCTAGAATACTCCTAAATTTCTGTCTGTGTCAGTTAAATTATCGAGATGAGGTTTATGGGAAGAGAAACATATTGTAGATGAGAGATAATTTCAAATCATACACATCTCCCTTCATTGAAATCAACAGTTAGTGCCCAGGGAGATAGATGAGTGGGTAAAGGCTTGCTGTCTAAGCATTACCTGGAGTTGGAGCCCACATACAAGATAAATGCTAGGCTTGCAGGGACCTCTAACTCTTGCACTTGGTGGAGGTGTGTGCAGGGGACTCCCAAGGGCTCACTGGTCACCAGCTTAGCAAAGAATGGGTGAGTTCTAGGTTCAATGAGAGACCTTGCTTAGGAAAATTAAGATGGAGAAAGACATCTCTGGGTCAGCCTCTGGCTTTTTTGTGCATGCATACACAGTGTACACATATATACACACAGGGAACAGTTGCCAATATTTAGCTTTGATAAGGTTGGTAATAAGGGATGAGAGGGGATGTCAGCTTTTGCACAATTTTTTGTGTGGCTCAGTGGGCTAGGTTGATATGTTTGTTCCTGGCTCTAGGGAACAGTTCTTTTCTTCTCTTTAATACAGTGTTAGTTGTGGGTTTTCTATCAACACCACTTGTCAGATGGCCGAGTCATTTTCCTGATCCAGTAACTTTTTAAAAAAGGTTTTACACTCATAAATTTCTCCTTTATGCACTGCATTAGCTGCATACTATAAGTTTTGTTGTGTTACTTTTTTTCAATTTAATCTGAAAGTATTTTATTTTTATTTTAAAAAATATTTTGTTTTACGTGTATGAGTGTTTTGGTCCTGCATATATGGCTATGTACCAATATGTTTGCAGCCTGGAGATGTCAGGTGTCAGATTCCATGAGACTTGAGTGCTGGGAATTGAACTTGGGTTTTCTGGAAGAATGATCAGCAATCTTAGCTGCTGAACCATCTCTCCAGCTCCTGGAAATATTTTCTAATTTCCCTAGCTTGACTTGGAGGCATGGTTCAGTGGGTAGGGCACCAGCAGCACAAGCCTGGTGGTCTGAGTGTAGATCCCCAGACCCACATTCAGTGTTGGACACAGCATAGGCATCTCTAACCCTAGCTGATCACCACTGGTTTATGGGATGAGGAGCAGGAGCCTCTTGAGAAGCATATGGGCTAGCCTGGCTTACGTGACAGAGCGTCATAGGAGAAGCATATGGGCTAGCTAGCCTGGCTTACGTGACAGAGGGTCATAGGAAAGTCAGTATCAAACAAGGTAGAAAGTGTGAACCAAAAACCTGAGGTTATCTTCTGACTTTATCATATGGGCTTGTGGCACTAATGTGCCTACACTCAAAATAATTTCCCTTATGACTTAATTTTTCATTGATCTGTGGTTATTTAGTAGTATATTATTAATTTCCACATTTGTAAAATTTTCAGGTTTCTTTAAAAAACATTGAAAATGATATATTGTGTGTGTGTTGAGCATTTTGCTTGCATGCATGTCTGTACACCGTGTACCTTGTGTGTCTGGTCTGGTGGAGGGGTGGAATCGGAGTTGTGGATAGTGGTGAGCCACCATATGGATGCTAGGAACCAAAATTTGTTTTGTCTATAGGAACAACATATAAATGCTTTTAACTGCTGAGCCATCACACCAGCCCTTCCTTCTGTCTTTGATGGCTAATTTTAATTTATTGTAATCAGAGATTATACCCTTCTCAAGATTTGAATTGTTTAATCGATTTTTTATTATTTTAAATTATGTGTATGTATGTGTCTGTGTGTGCGAGAGCACATGTGAGTTTAGATGTCTGAGGAGGCCAGAAGAGGGCATCAGATCCCCTAGAGCTGGAGTTACAGGCATATGGTTGTGAACTGCCTGACATGGATTGTGGGAATGTCGTGAACTCTGGTCCTCTGCAATAGCAGTAAATGTACTTCACTTATCTCTCTGGGCTGGGCTGTGGGATTTTATATTTTAAAAAGTATATTGAGCTTTATTTTAGCTTGATTTATGGATTTGTTCAGAAGACCCTTGTGTGTACAGCTGAGAATGTGTTTTCTGCTATTGTGTGGTATTTTGTTAGTATGTAAGGTCTGGTTGGTTTGTAGTGTTGTTCTAAGTCTTCTCTTTTTATGCTGGCTCATTGAAAGTGAGATCTTGAAATCCCTAATGACTATCAACGAATTATCTGTTTTTTTCCTTTACTTCATTTTGTGGTTCTTTTGTTGGGTAAAATAATGACCTTTATCTTAAGACTGAGCTAGCTTTGCCATTACATGATGTTGTTCTTTGTTCTTAGTAATAGTTTTTGTCTTAAACTATTTTTTTTTTTTATCAGATATCACAGTTGTCACACCACTTATGACCAGTTAGAATCTGGGGCCACTGAGGGAGGAAGAGTTTTGAGCTGGCCCAGGAAGAGGTGAACTATGTACTCAGCTGTGTGCATGGTGTGGAAGAGTGTTTCAGGAGAAGCACTGTGGAGCGGTCTTGGATATACAGTCTTTGTGGGGAGGGATGGTGGCAGTAGTTGCCTTTTCTTGAGTATCTGCCCTTGTGATCCTTGAGGCCGATGCTTGTTACCATTTCTTGGGGGTAGGAGACCACATTTCTGTGTACTGCTGTCTGAAGGAAAGAAGAGAGAGACAGAAGTAGGTTAAAAGGCTTTTCACCCTTTCCTGTGCCCTTTTAAGGTTGGTGCTGTACTTTAAGAGGCTAACACAGAAGGGTAAAGGAACTCTCCATCAAACCCAGAGAAGAGGCTCCACACCTCCTCTTTGGATCCTGTCTGGAGTCACAGCTGAAAAAAGAAGAATAAAGATACAGGGATTAAAAAAAAAGACACAATATTACATTCTTTTGTAATATTATGTTAATAAATTAGATAGCAACTTGGAAGGAGTCTGTGTAGACACAATAGCTAAACATAGATTTTTTTAAAAAGGGTAACTATTAGAGGGTTGGTTGGTTTGTTTGTGTGTGTGCTCGCACCTTTGTCAGGTCCCCAAGGGGGAGATGGCTGTGGAGGGTCTAGCTGGTCCATGCTGATGGCTGAAAAGAATCAAGCCTGATCATTCTTTGAGTTCTTTCTCAAAGAGGTGTGAGTGTGTGGTGTGGAAGAGCCTTTCAGAAGGAATGTAGCGAAGCCTGGCTTAAACTAGGCGGGGCTTTGGGGAGGGATGGTGGGAACAGTTGCTTTCTACTGAATATCTGTTCTTGTGGTCACACTGCATTATTTTAACTCAAGGAGAGATAGGAGGGAAGGATTCAAATCTCAAATTCAAAGCTCTATCCGTTGTTTTATGACTACTCTCCCACTCCCACCCAGCAAACTGCTGATCTGGTGTGTCTCCCCTGTAGGGAAATATTTTGTTAAACCCAATGTATTGCAGGATATTTGATCACACTGTGAAACTTGAGATTTTTTTTTTTATTTACTGAAAAAAAAAATCTGTTTCTAGTTGTACTTGGTCTCAGCCTTAGCACACACCTTTAATCCCTCTGGCTGGAGTACAGACACACCCTTAGTGTGCAGCTTTAATCCCAAACAATGGAGGTAAAGTTAGTCTGTAGAATGAAACACCTGTGTGAAAAGTGATGTCTGATTGGCAGACAAAGTGAAGAACCAGAGAAAGATTTGACAGAATAGGACATATATCCAACTCTTACAAGGAGAGAGAGGAAAGGGGAGCTTCTTAAGAGAAAGCAGGGCAAAGAGAAGAAAGGTGAATGTCTTAGTCAGGGTTTCTATTCCTGCACAAACATCATGACCAAGAAGCAAGTTGGGGAGGAAAGAGTTTATTCAGCTTACTTCCACATTGCTGTTTATCACAAAGGAAGTCAGGACTGGAACTCAAGCAGGTCAGGAAGCAGGAGCTGAAGCAGAGGCCATGGAGAGATGTTCCTTACTGGCTTGCTTCCCCTGGCTTGCTCAGCCTGCTCTCTTATAGAACCTAAGACTTCCAGCCCAGGGATGGCACCACCCACAAGGGGCCCTTCCCCCTTGATCCCTAATTGAGAAAATGCCCCACAGCTGGGTCTCATGGAGGCACTTATCCAACTGAAGCTCCCTTCTCTGTGATAACTCGAGTCTGTGTCAAGTTGACACATAAAGTCAGCCAGTACAGTGAAGAAGGCAGTTTGACCAGGACAGTTGTACAGACACAGGTTGTTGAGAGAGAACAAACTAGATACTTGTGAGGACAGAACAAGCCCGAGAATGAAGAAGCTAGAAGATTTGAATGTATTGCTAAAGTTGAGGCCAAATAGAGCAATTCAGTCAGAGTCGGAGAGAGAAGTCAGATTGAATCAGTCATCTTGGAGAGGAGTTTGAGTCAGAGGGCTGAGTTGAACCAGAAAGACAGAGATCAGAAAGAACTAAGAAGGGGTGAGCTTATTCAGCAGCAAGTCTCAGAGGCTGGAAACGTTCTAGGCCTAGATAAGATTTTATGGAGAGTAGAAGCTACCAGGACTAGGCCTAGGTTAGCAGACAGAGGCAGTAAGCCTCAGAGATGACAGTTGTGTCATCTCTGTGATGCATATGTGTATCTGTATCAGGCAAATGAAAGCTACTTTCCTTCCAATGCATAGAGATAAAATAGGAGTTTGAAGTCAAGGGCCTCCCCACCCCTCTGAGCAATCTCTTCATAATTCTTCAGTGGTTTGAAAACCATTGTTTCACCACACTGTTGCTCTTTACCCAGTCAGAACAATTGTAAGTTGCCAGAAGAAAGTGGTCAGAGGCGGAAATGCTCTATATTATATGGCAGCCTGTTTCATATTCCTAGAGTCGACCTCAGCCACCTGTCCCTGCCTTTGTAATAGTGCTGTGGAGATGTGTGTTTATAGGCTGATCTTCCTTTGTCCTGAAGGTTGTGGCAGCGCTGCCTGAAGATATGAGAGCAGACGTTAATCCCAATGGCTTTTCACTGGAGTTGGCAGTATGTGTGCTGACCATTGGACTGCTTGCCATTGTCTTGGTTCTGTGGAGAGGCTTCCGATCAGTAAGTAACCACTGCACGCTAAGAGAATTCTCATTCTGGGTTTTTTTTTCAAGTTTTTTATTTTTTAAGGTTTAGTTTATGTGTATGAATGTTTTGCCTGCATATGTGTATCTGTATCACGTGTGTGCCTGGTACACAAGGAGGTGACAAGAGTGCATTGGATCCCCTGAAGCTACAGTTACAGATGGCTGTGACTACTATGGGTGTTGGAGTTGAACCCTGGTCCTCTACAAGAGTAACAAGTGCTCTTAAGCACTGAGCCGTCTCTCCAGCCCTCATTTTGTCTTTAGACTAAACAGCAAATTGAGAAACTTATTGTTATTTCAGAGAAATAAGTTAGGTCATAGTGCTCTGGGTAATATGTGGTTATTAGAAACTGAATATAGATTCAGAGAAATGTTTTCATATGTAAGGATTCTTAAAGGATTCTTTGTAAGGACAGTACACACTAGTACCAAAACCCCACCCTTCTTCCTCCTTCCTCTTCCTCTTCTTCCTCCCCTTGTTCCTCCCCTTCACCTCCCTCCTCTTTTAATCTGTGTTTGCTTCAGCAGTATAAAAAGCCAGCAGATGTATCTACCTCCCAATTTAGAATAAAAAACATGACCACTCATTCAGTTAATAATCAGATGGTTAATTCCCCTCCTCCCCGTGCGTGCTGTGTAGACTCACCCCTGTCCCAGATCCTGTATTGCTTATTCCCATAGTTATATTTATTTATTTATTTGTAATGAGAGTCTTACTGTATCCTTTTCTTTCTGAGCCATCTTTTTAGATGTTGGTCTGTGTGCTTCTGACTCCATTTCTGATTTCCTCGTGGTTTTCTGGTGCCCTCCAGAGAGAGCCCCTCTACTCTGTGTTGCCTTTCCTATATTTCCTGTTAATACACATCTTAGGATATCTTGTCCTTTTGATTCTCTCTTCCCTGTCTCTCCGTCTTTCCTAGGTAGTGTAAGTCTTCCTTTTGTTTGTTTCCCTTGATCCTTTTGCTCTAGCCGCGGGGGCTGTCTGTCACAAATGGTTTTATCCTTCCTTCACCAGGGCTGAAGCTTAAGGAAGAAAGGCTTGGGGATTTTAGAGTCGTTCTGTGTCTAGAGCCCCGTGGTATTTCTTAGACTGTTTTATTTTAGCTATTAACAGTAGGAGTCTTAATAATAGGGTCCTTGAAATACTTCCTGTTAGGGCCAGATATGTGTGTGGGAGACATGGGTCTGAGTGAGGTAACTGGTTTCTTTAGACTGAGGCTGCTTCCGAGCCTTTCATGTGATAACACACAGTGTGAGTCTTCCATAGGAGACCTGACTATGTATAGAGTGCTTTCATCAGAATAGAATACCTCCGGGTAATTTACTCACAGGAGGCCATAAGAAGTTGTTACCTTAGAAGTTAGGAGTAGATGTCAAATAGATTTACTTGAAGGTATATTTGTTTTAATATACTTTTGTTAAAAATTTGTTTCAGATTCAAAGCCGATTTTACGTGGGTAAGTTGTTATTTTTCTATTTGAGAGTTCCTCATTGTATATAATTTAAAAACTTATAATAGTTTAGTCACAGTTAATTTTCTTTTTCTTTCTCAGGGAGAGAAAAAAAACTTGCTCTTGAGCTTTCTGCCCTAATCGAAGAAAAATGTAAACTACTTGAAAAAGTCAGCATTGTTCAAAAGGAGGTAAGGCATGTGTGGAAATAATGTTGGCGGTAGGGTCTGGAACTTAGTGGTTCTCCCTGGAGTACCTAATGCCTCCAGAGCTCTGGTGCAGAGCTGTGTTCTGTGGCTCCTCACCTCCGTCTCTTAGTCATCTCTTCCCTGACTGAATGCCTCCAGAGCTCTGGCCCAGAGCTGAGCTCTGTGGCTCCTCACCTCCGTCTCTCTTAGCCATCTCTCCCCTGATTGACAGAATGCAGCACCTTGATTTGTTTATTGGTCATTTAGATAGTCTTTTTGTGAAGTTGCCTTTTCAAATTTTTTTCACTCTTAAAAAAATTACATTATTATTATTGTATGTGTCCACTTGTGCCTGTGCATGTGCGCCTGTCACGTTGGTCATAGGATTTGTGAAAGTCACTTCCCTCCTTTTCCCATCTGAATCCCAGAGATTGAAATCAGATTATCAGTTTTGGTAGCAAGCTCCTTAATTACTGAGTCATCTTGCTGGCCCATTTCTGCCCTTTTAAAGACACTTACAATCTTTTCACCTTTATGTCATATAGAAGTAGGGTTTTTGTTTTGTTTTTAACATTTTATATTGGGGTTGGGAATTTTAGCTCAGTGGTAGAACACTTGCCTCACCAGTGCAAGGACCTGGGTTCCGTCCTCAGTTCTGAAAAAGACAAAATCACAAAAAAATTAACATTTTATATCTATTATATAAGTTGCTAGATATATGGATTGCAAATATCTTCTGCGACTTATATTTCTGTTTTGTTTGGTGTCTAAGAAAACGGGTTTAGAATTAGTAGAGTGTAATTTGTCTGGTTTTTGTTTTTTGTTTCTGTTGTTTTGCTTCCTGCTTAAACAGATTTTTGCTTATCAAGGATGTAAAGATATCCTTACCTGTTATCATGTAGAGACTTTATTTACTTTTTTCATTTGGGCTTTGTGTTAGCTTGCTAGGGCTGCTATGACCAAATGCCAGTTTACAAGCAGGAAGGAACTTTGTTACAGTTCTGTAAACAGGAGTCCAAGATTAAGGTGTAGGCAGGCTTTGCTTCTTCAGTGCCTGTCCCTTGACCTTTGATAGACATGCTTGCTTGCTGCGTCTCCCTCTGTCCTGATGCCCTCTTAGGATACCAGTCATATTAGTTACCATTTAAAGGCTTTGTCTCCAAATAACAGACACATTTGGAGGGGACTTAAGAGATGGGCTCTCTTTGTGTAGTCCTGGCTGTCTTGAACTAGCTCTGTAGCTTAGGCTGGCCTCAAATTCATAAGTGATCTCGCTTGAGTGTTGGGATTATAAACGTGTCACCATGCCCAGTTTCAGAGTATCTTAGTTAGGGTTTTACTGCTGTGAACAGATACCATGGCCAAAGCAACTCTTATACAGAACATGTAATTGGGGCTGGCTTACAGATTCAGAGGTTCAGTCCATCATCATCAAGGCAGGTGCATGGCAGCATCTAAGCAGGCATGGTGCAGGAGTAGCTGAGAGTTCTACGTCTTCATCTGGAGGCTGCTAACAGAATACTGACTTCCAGGCAGCTAGGATGAGAGACTTATAACCCACACCCACAGTGACACACCCAACTCCAACAGGGCCACAATTTCCAATCCTGCCATTCCCCGGGCCAAACATATACAAACCATCACACAGAGTAAACATTTTCATAATGTTGAATTTTTATCTGTGGATTATAATTCATTTTTCTGTATATGCTTTTTCAAGTTTTTTTGGTTCTTTTTTTTTTTTTTTAAAGATTTATTTATTTTATTGTATGTGAGTACACTGTAGCTTGCAACAGTTTTTTTTTTTTTAAGATTTATTTATTATTACAAATAAATACACTGTAGCTGTCTTCAGATGAACTAGAAGTGGGCATCAGATCTCATTATGGGTAGTTGTGAGCCACCATGTGGTTGCTGGGATTTGAACTCAGGTCCTTTGGAAGAGCAGTCAGTGCTCTTATCCACTGAGCCATCTCACCATCCCAACAGTTTTTTTGTTCTTAGATTTACTCCTAAATATCTTCTTTTAAAAGTTATTTGTTTTATTTCTAATTACGTGTGTGTGTGTGTGTTTGTGTGTACATGTGTACATGTGTACATGTGAGTCCAGAGTCCAGAATCCAGAAGGTGCCCCTGGAGCTTGAGTTACAGGAAGTTCTGAGCCACAGAATGTAGTTGCTGGGAACCAAACTCAGGTCCTCTGCTAGAGTAATACATGTTCTTAGCCACTGACCCACCTCTATAGCTCTCTCTACCCATTTTTGTTAAGGCAAGGTCTCACATAGCCCAGGCTGGCCTCAAACTCTATGTAGCTAAGGATAACCTTGAACTTATGGATCCTCCTGCCTCTACCTTCCAAGTGCTAGGGATTCCTTTAGCCCCACAGCTTGGTTGGGATACAGTTCATACAGCACAGTTGACTTGCCCATGTGAAGTTTCTAGGTGAGTTAGCTGAGGTGATACATGACCATAAGCCCGGCATTTTGAAAGCATTACAAATTTGATTATAGTAGGATAATTACAAGTTTGAGATTATCTTAGGCTTCATGGTGAAATTTCATGTCCTTTCCAAAGTAAATAGATGAATGATAAATAGATGATATTCACAGACTTGGATATTCATGATAGCAATCAGCTTTTGAATATTTTTTTCTTTTTTTTTTTTTTTGGTTTTTCGAGACAGGGTTTCTCTGTGTAGTCCTGGCTTTCCTGGACTCACTCTGTAGACCAGGCTGGCCTCGAACTCAGAAATTCGCGCTTTTGAATATTTATATTACCCAAAGAAATTCTAAACTTTTGTTACTACTCTCCCTCCCCATTTTCCCACTTTATACATAGTTCTAGTTACTTATATGCTTTCTGTCTCTATAGGATGTTTTTCTACACATTTTCTTTTCTTTTCTTTTTTCCAAGACAGAGATTTTCTGTGTAGCCTTGGCTGTCCTGGAACTCACTTTGTAGACCAGGTTGGCCTTGTGCTCACAGAGATTCACCTGTTCTAGGAAGCTAATACAAAGCCCAAGTGAAAAAAGTAAATTGAGGACAGCCAGGGCTGTCTTTCACAAAGACTCAAAGAATCCCTGTCTCAAAAAAAAAAAAAATTGAGAGAGAGAGCTTGGGGGAGGGATGGGGAGACAGCTACTGATAGTAACTTATGCCAATAATCCCAGCACTCAGGAGGCTGGGGCAGAAAGAGAACTAGCTACAAGTTCAAGGACAACATGGGCTATAATAGGAGACTGTTTCAAAAGAGGAAGAAAGAAAGAAAGAAAGAAAGAAAGAAAGAAAGAAAGAAAGAAAGAAAGAAAGAAAGGAAGAAAGAGAGAAAGGGAGGAGACAAGCACAGTATTTGCCATCATGTATCTAGCAAGGGCTCTATACCTAGGATGTATAAAGCTGGCAGCATTCAGAATGATAAAGCAGGGTAGAGAATTCAAGGGCAGCCTGGGATGCCGGTAAGGGTGTTTCAAAAATAAGTATATATGTGACAGGTGAACAAACTGAATAAACTTTCCTGCAGAGAAGAAGATAAACTTTAAAGATACTCAGTGCCATTAGCCTGCAAGCAATGACTGGTAAAGACCAGTGTGCTAACAACAGCACAGCCCACACTTAGAAGGATACAGACAAGCTGGAGCACTCACCGACTAGTAGACACGCAAAATGATAGAACCACTGTGGAAGGTAGGCACTTCTACCAAAACAAATACTGACACAGCACTCCTCAGGAAACCCAAACCTTCTGAAAATGCGTGTTCTTTTTTTGAGATAGGGTCTCAACTATGTAGCCCTGGCTGGTTTGGAACTGAAAGAGATCTATCTGTCTCTGCCTCTTAAGTGCTGGGATTAAAGGAGTTAGAGGTATGAAAAGCAATAGAGAGAATAGTATCTATCAGTATTTAAGAAATGAAATGAAAGGGGACTGGGAAATGGAGCAGAGTGAAACATGAGAAAAGAAGAAAAGCATATGTATCAGAGGTATGAAAAGAAATAGAGAAAATATTATGTATTTGATTTAGAGGAAAAAAAGGACAGAGCCTTTTCCCCCAAGATGCCACTTCCCACATGTGAACCAAATACCTAAAGTATAAAAGTGTTCATAATAAAAAAAATTAAGAATTAAGAATTATGTATACATAATTGGAAAATTAAAATTAAAGATTAATAACACAAATGCAGAAAATGAAATGGAGGTGTTATGTTCTTGGTCCGTGCTCCTTCGGTCACAACAGTACTACCCAGGTTTTCTGTGATTTGCACAGCTCCTTGCTGGTCTGCCTGGGCTTGGGTGTTGGGAATCCCTTAGCTTCTGCTGTCTCCACAGACTGTGCTTCTGGGGCCTGTTTGTCCCATCTGGATGCTGTTCTAAGTTCTGCTGGCTCTTTCCTGTTCCAAGTGATCCCTTGTTCCATGGGGCAGTAGCAGGGACTGGAGAATGAGGCCTGTTGAAGTTCTACAGGGTCCTGTGCCCCATCTTTGGCACTTTTATGTCTGTAATTTGCTGCACTTTGCTCTTCTGCTGGTAGATTCAGCCTCCACGCTAGCGCTTGCCTTGGTCTGTCCTGAGTCCGAATCCTGCTCTTCTGTACAGTGCAGGGAGGCAGAATAGTGGGCCTTGGAAGGCTCTCACTCAGATTCCCTATCACTGTTTGCTGTGTTGTGGTCCACTCTCCTCACAGAGTCCAGCCTTGGATTTGGATGTCTACTTGCACTCTTTAGTGGGCTCCTCCCTGGTAGGATTCAGTGCTGCTGTCCGCTGTGACTGGATGTGCGTATGCAAGAAACTCCAAGTAGTCTTATTTCTCCTGTCTATGGCTCTTATTCCTCTGTATTATTATTCTGACTTTCTTGTATCCAGATTCCTGGCCTCCCAAATATCATTTCTAAACTACCACTGTGAATCGAGGCTTGTTCATTATTTGTCATGGACTATCTGCTGCTTTATTGAATACATTTGTTGGACTTGTAGTTTTGGGGGCAGTCTTAGAGGTTTCCTCTACATTTAACATGCTATATAGACATTGAGAGGGGATCTTCTTAGAGTCGTTTACGGGCTGTGGTCCTGCTAGTCCAACAAGAGCTGTCTCCCATCAGAAAAGCTCAGAAGCTGATAGCTGTTTAGTCCTCTGAGCCAGATGACCGAGTCTTTCATGTACCTTGGAATCCTGAAGAAGTAGGTTCTAATACCATCAGAGAATGCCTCAGTGGCAAGACAGATGAACTTGCCAGGGACAGGGAGGGCAAGCAGGCAAAAAAGTAAAAGCTTCCCTTTTCCATGCCCTTTTATAATATGAGCTGCCACCAGAAGGTATGGTCTAGATTTAGGATGGTCTTCCCATCTCAGATGATCCAGTTAAATCAAGGGGTACCTAGCTGTTTAGGTTTTAGTTGATTACAAATGTAGTCAGGTTGATAACCATGCTATCTACAAAAAGAAATAATGTCTAATTGCTGTCAGTAGGACTTCCAGCGCTGTTAGCCAGCCGTTGGGGGAGGGGATGCCCTTACCCTGCTCTCAGCTCCTCCCCATTAGTTGCATTGGCTGGATTTTTCGTAAATGACCTTTATCATGATGAAGGACTGATGTCTTATATATAAATCTATGCAAGTGTTGGTCAAAAAAGGATGCTGAATTTTGTTCAGCATTCTCTTGATCTATGTTCTTGAGTTATTTGTGTGCTTGTGTGGTCTGGTGAAGTGATGGATCATATTGACTGTGCCAGAGGGAAAGCCCACATGATTAGGCATATAATCTTTTTGAGAGCAGTGTTAAATTCCACTTTTTAGAAAAATACTTAGAATTTTGCAGTAATTACCAAAATGATCCTTTTTGAAAACAAGCACAAGATCCTGGCTTATAGCTCATCAGACTTAGCAGGTCCTGAAGTATATGCATTGTTTCTTTTTCTCCTGTTTCTAATTCTCCTAAAATCCTTACCTAGTTCCCTGCCTATGTGAGTGAGTCTCTTTTATAAGGAGAAAGAAGTGGGAACCACTGGATTTGCCTCTCTGAAGGTCTCTCTTCTCCCATATATCTTTACTGTTTAAATAGTTCTCTGAGGCCCTCAGACAGATTCTGTCTTTTGGTGTGTTATCTAGCTGTTGTTCAGCAGGAAGTTTAATTGGAAGCAACATAGTCCTCACTTTAATCTTGAGATATTTTATATTTAATTATTCATAGTTTTCATCCCTTGATTATTCTGTCTTTTAAATTTTTATCTTCCTTTCTTGTCTTATCTGTCATATGATATAAATGTCTGGTGGCCTTATTACTACACACCTTTCTACTGCAAAGGCTGGAGAAGCTGTTAGCTTGTTCAGGGCATGACAAACAACTCACATCTCTGGACGATCTCTACTTTATTCTTTTTTTTTTTTTATTCCCCTACCCCCTTATCTAATCTATTCTTGATGCTAGAATTTTTACCCCAGCAGACTTGGGTCAACTCTGCTAGTCACAGGTGTCAAGGTCTTCATAGGTTGCCCAACATGGTGGTTGTGACTTGTTAGGGGTTCTGGCTTTGTTTGTCACAGTGGTTAGATTGCAACACTGAGCTCAGAGTTGCTTCACAGGTATCTGTTGAGATACACTTTGGGGTCCAGTTTGTAGTCTTTACTTACGTGTTGCCTTGTTTCATTCAGTATGAAGGTTTAGAGTCATCTTTAAAGGAGGCCAGCTTTGAGGAGGAGTCAACAGAAGCACAAAGTTTGGAGGTAAAAAACAAAATATGATTTAAAAGCTAGGGCAAAGATTCTTATTACATAGCAAACTTTAAAACTATGTTACCTTCTCAAAAATAATTATCTGTGAGAAATATAAAATGGTGTATCAGGATCTTAAAGCTTACAGAAAAATTGGAGGAAATAAAACATTTGTAGATAGCATAAAACATTTAAAACCAAGACATTTTGCACTCTTATTGCTAACTTGTTTAGAGGGACACATAATCGTTTATCAGAATCTTATCAGTTTATAGGTTTATAGGGAGAAATCCTTTATTCTGTACTCCTAAGAATGCATTGAAGAGATGGTTCCTTTTTTGACATTGTTTGCTCCAGGAAGGAGATATAGTACTCTTTCACAAATTTAAGCATAGCAGGAGACAATAAATTATGTAAGTTGTGACCATGTTACCTTTTTGTCATCTCATGATAGTAGGTATTAACTAGGATTAGATCAGAGGTTTGCATGCTGGTTAATGTTTAATCCCTGTCTACAGACCATTTCCTGAGTTTTGTGTTCTATATACTCCTTCATGAGTTTTCAGTCACTCACATAATGTTATCACTGAATGGGGAGTTTAGGAGAGATACATAGTTAACTCAGTGATAGTTTTCAGCCTGGCAGGCAGGTTAGGATGTGATGGAGTGAGTTCCAGGTGGAAGTGTTGTAAAAAGTGAGTCATGAGCCTGCATGGTAGAAGCAGCCTGACTATAATGATGAGACAGGAGAAAACAGACCTTGTACCTTTAGTTTATGTGTTCATTCCAGTGTGACAAATCTGTCATTGTCTGTCCTCAGTAGAAAGTCTGTGTCTTGTGATTTAGAAATGCCCTTGTAGAATCCACAAGAAGTTGAAGACTCCAAATAAGTTCCTTAAGTTTTTCTCTTAGTTACCTATGAATATCCGCAAGAAAATTGTTAGTTGCTATGCATTGTTTGCTGAGCCTCTGCTTATAAGTGCAATCCCAATGGGAATGCATTTGTTTCCAGAATGAAAAGAAGTTAGGCAGGTGTGAGGGATGCCTGCTACCCTGACGCTTGGGAGGCTAATGCTGGAGGATGGCCAAGCCTATGCTAAACAGAGAAACAAAACACAAAAGCCAGTCAAAAGCCAAAACTCATAGTTTTAAAAGTTGTTTTGCGTGCATGGTAACAGGAAAATTGTTACTGGGTAACAAAGACAAACATTCAAGCTTGGTGTTATAAAACAGAGCAGTTTTTTGTTATGACAACAGATTTATGTGAATTATAAGTCAGATGAGGTGAGATTTGGCCAAATTGAGTATCTTAGAAAATACTCTGTTAATTGTAGTAGTTGAAAACATTTGTATGTTGTAATTGTAGTTAGACACAAACTATACTGTAATACAAGTTTTGCAAAGCTTGACAGTTGACTTTGAGGTAAAAATCAAACCAATAGAATAATTTTGATTGATATCAGAAGTCCTATGATGAAATACTCAAGTTTGGGGAGATTGTAAGTAAACAGTCTTTTAAACTACTATAACACATTTTGGTTTTGTTCTTTTTAACAAGTTTGTTGAAGGATCACAAATATCAGAGGTATGTTAATTACAGTATTTAAAATTCAATTTGACCAATCTAATAATCATTTTAAATTAAAAAGATTACAGAAAATATGTCACTCAATGGAAAATATGATGCAGTCTTGATTTTTAAATTAATTATTTTTTATATTAAATTGAACTTGCCATTTCTCCTGTAACACACTTTTAAACATGCTTTAGAACTAGGTTGACAAGCTGTGCTCAGTGGATTTTCTACCTGCTTTTTTTTTTTTTTTTTTTTTTCCGAGACAAGGTTTCTCTGTATAGCTCTGGCTGTCCTGGAACTCACTCTGTAGACCAGGCTGGCCTCGAACTCAGAAATCCACCTGCCTCTGCCTCCCAAGTGCTGGGGCGTACGCCACCACCGCCCAGCTTTTTTTTTTTTTAAATAAAAGTTTTGTTGGAATGCAGCTGTATTAGTTCCTTTAGGGGTCGCTTGTGTCTCTCGTTAGCTGATGGGAGCCTGATATGCTTGTGCTCTTATAGAGGTTGCTGGCAACTGCTAGACCTGCTCTTATCTTAATACTAGAGAACAGATGTGTATAGTGCCATAAACCTCTTTGATTATGCTCACTGATTTTTGCTCTAACTAAAAATTCTTATGTTTGGCTGTTAAAGTTGGCTTTCTATTTTAGGCAACCTATGAAAATCTGGAAAGATCTAAATCTAAACTTGAAGATGAAATACTACTCCTAGAGAAAAAGCTAGAAGAAGAGAGGGCTAAACATTCTGAACAAGATGAGTTGGTAAGTCATGTCTACTTCAACAGAATTACCAAAAGGTTATTGAGTTTTATACATTTACATGATATTGATCAAAATATCACATGCATGCCAGCCATAGTGACACAAGACTGTAATCCCAGCACTTGAGAGGAAGAGGCAGGAGTTCCAAGCTGGCCTGGGCTGCATAAGGAGAGGAGACACTATCTTCAAAAATGAAAATGAACAAAAATCAATAAATCAAACTCTCGAACCAACCAAACAAATAAGTCTAACCAAAGCAAAAGCAAAAAAAAAGCCAAAAACCTCAAGCACTTAAACAATAGACTCGAAAAGGCCACAGAGCACCGCGCCTCCATCTTTAGCCATTCCTGTTAGCTCTAGTTCTTTACATGTTACCATAGATCTTCTTTGCATACTTTCTTTTAAAGATGTATTTTTATTTATTTTATGTATATGAGTACGCTGTAGCTGTACAGATGGCCGTGAGCTGTCATGTGTGTGGTTGCTGGGATCCGAACTCAGGACCTTCGGAAGAGCAGTCAGTGCTCTTACCCGCTGAGTCATCTGTTTTCATTTGTTGAGGCGGGGTATTAGAATACAGTGCAGTCTGTAAACTGTATAGCCCAGGCTGCCTCAGGCTCATGATCTTCTTGCCTCTGCCTCCTACCTACTGGGATTACAAGTGTTTACACCCCCACACTTGCTCTCTTGCACATTTGTATAGAAATTTTCCATATTTGCTGTGAAAGGAACATAAACTATGTTACTTGAGTAATCATATTAAAGTTAGAAATGTGTTAAAAACATTATAACTTTCTAATTTAAATTCTGGTGTAAGGAAAATCTTGATGTGTATGACATAATTTAAATATGACATTAGTGCTGGGCAGTGGTGGCACACACCTTTAGTCCCAGCATTTGGGAGGCAGAGGCAGGCGGGTTTCTGAGTTTCAGGCCAGCCTGGTCTACAGAGTGAGGTCCAGGACAGCCAGGGCTACACAGAGATACCCTGTCTCAAAAAAAAAAAAAAAAAAAAAATGTCATTAGTGTTCTCATCTTGAACCTAAAAAGTGCTATGGTACATCGAAGCTGAGAAATGTACTATTATATGATGTGTAAACTTCTTTTGAGCAGATAGTAAGCAAGCTGACAATGCACCCACATCTGAGCTCTCACTTTTATTGATGTTAATGTAACAGTACACCTAACAAATACATGTTATGTTGTAGCTAATGGGACTTACTAAATACTTACAGACTGACACTCTCTTTCCAGATGGCTGATATTTCAGAAAGGATACAGTCCCTAGAAGCCGAATCAAAGTCTCTCAAATCACAAGTAGCTGAAGTAAGTTGAATTACTCTAATTGGTGTGTTACTTTTCAAAAACATTTACATTTTCATGATATTTTTATTATTAGGTATGTTAGTCAGAGTTTTCTAGAGGAACAGAATTAATAGGTCATCTCTTTCCTCTCTCTCTCTTTATCTGTCCATCCATCCATGTCTATTTGAGGATATTTGGGATGTGATATCAAAATATCACATGCATGCCAGGGGAATTTATTAGAATGGCTTACAGGCTGTGGTCCAGCTAGTCCAACAACAATGGCAGTCTACCAATGAAATGTCTAAGAATCCAGTAGTTGTTCATTCTATGAGGATGGATATGTAACCTGGTCTTCAGTATATATCAGGATCCTAAAGAACTAGGCTCTAATGCCAGTGAGAGTGTGAGAACAAGCAGACAAAGAGCAAAAGCTTCCTTCTTCAATGTCTTTTATATAGGCCACCACCAGAAGATTTGGCCCTTATTAAAGGTTGATATTGCCACCTCAAAAGATCCTGATAAATGCGATTTAAGATCTATATTAAAGGTGGTTCTTTCCACTTAAAATGATTTAATTAAGAAAAATCCCTCACAGGTATACCCAGCCTGCTTGAGTTTTAGTAAGTCCCAGATATAGTTAAGTTTATAATCAAGAATAGCCATCGTGCCAGGCGGTGGTGGTGCACACCTTTAATCTCAGCACTTGAGAGGCAGAGGCAGGCAGATCTCTGTGAGTTCAAGGCCAGCCTGGTCTACAGAGCAAGTTCCAGGATGGCAGGACTACACATAGAAACCCTGTCTTGGAAAAACAAAACCAAACAACAACAAAAAATAGCCATCATGTTGGCAATAAAACATTATATTAGCATTTTAGATAAGGGGAATTATCTCAGTTATCTCTTAATATGCATTTTATAAAACTTGAGTTACTAAAGTGGAATTCATTTTTCACTGGATAGCTTTAAACTGTGGCCATATCTTGAAGTTGTATAACATTTAATAATAAACACAAATTGTCTCCTACAATAGGAGAGGAGTGTAGGAGAGGAGACAGAGGATAAGTAGTATTGTGGCTCTCTTTCTGGAATAAGCACTCAAACACCAATGAGTGCAGAAGAGAGGAGGAGATGTCACCAGGAGCCGGGACAGCTGAAAGGCTGCTATGCTGAGTCTAGTCTGTATTCTCATTTTATGCTCTAAAAACACAAGGTGGGGCAGGCAGGCGAGCAGGACTTCACAGAGGTGTAGCTGACAGTCAGCAGGTTGTCAAGGGTCACGACCCATTATTTCGTGACCCTTTCTCCAGGTCATTCTGCTCCAGGTAGCGAGTGAAGTCATGCTTAGCATATAGGCAGTGCAAGCAGTGCTGGAAGTAAGTCATTAAATAAATTGATAAAGCAGTATCTAATAATTGGACTTTCCTGTCTTTTCTACTTCAGTAGTTAACAGAATTGACTGCACAGTACATGGAAGGTTCAATAATTTGCCCAGAGTTACATGGTGAATGAGTGGTAGGGCTTGGACTGGGTCCTGGGTCTCGGCCAGCCTTGTTTGCTTCATCATGTGCCTCTGCTGTTCATAGTGACGTGTTTTGGCCTTTGCTTAAGTTCTGTGTTCTGTAGAGAATATATAAACCTGAGGTGTTCTGTTAAATTGTTATAAACTGTGTATTTGTTTTGCTTAGGCCAAAACAACCTTTAGAATATTTGAAATCAATGAAGAGCGACTCAAGGGAGCAATAAAAGATGCCTTGAATGAAAATTCTCAACTTCAGGAAAGCCAGAAGCAGGTTTGTAGCCTGTACAGACTCTTCTAGATACTGAATGTAGATTTTGAATGTTCTGGGCAAACTCACAACTGATCCATACAATGGAGTCCCATTCATGAGGGGCATTTGCTGAAGAGCACAAGGGCAGGGCACTTTCCCATGCATACTTTGTATCTCTGGTAAAGGGCTGAAAAGTATTTCTTTCTGTCTTTGTTTTCTCCAGTGAAAGAAATAAGCCAAGGCAGTCAGCATTCTGATAACCGCAGGAAACAGCAGTTAACACAACCCTCAGTAGAGAATGCTAGGAAGAGTTAATGGATTATCAGTCTGGGGCCTAAAGAAAGGAGGAGTTCTGGGGCACATAAAATGAAAATTTAGCTTTTATTCTTATCCCCCTGCCCTCAGGCACTCCTACAAATATACCCTCCCTTCTCCCAAAACAGTTTTTGGCATGGAAATTTTGTCTTGTCTTGTCTGTCTGTCTGTCTCCCCCACCAATTTTTCTCTCTCTGTCTCTTTCCCTCCCTTGTTTCCTCTTTCCCTTCCTTCCTTCCTTCCTTCCTTCCTTCCTTCCTTCCTTCCTTCCTTTCTTTCTTTCCTTCTTTCTT
>NW_022196912.1:73869084-73874308 GCF_008632895.1 Mastomys coucha
TTCTGTGATATGCATATGGTGTGTGTGTGTACGTGTGTGTGTGCGTGTGTGTGCGTGTGTGTGCGTGTGTGTGTGTGCGTGTGTGTGTGTGTGTGTGTGTTGTGAGAATGTGAGTGTGCACATGTTATGGCTTGGTGTTGGTCCTTGCCTTCACCTTGTTTGAGACGAGTCTCTGTCCTTTTTCTTTTTTGTGTGCCTTGGTAGCTAGTCTGCAAGCTTCTAGGGAGTCATCGTCTGTCTTCCATCTCTCCATAGGAACACTAGGCTTATAAATATTGTGCTATCCATCTGGACTTTATGTGAGTTCTGGGGAATTGAACTTAGGTCTTCATGCTCGGTGGCAAGTGCTTTTACTCATCTCTCCAGCATAGTAGTGTGAAGAGATTTTCTAAATAGTAGTCCCTCCGAGCCACATGCTGAGACTTGATTAGATATTCTGTGTTGACCAACATTTTATTTTTCCTTGATAATTGCTTGACTTTCTGTAATACATATTTGTAATGTTTTCTTCTATGCTTTTTGAGAGATGGAAATGTCATGAGTTGACTGCTTTGGCTAATTTGTTCATTTAAACTTGTCTCTCTCTTTTTTTTTTTCTTTTTTTCTTTTGGAGACAGTCTCCCAGTGTAGTTAGGGTGGCCTAGAACTCACTGTGCTATCCAGCCTCCTAATTGCTGGCTTTATAGGTATGTACTACTATGTCTGCTGCCGTCTCTTTCTCTTCCTTTTCTATATGCTCATGTGTATGTCTTGAGTGTGGATATATGCACACATGTGCAGGTGCCTTTGGAGGCCAGAGGCATCAGATTCCTCACAGAAGTTGAGTTATAGGCAGCTGTGAGCCAGCTGATATATGTGAGAGGTACCCCGCTTTGGTCCAGGGTAAGAACAGTCCTGGGCACTCTCAAACCCTGAGCCACCTTTCTTCCCCTCATTGCATTCATGAAACTTTCTTGGGATATAGATCCTCTTGGTCTATTGAGGTGTTCTGTAGATCGACTGGCCTTTTGTTGTCCTGAGGCTTCACTTCACTCAGCTGCTAAGAAGTCTTGTTTTCTCTTGTCTTAAATGTTCTATTTCCTGCTCTATTTCTCCCCCCCCATCCCCCCCGAGACAGGGTTTCTCTGTGTAGTCCCGGCTGTCCTGGAACTCGTCCTGTAGACCAGGCTGGCCTCGAACTCAGAAATCCGCCTGCCTCTGCCTCCCAAGTGCTGGGATTAAAAAAGGCATGCACCACCACTGCCTGGCTCTTTTTGCCTTTTTTGTTCCTGCTCTTTTTGTTTCACAAACTGTTAAATCTGTCCCCTAACCCCACTCCCTCACCCCAGGGTTTCTCTTTGTAGCCTTGGCTGTTCTGGAACTCAATCTGTACACCAGGCTGGCCTCCAACTTACAGAGATTCCCCTGCCTCTGCCTCCCAAGCACTGGGATCAAAGGTGTGTGTCACCACTCTCTGACTTAATTTAGTTTTTGTTTTGATATGCTTTTCTCCTGTTTCATTGTTGAAGATATTGAAAATTTTTTCAAGTTCATTATGTTGCCTTGTTTCTTTTGTATTTATTTTCTGTTTTACCTCAAAGACTCACTTTTTATTTTCAGATATTTGGTTTTCATGGCTGTTTATTTAATTATGAAGTGGTCCAAATCCAATGGGAAGATTTGAGAGTGTCCTTGGTGTTTTTTCTGTATTTTGATATGGCCTTGGTGTTTCTGTGGGGCTCCTAGTTATGCATCAGTTCCCATTTGGGAGGAGTTGGCTTTTTCCAGCAGTCTTGCAGCTCAGTGAGGTCAGGAGAACCAGTATCTCGCTGCTCAGCCAGTCGGCTTCTGCCTCAGCTCTTACAGTGTCTGTGTTACTCTTACTTCCCTATGTGGTCAAGTTATCCCAGAATCTCAAGTTCCATATTTCCAAAGAATAACTGTTTTTGACTCTGTGTGTGTAAAATCAAGATAAGAGATGAATGGCATAAAATGAGAGGATGTGTGTATGCATGTTCTAGGAGAAGACAGAAACAGGAAGGGAGGGAGGAAGGAAGAAGGGAACACAGGACCAGTACAGGTGCAGGGAACTGAGTGTGGATCCTTTCCGAGAGCAGTACCAAGTGCTTTCAACTGCTCAGCTGTCTCTTCAGTCACCCACTTCTCCCCTTGTAGTTTCCACTCATCCTGCTGTTATTACTGCCCATGAACCTTTCTGGGTTGTGTCACATCATCTTATTTTTTTACCTTTTCTGCTTAGGTTTCTTCTATTGCCTGTGGAGTCTTTTATCACAATTACATCTCTGCCTTCTTTCTATTTCTCTAGTTTTCTTGTCTTAATTTCTTCTTCCTCTACTCTCTCCTCCTCCTCTTCTTCTTCTTCCTCTTCTTTTTTCCCTTTCTGGGTTGATGCCTTTTCTTTTTCCATCTTTGATCTACCATTTTAGATTTTAGAGAACATGGTGGTGATGCCAGTTGTGAATTTTCCATGCTATACTTAAAAGTACCCCACCCCCAACTCTGTAAAATCTTACTATATAGCCCAGGCTAGATTGGAACTCACATTGCACTTCAGGCTGAAATTATCTATAGAATATCTGTTCTAGATAATAGACTTCTTAAAGGTTGCTTATCTTTAGGACAAAACATCCTGGTGACTAAAAGAATATCCTTAAGGTAAGTGAGAGATGTGGCATGTTCTGTGGGAATGATAAAAAGAATTGACTGGACCCAGCAGATAAGTCTGTCTTAATGGTCTCGTGTTGGATAAAAATTTACTTTGGAAATCATTTGCAGACTATTTGTTACATTACACTCTTCTGTTGTGAAAGTTCTTTACAGGTGGGTGATGGTGGTGCACACCTTTAATCTCAGGACTTGGGAGTTTGAGACACGTTCATCTCTGTGAATTTGAGGCCAGCCTGGTCTACAGAGCAAGTTCTAGGACAGTGAGGGCTACACAGAGAAACCTTGTCTCAAAAAACCCAAATCAACCAAACAAAAAAGTTCTTTATAAATGGGAGCCATATCTGGCTTCCTTTTAAAAGTAGCAACCCTACCTTCTTAATATCTTTTAATGCTAATCTTAAGTATTTAAATAAATGCATCTAAACATTCATTATGTTGACTTTTACATTTTTTGTTACTGTTTTCATATCAGCTTTTACAGGAAGCTGAAATAATGAAAGAACAAGTGAGTGATCTCGATAAACAGAAAGTGACATTGGAAGAGTCCAGAGCACAGGTGAAACAAGTTCTGAGTGAGAAGGAGACTCAGATTGAGGTAACTGCCCTTCACCCAGGGACTGCTTGGCTGCAGTTTATACTTATACAGTTTATACAGCTCAAATACTGTAACAGCTTTTACTGCTGTCTGTCTCTTGTCACCATTCAAGTGCTTCTTGAAGATGCATAGATATGTCAGTTCCATGACTGTGTTCCTCCAGTATTTTAGCTTGATATTCATCACTAAAGAAGAAAATAATGTTTTTTTAACATTTTTTTCTTGGTATGCTGACATCTGCTGCTAAGATGTTGAAAAGACTTTGAGAAATTTAGTTTATCATTTTTATGAATTGACTGAATATTCTTAGTATCTCTACTAGTTGGTGTTACTTTCATCTATATACAAACTTTTTAAAAAATTTTTTATTTATTTATATTCTAATCATCAGTCCCCTCAGTCTTCCCTCCTACAGTTCCTCATCCTATTCTTTTTCCCCCTTGCCTCTGAGAGGGCCCTCCCCCCACTCCATCAGGCCTCCCTCTTCTCTGGAGCCTCAAGATTCCTGACCCAGAATTGTTCTTGTCTAAAAGAACTTCAGGGACAAAAATGGAGACTAAAGGAAAGGTGGTCCAATGACCAGCCCAACTTGGGATTCATCTTATGGGGAGGTACCAAGGCCTGACACTGCTATGTTAGTTATGATGTGCTTACAGATAGGAGCCTGGCATGGCTGTCCCCTGAGAGGCCTTACCAGCAGCTGACTGAGACAGATGCAGATAGTTACACCCAACCATTGGACTGAAGTCAGGGATTTGTATGGTTGAATTAGGAGAAGGATTGAAGAAGCTAGAGGGGAGGGTGACCCCATAGGAAGGCTAGCAGTCTCGTCTCAACTAACCTGGAACCCTGGGAGACCCCAGAGACTGAGCCACCAACCAAAGAGCATACATGGGGTGCTCTGAGGCCCCTGGCACATATATAGCAGAGGACTGCTTGGACTGGCCTCCGTGGGAGAAGATGCACTTATATAAAAACTTCTTAAAACATTGAAATTTGGTCTGGGGAGGTGGCTCACTGGATAAAGGCTTGTATTGTATATTATAAGCCTGATGTTGTGAGTTCAGATTCCCAGAACTCAGGTAAAAGCCGGATGCAGTAGCACAGTATCTAATGCCTATGCTGTTGGTAGAGAGATGGAGCCAGAGCCTAGCAACTTTCCATAAGCTTGAGGGGCAGCTAGCCTGGCTTCCACATAGCAGTGCAGTGACTCGTCTCAAACAAGGTGGGAAGGAAAGGACTGACCCCAAAGGGTTGTTGTGACATGTGTCCCTGATGCTATACATAGGAACAGGTGCATACATACAGCTCAGGTCACACACATAACTAATTGGAACTTCAGTCTAACTGTAGGAATACAATGATTGACTTTCCATAGGCCATTGAGAGCACTCAGTGGGTGGAAGTGCTTGCTGTCCAATCTTGGCAGCTTGAGTTCATTCAATCTTTATGCTCACAGCGTGGAAATTAACTCATAAACTGTCCTCTTTATTAACTTGTAATGGACCTTCGTGTACATGCCATAGTCACATAATGTCACTCCCTGCCTAAAGAAGCCAATGTGAAAAATAATTGAAAAAAGGTTTTCAAGAGACTCTAGGTTTCGTTTTCTTCACAGTTTGCCGTGTAGTTGACTAACTTTTCTAACTCTCTGACTTGTGCCCCATGTATGCTGGGGGCTGATTGTACTTTCCCCTCTAAACGGTCCATGTAAGAAGCTTAGGACTCTTCCTAAATAGAGCAGGAATGGGATGTGAGCCCTCAGCACTACCCAGACACAGAGGGCATTCTGTTTGTGCCAGAAACCCCAAAGAAGGAAAGAGGTTGGCAAGTAGTTTTAGGCGGACCTTTAAGCGAAATATACAGTGTGGAGTTGCTTTGTTTCTTGGACGTCATTCCTGACCTTGGCGGTTAGGCTGAGAAGCAATGTTACCTATGTTACTAGAAAATTTTCCTTACTCC
>NW_022196912.1:73874318-73874425 GCF_008632895.1 Mastomys coucha
AAAAAAAAAAAAAAAAAAGCACTGCTGAGCCAGGCAAGGTGTTGCACATCTTTAATCCTAACACTGGGGAAGGAGAGGTAGAGAGAGGCAGGTGAATTTCTGTGAAC
>NW_022196912.1:73874435-73877261 GCF_008632895.1 Mastomys coucha
GAAGAAATTCCAGTGCTCTATTAAAATTCCAGTGTGTGTGTCTCAGGTGAACTCTTCAGCTAGTTATTTAGTTGAATAAATCAAGAATTTGTGGCTAATTTTGTTTTTAATTATGTTGATATCTTTTTGTGGGTGTGTATAAGTGAGTTTCAGTGTTCTTGGAGACTAGAGGTGTTGGATCTCCTGGAGCTGAGGTTACAGGTAGTTGTGAGCTACCAGAAGTGGTGCTGGGAATTGAATTTGGGCCTTCTGCAACAGTAATATCTGCCCTCAACTGCTGAGCCATCTCTCTAGCCAGAGACGTTTATTTCTTTTTAGTTGGATATATTTGTACGTGCCTGTATGTAGGTATGTGCATGTGAGTGCAGTGTCCAAGAAGGTCTATGATCTTTTTTATAGATCTTGTAGAGATTTGATACCACACAACTTTTACTTCTACATGTTAGTGGCCCCTCTTAAAAATAAAACTTAATTTAAAAAAAAATCTGTATTTGTATGTGTTTGTCAGAATGTGAGTGCCACATGTGTGGATGCCTACTGAGGTCAGAAGAGGGCATTTGATCTGGTGGAGCTGGCGTTTCTCATGGTTGTGAGATACCTGATGTGGGTGCTGGGAAATGAACCAAGATCCTTTAGAAGAGTAAAGACTTCTTGAATGCTGAGCCATCTCTTCAGTCCAACTCCTATTTAGTAAGACATATAAGAAATGAAGAAAATATTTTAGGGGCTGGGGAGGATTAGTGCACTTGCTGTGCCAGCATGAGGAACAGCTTGAATTCTAAGTACCCACTTACAAGATGAGCATGGCTGTGTAAGCTCAGCACTGGGGCAGAGCAGTGGATCCTAGAGCTTGTTGAGTGTGAAGCTTCTCAAGTAGAATTCTGAGGAACAGAGAAGACACTTGACACCCTCTTCTTGCCTCATGCTTGTGCAGCAGCATATGCACCTGCATGCTCACAAGCATGGGATGCACACAGGAGAAAAGATCTTACTGGGGCTGGAGAGATGGCTCAGCGGGTAAGAGCACCGGCTGCTCTACAAAAGGTCCTGAGTTCAAATCTCAGCAACCACATGGTGGCTCACAACCACCCATAATAAGATCTGATGCCTTCTTCTGGTGTGTCTGAAGACAGCTACAGTGTACTTAATAATAAATAAATCTTTGCCAAGTGGCGGTGGTGCACGTCTTTAATCCTAGCACTTGGGAGGCGGAGGCCAGCCTGGTCAGTCACCTTGTAGACCAGGCTGGCCTAGAACTCTCAGAGATCTGCCTGTCTCTGCCTTCCAAGTGCTGGGAGTAA
This sequence comes from Mastomys coucha, assembly GCF_008632895.1. Lineage (NCBI taxonomy): Eukaryota > Metazoa > Chordata > Mammalia > Rodentia > Muridae > Mastomys > Mastomys coucha. Next base: position 73,875,737 of record NW_022196912.1, read on the forward strand.
AGATGTAGTATCATGCTTGGCAAGTTTTGTTTCTTATTTTTTAATGGTTAATAGTCAATAAATGCTCTAGTTAAACAAAACAAAACCCAACAACTATTAGCACATCTTAATGGCAGGTAGAAAATTAGAGCACATGAGGATTGATTTAAAAATTTTTATAACAGTTTTGAATTTATTTGTGTATATATGTATTGCATAGGATATGTATAGAGTTCAGAGGACAGCTTTTGAGAATCAGTTCTCTTCTTCCATTTGGGTCCTGGGTTCAAACAAATCATCAGGTGCCTTCATCTGCTGAGCCATTTCTTTGGCCTGGGATTGATTGTTAGACTACTGTACATTTCTAAATTGTAAAGATGTTAGCAAATTCTTACCTTCTTACCTTCTGTTTTTCTGTTTGCTCACTGTCTAGACTCTGATCAAGAGCCTGCTAAAGATGAAGGATTGGGCTGCTGTGCTTGGTGAAGACGTAGCAGATGATGGGAATCTGGACTTGGACGTGAAGAGTGGCCTAGAAAACACTGCTCCCTTAGGTGTGGTGACTGGCTTGCTGCTTCCTCTGCATTGCACATGTGTGCTGCGCTCCTTGTACACTCCTCCTTGGTACATGGTGTTCAGCTGTCCCAAGTGCCCTCTGCTCTCACCTCCTCATGGCTAGATTTTCTAGTAAATCTTTCTTTACCTTTTCAGTGTTGGATCCCCCTTCTGCTTTATCCTGGGTGTCACATGTCTTCCATTACAATAATGTTAGTTAGAATTTGGATCATAACCACTCTTGCTAATTGTATGGGTGTCAGAATAACCTAATTCATGATGCCTTTTTTGCTTTAGATAATTATGGTACTTTTGTCTTGTTTGCCGTAAACTTACTACTGTTGCTTGTTATATTATGGTATTCAGAAAACTAATGTTCATTTAACCATTTTCTGTATTTTTAAGCTACTTCTCTTGACTTGTTAGAATTTAATTTGAGAAAATTACAGAATAATGATAAAAATAATACAGGAAGGTCCCATGTACCCTAGACCTAATTTTCCCTGTTGGTGATTCTTAAACTTTGAGTCCTGTCTCTTGGCTCCCAACCTGTTGTATAAAGTAAAGTAGTCTTCACAGAGGCTAGTTTTCAGGTTTTTAGTAGAGGGCTGTAACTGCACGCAGTTAATGAAACCTCTGTGTGCTGTGCCCTCTCCTGTCCTTATATACTGTTAGAAGTATAATTTATTACATAGCCACAGTCAGAGACTTAGAGCAGCAATAACAAAACAGGATAGTTATGACAACATACTGTATGATGCCATAGAACTCCCAGTGCAGGAACAGATTGTCTGAGATGTCTGTAGGGTGAGAAATGAACCACATCCTGGGCAATGTCTCAGGAAGAAAGTGTAAGATAGTGAGACTCCTCATGCTGCTCAGAATGACACATAATAGCTGTGTAGTTTAAAATTGTTGTAATGGGCCGGGCGGTGGTGGTACATGCCTTTAATCCCAGCACTTGGGAGGCAGAGGCAGGCGGATTTCTGAG
>NW_022196912.1:73877389-73896901 GCF_008632895.1 Mastomys coucha
AAAAAATTGTTGTAATGGAGCGACATGTGACACCCAGGACAAAGCTCTGAGGAGGTGAAGAAAGATTTACTAGAAAATCTAGCTATTTGAGGTGATGAGAGTGGATAGTATTTTACCCAGGCTACTGCTAAAACAGAGAAGTGGAACTATAATGAAGTTATATTTCTACTTTTCCATATATACCTTATCATGTAAGAAATAGTTTTATAATAGAATTTATGCTTAATATTACTTTACTCGGAGCTATTATTTCACTAATACGTTGGATACCATAAGAATCCAAGAGTAGTTAAGTCTGTGGCCAGTGTTTAGGTGAATATTGAGTTCCTATGGGACTGTGTAGTTCGTACTTTGGTTGCTTTTAAGGTCTAGCTTCCTGAGAGTAGATCTAGATCACTCTACCTTACACAAACTGTTATTTTTATTTTAGCTAGTGTTTTTCTGAGACAGTGTCTCACTGTAGTTCAAGTTGTAGTCCAGGCTGGCCTCAACTCATGGTAATACTCCTGTCTCAGCCTTTGGAGTGCCGGGATTGCAGGCAGGCATACTAAGCGCAGCTCCACATTGTTTACTGTGGCAAGAAGAGGGCTTGTAAGGTTAGCTGAGGGGGTAATGAGTCTACTTGGATGTCTTCAGTAATTATGGTTTCATGTTTCACTTAGATAATCAGCCAAAGGGAGCCTTGAAGAAGCTGATTTATGCAGCTAAGGTTTGTATTATAAATCCAAAGATGGGAAAGAGGGCCTAGAGTAGGGATTAAATCTATAGTTCCTTTTTAAAAAAGATTTATTTATTCATTTATTATATGTAAGTACACTGTAGCTGTCTTCAGACACTCCAGAAGAGGGCATCAGATCCCATTACAGATTGTTGTGAGCCACCCTGTGGTTGCTGGGATTTGAACTCAGGACCTCTGGAAGAGCAGTCAGTGCTCATAACCTCTAAGCCATCTCTCCAGCCCCTAAATCTATATTTCCTTAGTAACTAATTTAAAGATGGTTTTACTTTTTTCCATATAATGTTATCTGAGAAATTAATTGCTTTTATATTAACTTTAGAAAGTCACATAATTTTAGAATTTAGAAAATTTCAAGTTCTACAGTAATTCCTTCAATTAAAAATACTTTAAAAATGTTTATTTATTTCATAGTTCCCTTTGTGTGTTGTTTTTCTTTCTGGTTTTATTATTTTCTTAGCTCCATGTCCTATCTTATGAAGTAAATAATAGCTTTCTTTTCTTCTGGTATATTCCTTCTTCCTGTCCTTAGGTAATTTGTAAGAGAAGTCTAGATAATGTAGTGTGAGGGCTGCTTATGTCAGCTGAGTCAGAACAGCTGTAGAGCAGTGTGGGGTGGATCGGGAGACTGGGTGTGTGTGTGTGTGTGTGTGTGTGTGTGTGTGTGTGTGTGCATGTGTGTGTGTGTGTATGTTGTGTAATTGATTATTGCTTTTTCTTCATTCCTTCTTTAAAGTTAAATGCTTCTCTAAAAGCCTTGGAAGGAGAAAGAAATCAAATTTATACTCAGTTATCTGAAGTGGATCAAATAAAAGAAGACCTTACAGGTAAGGTTCTTCTCAATGAGTTTATCTCCTAAAGAGAATGAATTGCTTTTGAGTTTTTCTGTTATTGGTAAAGGCATTTTTAAAGCATGTAAGACTGTGAATTACAGTGTGTCTTAGTGTGAAAGGGAAACCATGACACAGCAACTCTTTTTTTTTAAAAAATTTATTTATTATTATAAGTAAGTACACTGTAGCTGTCTTCAGACGCACCAGAAGAGGGCATCAGATCTCATTACCGGTGGTTGTGAGCCACCATGTATGTAATTGCTGGGATTTGAACTCAGGACCTTCAGAAGAGCAGTCGGTGATCTTACCCACTGAGCCATCTCACCAGCCCAACATGGCAGCTCTTATGAAGGAAAGCATTGAATTGGAGCTGACTTACAGTTCAGAGGTTTAATTCATTGTGATCATGGTGCGAAACATGGCCGTACACAGGTAGACATGATGCTGGAGAAAGAGCTAAGAATTCTACTTCTGGATTGGCAGGCAGCAGGAAGAGACTGAGACAGTGGGACTGGCTTGAGCATTTGAAACCTCAACGCCTACCCTCAGCGACACAGTTATTCCACCAAAGCCACACCTCCTAATACTGCCACTCTCTATGGACTTGTGGGCCTGTGGGTCCATTTTCATTCAAACCACTACATAGTGTTATATGTTCGGTATAGTTTTAGTTGTTAAAAGTATCAAATTGATTTCAGGACATCCAGGAACCTGTGTTGAATGCCCCTCTAATGTTAACTGAACATTTTCATTTATGATTTTTTTTCAATTGTGAAATTGAACTTCAGTTGGGGAATTAGTATGGTCTATTTTAATGTGTGTAACACACACAAACACACACACAGTTTATTAGCATGTGTGGGAGTAATGTTGGATCTATAAAAATAATTTTTTTGTATTGAAAACATTAAGAAATTTTGCTGATAGTGTTCACATTGAAAAATAAATTCTGTCAGTTATGTTTGGAATGTTTAAAAATTAGTATGTCATGTCTTATTTTGTTAGAGAAGAATTCATTTTTTTATATCTGAAAAGAATGTATGGTCATATTCAAATGTCTGCCCTGGTTAACTTTGAATATAGGGCCACAGGCATGCTCGTGTGGCTAGTACTTTACTGTCTGCCATCTTCACATTTTCATGTTCATTCTTTTAGGTAGCTTAGCTGTTGTAATAAAGTTAAAGTCATTATTATTCTTTCCAGTCTCTCTCTCTCTCTTTTTTTAAAGACGTTTATTGTAAAAAGGCAGAGAGAAGGAGAGAGGAGAGAAGCAGAGGCTGGCCATGGCTACATGGAGAGAGTGGGGGAAGGGAATGGGAAGAGAGGGGGAACAAGAGGGCAAGAGTATAAGAGCAAGAGAATAAGAGGTAAGAGAGGCAAGAGTAAGAGTAAAAGCAGGAGGGTAAGATAGCAAGAGAGGTATTCTTTCCAGTCTTGATCTTGTTTGAGACATGGTCTCTCATGAAACTGGAAATGAGCATTTGTTATCAGCTAAAACTATAAACTATAAAATTTTATAGCTAAGCTATAAAATTTTTGGCTTAAATAATAGGGCTGGGTATTTATGGTACTAGTGACTGCACATGCCATAGCTTTGTGCATTCTAGGCATGTGCTCTGCCACTCAGCTGTCTCCACCAGCCTGAACTTAATGTAACTGAGGTGATGTGTTCATTAGATTAGAACAGATATGCAGCATGCGAAATAGGGAGTGCTGAGCGGAAATGCTTGCCTTTGAAGCTCTCGTCTTCACAGCCTTCCTTCAGAAGCTTCCACCTCTCACACTGAGAATCAGATGTTAGAATTAGGATGCTGAAGATTATGGAGATCTTCATAGTAATAGTATTAGCTATTTAAAATAGTGCGTGCAGCATTTCAGTTAAATAGTGAAAAGCAATTCGGCAAAGAAAACATCCCACAGGTTTTCTGTTGTTGCTGGAGGAAGTTTGTTTTGTTTTGTTTTGTTTTGTTTTGTTTTGTTTTGTTTCGTTTCTTTAGTAATTGTCTACAGCGGTATCACCCAGGGGAATGCCTAATCTTGTCTATTTTTAATAGGTTTATTTTCATGAAGTTCCTTTAGTTTTGTTCCTTTATGACTTTTCAATAATTTCTTTAGAGCATATCAAAAGTCTTGAGTCTAAACAAGCGTCTTTGCAGTCAGAAAAGACACAGGTTGAAAATGAGAGACAGAAACTTCAACAGAAACTGAAAGTAATAACTGAGCTGTACCAAGAAAATGAAATGAAACTTCACAGGTAAGAAGGGTTGGGTAAGCCGGGTGGTGGTGGCGCACGCCTTTAGAGGCAGGCAGATTTCCGAGTTGGAGGCCAGCCTGGTCTACAGAGTGAGTTCCAGGACAGCCAAGGCTATACAGAGAAACCCTGTCTCGAAAACAAACAAACAAACAAACAAACAAACAAAAAAGGGTTGGGTAATTCCATTGAGTGGCAAGTGAAATGGCTATAAAGTAATGATTCTCAGCCTTCCCAGTGCTGTGGCCTTCATACACTATGGTATGCTGACCCCAACCATCAAATTATTCTGTTCCTACTTCATAACTGTAATTTTGCTACTGTTATGAGTTGTAATGTAAATCTCTGATGTGCGCCCCTGAAGGGGTCCTGATCCACATGTTTAAAACTGCTGCTCTAAACTAAGTGTTATATATTCATGGCCTTAAAGCTTACGATCATTGGAAGTTCTCAGCTATATTGCACTATTCACTTTTAAGAATGTTATTTGATCTTGGAACAAGTTTTTCTTCATGGAAGAAAGTGGAAATGGTGTTTGAATTTCCAAGCTATCTCACCAAATCTTCCTTAATGTCTAGTAAACAGTTATCAGATTATTGCCTTAAACTAATAGTGATAAGTGGGCTCAGAGAATCTGAGTGATCTCTTTGGATGGAACTGCCTGATGTGTGTAAAACTGATTCGTTTCTCCTGTGCAAATTAGTCTGGCTCAGTCTCCTTGGCCTAGTTAATAAATGACCATGTCATTTGCCTTATGTTCAGGCAGCCGCTCAAGTCATCCTAACATGCCGCCTTTGTATCCCATATTCGTCTTTTCAGCTTTTCTATCCTTAGTATGATGGCATTTCCCCTCTGCCACTGCTCTGGTTAAAGTGCCATTGGCAGTAGTTGGCTTGTCACAGTGGCCTCAGGAGTGTCATCTTAGCACCTTAACTTCCTGTGCTGTCTTTTCTCTGTGATCACAGAGTAACTGAAAACATGACTTGTGGTTCCATACCTTGTCCTTCTTGGACGCCCCTAAGTACATTTAAACAGATTTAATGCAAAACTTCATCTTGTCTATCAGTGCCTTCTATAGCTGGCCTTCTGGCTATCTCTGTAGCTTATTCTGATTCTCTTTCTTTGTTGCTCTCTGTGGACACTGACTTTCTTGAGTTTTGTTGTGTCAAGCACATCTGTATCTTAAGATCTTTTATGCATGCTTCTTTTGCCTTCAGTAGTTGCTGTTCCCCATCTGTGTTTGTATAGTTTGATCCTTTGTTTTATTTGGGTCTAGGTTCAGCTGTTATCTTAAAATGCTTCCTTGGCTGCCCTAACTAAAACAATAATACCTGAACATAATGTGTGCCCTCTACCTGCTAATAAATTTAAACTCTGTGAGAAATACCATATTTTTGTATATGTTCCCAGTGCCTAAACTGGAGGAAAATGGTAGGTTTCCTGTCAACATTTGTTGAACATACAGATGTGTGTCCTCAGTACGCTTACCTATTGATGTTAGACTGTACCTATGCATGATGATGCCCAGATGGAGGGAGCGAGAAGACCCCTGAGGTCCTGATCTGGAGACTGCAGATTTCCAAGTACAAATTAGAGCATAGACTTTTCATTATGAAAGCTAGCAGACTTTCATTTCCCTTTAGGAAGTTAATGAAAGTTGGAAGTCCTTATGCTTCATACATTCTGGATGTAAAGTTGGTCTCTTGATAGAATTTGTTTGTAACATTAAAAAGCCTGTTCCTACAAAGATTTCATGGCCTTTCATGGATATGCTGAGAGAGAGAAAGGATTTGAGTTTCCCAGAGTGAGCACTCCCAGTTGAGGATGAACACAGCAACTTCTTTCAGTTCTCAGTCTGTAAACAAGTACCCTTCTTGCAGTTACTGAGCGCCACAGTGTTTGAGAGCCATTTATTTGGTGACTTAACTGTTCACATAGACCCAAGCATATGCTTGAGTGCTGTTGAGTGTTCCTAATGGGAAGAAGGCCATGATGTATTTTGTGTAGAAAATACCACATATCAGATAGATTTTGTTTGGTATAACTTACGGTGCCATTGTCTGTGAGTTTAATGTTAGGAAATCTACAATATATATAAAATAAAACATCTTTTATTTTGTGAGACTGTTTCATGTGCTGCCATGCTGGCTTGACCTGGTTGGTATATAGTCAAGAATGATGTTCAACTCCTGCTCTTCCTGCTTTCACTCCCAAGTGCATAGATTACAGGTGTTTGCCACCAGTGTAGTTTTTATTCATTTATTTTTTAGAATGTATTATTTTAAGTTATGCAGATGTGTGTGGGTCTGTGCACATGAGTGCTGGTGGCTGCAGAGGTCAGAAGTGTTGGATTCCCCCTGGAACTATAGTTACAGTTATGAGCCACTATACATGGGTCCTGGGAACTGAACTCAGATCCTCTGCAAGAACAGTGTGTGCTCTTTCTTAACTTGCTGGACTATCTCTCTAGCCCATAAATATTTATTTCTATTTCTGTGCATGTGTAAGTTCCTACAAGTATATCTATGTGACATGTGTGCCTGGTGCCCTCCAAGGGCAGACCATGGCGTTGGGTCCCTTGAGACTAGAGTTACAGATGTTTATGAGCTGCTGTGTGGGTGCTGGGAACAACATGGGCCTATACAAGAGCAGTGAGTGTCCCTAAGCACTGAGCTACCTCTCTAGCCCCTGGCAAGTTTTAAATAAAGCATCTATACGTAAAACAAAGTTGTGTATTGTTTAGTCGGTAAGTTTTGTGAAGAGAGATTAACAGAACAGTAAGCTTGTATTATCCTCAGGAAAAGTAGCCCCAGTATTTGCTAATTAACAATTTATGATTACTTAGAATAGAATGAGCTATGTATTTGAAAAGTAGTAGAGAATATTAATGCTCTATTGAGATATGACTACTGGATTGTGGGTTACTCCCACTTACTTCCAACTCTGGTGCTACATTCACTCCCATGGATCCATCAATCATTGGTCAAGAAAATGCCTCTCAGGCCTGGCTACAGCTTAGTCTTGGGGAAGTATTTTCTCAATTGTCTACAGTTTGTGAGACGTTAACAAAAAACTAACTAGCACAACTTTCTGTATCCCCAAATATTATATATCCTATTCTGAAGATACTCACTACTCAAATTGAATTATGCTACTGGCTCTTCAAGGTAGGAAAGAGGATGTTGGTAGAATGGTTAAAATGCTAGATTTGATTCTTGCCTGTTTAGGATATAATATTGGCTCAGTAATTTTCTGGATTTCTTTTTTTAGATTCAGATTTAATACACAGGCCCTTTTTGCATGTGACCTTTGCAGTAGTGTATGGAAATTGCTTTGTGGGATATATCAGTTCTGATGTGATTTTAAAAATGTATTTTCTTAATGTTTTTTTTATGACTCTCATGTGTTGCTTGTACTTTTAAAGTTAATATCGGGAAGAAGTGAAATATTAGAACCTAGGAGTTGTGGTGCACTGCTTTAAGTAAATGATTCTTTAAAGTTCCACCAGTGGAAATTACTTTGATGATGCCATTTTCAACTCTAAGGCAGTAGTAGTTACTTTTCTGTTGCTGTGATAAAACACCATGACTGAAAACGCTAAACAAACACAGCGAAAACCAAAAACCTGGAATACTGTGAGGTCAGCTGGTAAACGGGGGAGCCTTTTACCAAAATGGTGAGGGAATGTGGAAGCTGAGAGATCATACCCTAAGCTTGAAGAAGACAGAATGCTCCCAAGACCTGCACCCGGTGATGGCCATATGACACATAATGACATGTTGGTTAGCTATGAATTATAGATATGATGACACTTTTATGACACTGCCACCCACTGAATGTTAGCCATCTTGGGTGGTATAAGTTCAGTTTGATGTCCAGAGTAAGGCAATGGATTTTTGGTGCATTTCTCAGAGATCTGTTGATACCTTGTGTGTAACTATATTAGGTTCTATGTACTGCATTTTCGTTTTTGTGTCACAGGAAAAATAGTTCCTTCTTTGCTGATGTTCTTTATTTTATTAGCATAATTATGAGGCCTGGAACCAAATCCTTTGTTTTTACTACCAATTAAAAATATGGGGGTAGGTGTGATTGTTCAGACCTTTAGTCCTAGCCCCCAGGAAGCAGAGACAGGCCTATCTTTGTGAATTAAGAGACCAGCCTGGTCTACAAAGTGAGTTCCAGGCCAGCCAGAGCTACATTGTGAGACTTTGTCTTAAAAAATAAACAACAGCAAAAACAAAAAACAAAAAGCCACAGTTTATTAGTTGTTAGCAGCTTCTTATTAACAAACATAATGCTTTATTATAGGAAATCTTGATAAATGGTACATACTTATGTTTTTATTAATATTTATATTGGCTAAAACACTTGGGACTTAAGATAATAGTAGTAGCACTGTAATGAGCAAAATATGATCTTGGGTTTATAATGCTAAATTTTATGTCAGAAATACACAGACCCTTTTGCATGTGACCTTTGCAGTAATGTATGGCGATTGCTTTGTGGGATGTATCAGTTCTAGTGTGAGTTTAAAAATGTAGTTGGTTATATGTATTACTACATTAAAAGAAATAAAGTACTCTGCTTTTTGTTTTTAAATTATTTATTTACATTCTAGCCTTGCCCTCCCTCCACTCTCTCCTCCCACATTTCCTCATCCTATTCCTCCTTCCCATTTTAGGTAAAATCATCCATTTCATCGAGATTTTCCAGTTTTGTTGAGTATAGGCTTTAGTAGTGTAGGATCTCATGATTTTTTATATTTCCTCAGTTTTTGTTGTTAGGTCTCCCTTTTCATTTCTGATTTTGTTAATTTGGATACTGTCTCTGGGTCCATTACTTAGTTTGGCTAAGGATTTATCTATCTTGTTGATTTTCTCAAAGAATCAGCTCTTGGTTTTGTTGATTCTTTGTATCATTCTCTTTGTTTCTGACTGGTTGATTTCTGCCTTGAGTTTGACTATTTCTGGCTGTCCAGTCCTCTTGGGTTTGTTTGCTTCTTTCTGTTGTAGAACTTTCAGGTGTACTGTCAAGTTGCTTATAGTTTCTTTACGAAGGTACTTAGTGCTATGAATTTTCTTCTTAACACTGCTTTCATTGTGTTCCATAAGTTTGGGTATGTTGTATCTTCATTTTCAATTGAATTTTATAAAGTCTTCGATTTCTTTCTTTCTTTCTTCCTTGACCCAAGTTATCATTGAGTAGAGAGTTACTCGTTTCCCAGGAGTATGTAGGCTTTCTGTTGTTTTATTGTTATTGAAGTCCAGTTTTAGTCCATGGTGATCTGATAGGATGCGTGGGATTATTCTAATCTTCTTGTATCTGTTGAGGCTTGTTTTATGTCTGATTATATATGGCCAATTTTGGAGAAGGTTCCAAGAGGTTCTGAGATGAAAGTATATTCTCTTGTTTTGGGGTTAAATGTTCTGTAGATATCTGTTAAATCTTTTTGGTTCATCACTTCTATTATTTTCACAGTGTCTCCATTTAGTTTCTGTTTTGATGACCTGTCTATTGGTGAGACTGGGGTGTTGAAGGCTTACACTATTAATGTGTAAGGTCAGTGTGTGTTTTGTGCTTTAGTAAAATTTCTATTATGTGTGTGGGTGCCCTTGCATTTAGGGCATAGATGTTCAGAATTGGACTTCCTCTTGGTAGTTTTTTCCCTTGATGAATATGAAGTGTCCTTCCTCATCTCATTTGATAACTTTTGGTTGTATTTTTTGTTTTAAGGAAGTTAACAGTAGAAGAAAATTACCGATTAGAGAAAGAAGAAAAACTTTCCAAAGTAGATGAGAAAATCAGCCATGCCACTGAGGAGCTAGAGACCTGCAGGTATGAAGCACACATTCTTGTTGGGAAACTCAGTAGCAGGGAACAGTAACTAAAATGGTAGTGTTGGCTTGTTTGTTTGTTTGTTTGTTTGTTTGAGACAGGATTTCTCTGTGTAGTCCTGGCTGTCTTGGAATTCACTTTATAGACCAGGCTGGCCTCGAACTCAGAGATTCGCCTTTCTCTGTCTCCCATGTGCCGGTACTTCATGCATGCACCACCACCACCAGCAGCAGTGAAATGGCTTATCTTTTTATTTCATTACTTTTCATTGAGATTTATTTGTATCTTGCATTTATTCAGAAAATATAAGGGAATTTTTTTTCTTTTTAGGGATTTGATACTTAAGTCTCACATTGAATAGACACATTTTATGTGAATGTCAAGAAGTTTGTAAATAGTTATTAATGCCATTGTGGTGGCATATGCACAGTATCCTGCTCTGTAATCCCAGCACATGGGAGGTAGAACAAAATGATCACAAGATCAAGGCCAGCCTTGGCTAAATAGTGAGTTTCAAGCCAGGTTGGCCTACATGAGACCCTGTCTTGCAGAAGGGAAATGGAGAGAGCAGTTAGTTCCAGCTCAAATGGGGAAGAACGTACACAGAGTAACATTCAGTAAGCGTGCTATGAAGTGAGCTGGTCACACTTGGCATTGGCTCAGTCCTCAGTGGATCTAAGGAAACAGGATGTCTGTCACAGAGAGGCAAGCAGAGCGGCGCTCTGAGTCAATCATATTGGGACTTCTCTTTACTCCGGGAAGAGTAAGTTCGCATTTTGTCTAACAGAAATTACCTTTGTTTCGTAAAGGCAGTAAGTCATATTTTGCCTTCTAAGAGTTCCTTTCCTGGGACTTCTGCCAAGATTACAGGCATCTGAGTTAATCTCTCAGGATTTTACATCCTGAAAATGAAAACCTGAGGGCCAGTATGGTGGCATGTGCCTGTGACTCCAGAACTTGGGATGGAGAAAGAGGAAATTATAAATTTGCTCAAGGCTAGGCTAGGGTACATGGTGAGACCTTGTTTGTTGTATAAATCCTTATGTGACTTTGTTTTAGCCTCACCCAAGCAGTGGCACTCAAAAGGCTTAATTGAGGTTAAAACTAAGACAGGAAACCTGCTTTGGTGGTGGCGTGTGCCTTTGATGCTAGCACTCAAGTGGCAGGTGCGGTTGAATCTCTCTGAGTTTGAGGCCAGCCTCCCCAGTGCTGGGGTCAAAGGCATGCACTACCACCCCCGTTTATACGTTTGCAGTCATGTGCTCTCGTTTCTTATTTGTTCCTCATAGGCAGCGTGCCAAGGATCTTGAAGAAGAGCTGGAAAGAACGATTCATTCTTACCAGGGGCAGGTGTGTGTGTGACTTCAGTTGTGTACACAATTAAAACAGTTTGACCCTCTAGAACTGACGCTAGCTTCTTTTCTTCCTGAGGAGTTCAAGAGCCTGTGATAAAGTTCCAGGGAGCTAAAAAAAAAGATTTTGAAATAAAAATTACAAAATTTTTTTGTAATTTTTTTTTTCTATCTTTGGGGATGAGGATTATGTAGTCTGATGAATGTCTGTTACCTTTGCAGCCCCATGCTGGGCTCCTCATCTGCTCCTTGGGAACTCAGGTTATCACATGTGGTTTGTTAGCATTATAGAAATTTACATTCAGTTTTTAAGAGTTCAGTAGAGTAGATCATGTATATGCATGAAAGTGTATCTTCAAATACTAGAACTGCTTCTTCAGAGATGTTGGGGCAGCTTGAGTTTATAGCTTGTGCACTAAATTTTAGTACTGGGAATGAATAATTTTTTTTTGTTTAAAAATTTTTTAATAACTTTATTTTTTAGGTTATTTCTCATGAAAAAAAAGCACATGATAATTGGGTAAGTTTTAAGTCTTCCTAAAGTCCTCTGTCAAATCCTTTCAGAAAATATACTGGTCATTTTAGATTAGGGTAGAATACAGACAGTATTTAAAAAATAATCACTTCTTATTAATTTTATTAATTTTACTAGTGATGAAAATAGTATTAGAGACCACAGGATGCACTGAGAAGTGATTATCTTTTATTTTATACTTTATTTGTACTTTTCTTTCTGAATGTACTTAGTAATAAAATCACATAAATTATAAATTTCTTTTAATGGAATCCTGGGGGTTGTCAAGATGGCTCAGTAGGTAAGAGCACGGCTGCCATTCCAGAGGAGCTGACCTGAGTGGTTCTGAGCGTGTCAGCTGCCTCACAGGGCCTGTAAGGCTAGTTCCAGGTGGTCCGCTGCCCTCTTCTGTTCTCTTGGCACACCTCCACTCACATGCGTGCGCACACAGCAAGCAGATCATAATTCTAGTAATTCCACTTATGTCACATTCACCCAGAATACTCGTACACATAAAACTAAATAAAATTTGAAAACAGTTCAGTGAATTGTTACATTTTACTAGTTAATGTTGTTATTGGTGTAACATTATTGGTGTAATTATTTTTGTTCAAATTTGATTTTATGATCACATATTGGAAAATAATTTACACAGAAATCTTTGTTGATAGTACTAAAATATATTTAAGCATTGCTTTCTGTGAATGTTTAGTTTGTTCATTGGCTACCATCAATTCTAATGTATGTTTCACAGTTTTAAGTAAAAGCAAAATTGAAAGTTGAGTTTCTTTTACTTGTAAGTGGCTGATGGTTATAGACTAGTAGCTTTTTTTCTGCATTTGATTTATTTAATGTTTTATATATTCTGTGGCTAAACTGTAGAGTCCATAGAATGGCTGAAAAGCATGTGGAACACCATATACTTAGCCTTTGTTAATATATATGTACTACCAACACACACACACACACACACACACACACACTACTTAAATAGTATTTGTACATTGTTCTATACATTTTTTTGTTTTGTTTTTTTTTGTTTTGTTTTTTTTCTGAGACAGGGTTTCTCTGTGTAGCCCTGGCTGTCCTGGAACTCATTTTGTAGAACAGGCTGGCCTCGAACTCAGAAATCCACCTGCCTCTGCCTCCCAAGTGCTGGGATTAAAGGCGTGCGCCACCACCGCCTGGCCACATTGTTCTATACTTAATGGATGTGTAGTATACACTGGTTGTATTTAATTACTAGAAACATGACCTCTGTTGGCAATCTGTGAAGCTATTTGTAATTTCCCAGAATTATGGACATCATAACTTTGCCCTACCTTGTCTGCCAGCATGCCTCTTATGATTGGATATGTACATCATCAAATAATTCTAGGCCCTGATTTGTATCTAAATAGCAACATTCATTACCAAGTACCTGTTAGACTCCAGGTTCATGTTTTGGCTGGCATGAAACTCATTCCCCTTTTAAATTAATTCTCCAAATTTAAAATGTTTTGTATTCAGTTTAATAGATAACAGACTCATATCTGTTTCCAGTTATGATATTATATACTATCATGCTGATATTTATGTTGTTCTTGGATTTAAGTTTATTTATATATATTTTCAAATGTGTTATTTTCTTCAAGCTGGCAGCTCGGACTCTTGAAAGAAATCTCAATGATTTAAGAAAAGAAAATGCCTACAACAGACAAAAGTAAGTGTCAATGTGGGAATACTTTAAAAGCCAGAAATAGTTTCTTTGTTATATGATATTTGTATAAAAATAAATAAAAAATTGTAGTTCCCACAGAATCTCTTATCTAGTTAGTTTTACTAGGTATGAAGTTATTTATTTTTTATTTGTTTGAAATACTTTTTCAGGCCACTACAGTGACACTTTAAAGAAGCTTTTACAAGTTACACTATAAAAAGTGTAACTTAAAAAAAAAATTAATGAGCTCCCAGGGCCTTGGAGGGACCCATGGCTCCAGCCACATATGTAGCAGAGGATGGCCTTGTTGGACATCAATGAGAGGAGAGGCCCTTGGTCCTGTGAAGGCTTGATGCCCAGGGTAGGGGAATGCCAGGGTGGGGTAGCACACTCATAGAAGCAGGGGGTTGGCAATGGGATAGGAGGCTTGTTGGGGGGGGGTGACAGGGGAAGTCAATAATATTTGAAATGTAAATAAAGAAAATATCCAATGAAACAAAATTAAACCAGTATAAGTGGACGGAAAAGAGAACGGGTGAACAAAAGGATGTGTCTCTCTGGTACAGTGATGCTTAGAACTCTTCGTTCTTCACTGTGAGAGGGATAAAGTATTTATTGTCTCAGCCTCAGGTTGCTGTTGTTAGGAGTCATGTTGTACAGAAAGAAAGTGAAAGAAAGAATAAAAACGACAAGTAAATGCTTTTCTCAGGGTGGCAGCAGTCTTCTGGACTTGCCTGCCAAACTGTACTTTTAACATCATTAAAACTAGTTCCTGTCTGCTGGCTTGTAGCTCAGAAATTAAAGTCAGACAGTTGTATTATTCTAGGTGTAAGGTTCAGGAACTAAATAACATTTGTTTAACAGTGTGACATTTAAAAATACTAAGTTTAAAAATAAAGTAGTAGAGTCATTTAGTGGGATTTCCAGTTTCATGAGGGCAGTATAGGTAACTTGGGGCAGTTCTGTGTGGTAGCTAGCCCTGGCCTTTTCATTTAGAACAAGTCAGTTAAACTCCCTGCCTCAGTTTCCTTAGTTATAAAATGATATATTTGCATTGGTTCATCTTGAATGGTTCTCCTACTTCAGAAATGTGGACTCTGCGAGGTAGCACTCACCAGTCTAATTTTAAAGAACCAAATAATTCCAAGCATCAGGGCTCTAACAAGAAGCCAGTCAGCCCGAGTCAGTGTGGGGCTGTGGCAGGCATGTGGCCAGAGCACCCCCCGGCCTTCTCTCTCTGCAGATGTTGAGCTTGTGAGAGTAGCTGCTTTCGAAGTGGCCTTTGCTTAAAATGTGTTTCTCTTGGATGAGTAACTTAGAGATGTTTGTTCTTTGTTTGCAGATTAACTGAAACAGAGTTTAAATTTGAACTTTTAGAAAAAGATCCTTATGCACTTGATGTTCCAAATACAGCATTTGGCAGAGGTAGTCTTTTTTTTTTAAACCCCTTGTTTGAAATACATATTATATATCATATATATATCGTATATATAGTGTACATTAGTGTAAGTTAACATTTTCATTTAACAGTATTTTGGGTTTCATAGCCAGCATTCTATTTGAAACTATTTTATTAACTCTTTTAAGTTTCTGGGTTTTGTTTTGCTAGCAATAAAAATGATTGGTATCTCTCCTTTTCAGTAGATCTCATGACAGATATTTAGTGTTGTCAACTCCTTGAAATGTCCAGTGCTTTTAATTAAAATTCCCAGTAGCTAATTTTTGAGACAATGAATGAGAAATACTTAAGTGGAATGACATTGTGACTGTTTACATATTAACAATACTTGGAAATTTTCTTGATTAAAGTGAGAATTAGCATAGTTCTTCACGAAATTCCCGAGGTACTGACTTAAAGTCAGAGCAACCTTAGTTTAAAGTGTCATTGCTATAACTATTCTAGGGAGGGCTAGCCCATAAAGATGCAGTTGCTATCTCTGCCCATTTATTATTGAGTTAAACATCTTAAGGGTAATTTTAACTGAAGTGGAATTAAATTCCTGTTGGTATGAAAAGAAATCTTTATAGGTGGACTCTAACCTCTGGAAGTTATCAGATCACTTTTGAGCATCAACTTTCGTTAAAATGTAAATATGTCTTACATTCTAAAATATCAGATTAGTGTTGATTTCAAGTAGTAGCAGAGTTTGGAGTGGGACGAATATATAAGGGGATATTAGTGTGGACCCAGTGTAGGAGTCTGAGGGGGCGTAAACCATGCTGTGATCTTTCTGCAAACTATTGGGTAGAACAGGTACACTTTATAAGACTTACTGTGTTTGAAGTATGAATTTCTAAAGATTTAAGTTGATTTGTTGTTGTTGTTTTTTGACCTTTGGAAGCCTAACCACAAATTGAGAGTGATTAAGATTAAGTTCTTGGTCATTGGAATACAGAGAAATTTATTGGATGCATGATCGTATATAACTGAATCTTTTATTTATAAGGATACAAAAGTGACTCTGAGTACTTTATGTATTTATTTACTTTCAAATTCTGACTTTTACTAAAATGTTTCATGGTTGAACATGGCCTGTCTGGCTCTGACATAAATCATGCACTTGCATATTATAAATCTTCCCATTTGAAATATTGGAAGGAATATCATAATTCCAAGCCATCACCATCTAGGTGTAGTGGCAGACACCTTTAACACTAGTACTCTGAGGAAAGGACAGGCTAGTCTCTGCGGCTAAGGCCAGTCTGGTCTACATATCCAGTTCTAGTGCCATATAATGAGACTGTTTCAAAAAACAAAACAGAACAACAAAACAAACAAAAAAAGCACACCAACTTCATGCTCCCTAAATCTTTCTGTAACTCCTAAGCACCGCTAGCATCTTTGTTTAACCTATGTCGTTACTTATAATAAGCTAGTGTTTTTGTTTTGTTTGGGACTTGTCTGTTGGTTAGTTTTTATGTACCATGTGTTCTGAAAATGGCATTTATTTAACCACATAAAATTTCTCTGGAAACATGTAGCTTGTCCTCAGCATTGCACAGATAAAAATAATTACATCCAACACAGACAGAAACACCTTCACATTTTAGAATTCATAACTCTCTCAGGGCTGAAGAGATGACTCAGCTGTTAAGAGGACTTGAGTTCTCTTTCTAGCACCTGAGTCAATGGCTCATGGTCCCTGTTAAGTTCAGCTCCAGGGGATCTACTGCCTTTGGCTTTGTAGACTACTGCCACTTACACGTACATACCCACACATAGACAAATACGTATGTGCAAAGTTAAAAATAAAATCAAACTTTTAAGTACATCAGAATAATATTTAGCTGTATTATATGTGTAAAGGTGATAATTCAAGTTCTGAGTATTCATATATACAATCTAATGTTTTTAGTTGACTAATAACTAATTTGTTGAAAAGCTTTAAAAGCAGCAGGCTCCTCATTTTATTTAATCCCGTGTAGTGTTCAGGGCACAGATGAGATTTGGGTCGACAGTAGGGTAACCTGATGACAGTTGCTGAATGGCATTCTAACGTTTCAGTACAGCTAATTGGACATGCATTTATATCTGCTGTTTTAATTATTCCAGAGCACTCCCCATATGGTCCCTCACCACTGGGCCGGCCTCCATCCGAAACGAGAGCTTTTCTCTCCCCTCCCACTCTGTTGGAGGGTCCGCTCAGACTTTCACCTTTGCCTCCCGGGGGAGGAGGAAGAGGTACATTTGTCTAAACATTTTTACTACTCTAAATTCCTTCCTTCCTTTATATTTTCATCTCAACTTACCTTTAAAAATCTGTAAGTAGACATTTGGAAAAGACAGGCATTCCTTGCACTTATCAGAGATTTGCTTATTTATTTTAACTGGGTAGAGAATAAGGACCAGCTGTGGCGGCACACACCTTTAATCTCAGCAGCTGGAAGGCAGAAGCAGGAGGACCTCTGTTAGTTTGAGGCCAGCATGGTATATATAGTAGTTTCCAGGCTGTTCAGAGCTGCAGAGTAAGATTCTGCTTCAAAAAACAAACAAAAAACCAAACCTCTCTAGCACCTTATTCTGATATGTGTTTCTTTTACACAGTGTAGTGTAGGTGACCATCCCAACTCTGACTGCAGTGTAGTGCAGGAGTCTTAGTCAGGGTTTCCAGTGTTATGAAGAGACACCATGACTAAGGCAACTCTTATAAAGGACAGCATTTAATTGGGGCTGGCTTACAGGTTCAGAGGTTCAGTCTATTTTCATCAAGGCAGGAACATGGCAGCATCCTAGCAGGCATGGTGCTAGGGAAGGAGCTGAGAGTTCTACATCTTGTTTCAAAGGTAACTAGAAGACTGTCTTCTAAGCAGCTAGGAAGAGGGTCTGAAAGCCCGCCCCTACAGTGAGTGACACACTTCCTCCAACAAGGCCACACCTCCTCATAGTGCCAGTCCCCGGGCCAAGCATACTCAAACCACCACAGTGGCCATCCCAACTCTAATAAGCAGTGTAGTGCAGGTAGCCATCCCAACTCTGAAAATATAGAAATCTCAGAGTGCTCGGAATTCCAGACTCTAGGTGTAGCACTTAAAAAGTTGTGAATTTTGAAGCATCTCATTTTGCAGTTTTTAGATTTATGATGCTCATCTGTTTATAGTCACAAATCAAACAAACAAACAAAAACCATAAGATATAGCAGTAATAGCCAGCATAAAATGTGTTTTTTTATGAAACAGGATTAAAATGTAGAATTTTCTAAATATATGCATGTTATATATAAATTAACATTTTTTTTAATTGTAGAAAAATCAAAACATGAAAGTCCCATTCTCCTTTTTGAATCATGATGGAAGTCAGAAGGTTGTTTTCTACAGAGTTTTGATGGGGCCTTTTCAAGAGACCAAACTTTTACTTACACTTTGAGAGAGAGACTAAGCCTGTCTGCATGTTCCCATACCACCTTGCTTTTTCTGTATTTCCATAGCTACATTAAGTACATGAACTGCTAATGAATGTCTCTAACCACTTATGTAAGTGATCTAACAAACTAAATGTGAAGCAGAAACAAATGAGACTATAAAACATACCAGCATTTCATACTGAGTCCCCGAGTCTCCAGAGTCTCCCAGGCAACAGGTCCTTCTGCTAACCCAATACCATTGCACATACTTTAGAACCTTATTCTTGGGAGTTGGCTTTAATCAGTGAGATCACCAGTTTCCCAGGTTCCCAGTGTTCAGTGCTGCAGGGGAAGCAGCCTTTTTTCTCTTCGTTAATCTTCTTGGCCCTCAGTTTGCTCTATGTAGAATTGTTTTCATGTTTCAGCTCCTGAATTTGGTACCAGCCATGGCTCACCTCAGGAAGAGCTTAGCTTGTGTTGTTTTTGAACTGGAAACGTCTAGGGAAAGTAACTATGCCACAAACATGGAGCCCTAGGAGGTTGTATTGAACACTCCAGAATTGGTTTTTTTTTTTTTTTTGAAATTTACATGTCTACAGTAAGCTTTGGGCTTAGGGCTGTCAGTCAATGCCACCAGTGTTTACACTTCAACTTACAGAAATGTATGTCATGTCATGATACATACCTATAGCAACACAACTGAAACCAGCCACATAACATATTTGCCATTGCACTTTTGTGATTTGTGATATTTCTTGTAGAGGGTTATCACATTTCATTAAGAGAAGAATATTCATTAAGACAAAGTTAATTTGCACAGCACACATAGGTAGCAGCTAGCTATACCTCAGCATAGTACCCTAGAAATAGGATTTAATTGGCTAAACTAATTCACTGGAAGTTGAATTGCATAAGTCAAGGATTGCTTGTAGTCAAATGCATGCTTGAAATTAGAGTAAAAATTACTTTTCCTTTCTCATCTCTGGTTAAGTCCTGTCCTCTTCTATTTAATTGCTTTTAAGTGACAATATGTTCAGATTATTTGCAAGGTTGTTTGCTGTCTATTCAAAAAGCTACAGGAGTTCTTGGTAAGTTACCTACAGGCTTAAAATGTTGATTTGGATCACGTTTCCTATGCCAGTAAAAGGAATTTTGTGGCTCCTTCTACTTCCTCTTGGTATCTTGAAATTTGAAAGCTTGAATAAGATTGTGTATAAGGAAAACAATTTATTTTTTAGAGAGTGAATTGTATATAACTGATTCTTAAAACCCTTTAAGCTTTTGTAATTTTAGGTTTGCAATATCTCCTTGGTAGTTTCTTGGCCTGTGACTTTGGTCCTCTGGTAGCAAATGCTGGGGAGAGCCTTCTGAGTCTCTCATTAAGGCCTGTGTGCTTCAGTGGAGATGTGTGCAGCTAAGGCCTGTGTGCTTCAGTGGAGATGTGTGCA
>NW_022196912.1:73896944-73927822 GCF_008632895.1 Mastomys coucha
AGGCCTGTGTGCTTCAGTGGAGATGTGTGCAGCTAAGGCCTGTGTGCTTCAGTGGAGATGTGTGCAGCCCAGTGGACTCTTGAGTGCTCGCCTTCCCCTTCCTAGTCTTCTCATGAACCAACGAGGGGAAGCAAGCTAGAAGGAAAGATGTAGGAAATTTTCTAGAATGTATGATCACAGTGGGTTAGAATTAGAAATTCAGATTACAACTTCTGGTACAAGTTTTGGCCTCTTAATATTTGTTAGTGTAGTACACTTCCAAAGACGCTGTCTGAAACTGCTTGGTTAGTAGCATAATGGCTGAGGTAGGCGAGTAGCCTAAGAGAGCTGGCACCTAGCAAGCCTGACTTACAGAACTGTCTCGCTCACCTCTGTCATTTTGCTTAGTGTAAGTCTTTACAAGTTCCTTTCTCTGCCTTAGTTTTCAGATTTAGTGTGTATTTATTTAACCACCGGATGTAATTATAAAGTGCTGATGGTAATAATGCTTAAAGATGCATTTTATAGGCAAGTGTTGTTGGATACTTATTTACTTATGTAAATAAATGCTATGGGCTGACCCCAGAGCCTTGTGTTAGCTAAGCAAATACTCTATAATTTCTGAGCTATACACCCAGCTCATAAGCATTTGTTTATGTACATTGTAAAATTATTTTTCCTGTTTCTTAGAAATGGTTTTGGTAGAATTATAATCTAGATGTATACTAGGGAAGCTTTTCTGAATTAGTATTTACTTTTAAAAAGTGCCATGATTTTATTTGACAGTAGGCCTTTTGTGACACTTCCTGAGATAAGTTAGATTTCTGTGTTCTTTAATTAGGCTCACGAGGCCCTGAGAACCTTCTGGATCATCAGATGAACACTGAAAGAGGAGACTCAAGCTATGACAGGTTACCTGATGCTCCTAGAGCACCTTCTGACAGGTCCCTGTCACCTCCGTGGGAACAGGACCGAAGGATGACAGCCCATTCTCCACCAGGTGTGTGGAAAACAGTCCTACCTTAAACATCACGATGCGTTTACGTTAAAAAAGAATATGAGGAGGTGACAGTTCACATTAGAAGAAGCTTTTTCCAATTATATTTTTTGCTTATAAAAGTAATAATGCTTATTTTTGAAAATCTGAGTAATGTGGGTAAAAGGTGAAAATTTCCGTTGTTATCTTAGCCAACATTTTTTGCCCAGAATTTAGTTATATATCTTGAGATTCAAAAATATATATACGTTCACAAACATAGTTGTTGAAATTCTCTTGCTGCTGCTGCTTGAACTCTCAGCAATCCTTCTGCATCCTGGACAGGCTCTCCCGCCTTTCTTGAGTCTCCCCGCCTTTCTTGAGTCTCCCCAGATGATATTCTTTGAGGTGACCAGTGTTCTGGCTGGCAAGTGTCTGCTACTTGGGAATGAGGGAAGCAGCCACCTTCCTGAGTGCAGGACCTGCTTCTACCTTCCCAAGCTCCCCCATAGGCAGGGTGCATCTGAGGATGCCAAGGACAGAGCTCCAGGTTCTCAGACTGCAGCTGTAAAGAGCCAACTGTGGGCCCCAGAGCCCGATCTTCCTGCCACTTGTGGCCTGTGCTGAGCCTCTTGCTGCATATGCTTTTCGGCTTGTCACCTCTGTTTCCTAGGGGCTTCTAACACTGGTTGTGGCTGGTTGAATTCAGGCTTCTTGATTTGTGGTTGATCTCTGTTCTCAGTCCCCCAAGTTAGCTTTGTTTTATGTAGGTTCCCTCTCAAGACAGTGCTTAGCTTTCACCCTCCAAATCATTAGAGTAACAGAATAGGATTTCTTTCTATTGCTGACTTCTGCTTAAGAATCACTCTCTCAGGGCTAGAGAGATGGCTCAGTGGTTAAGAGCACTGACTGCTCTTCCAAAGGTCCTGAGTTTAATTCCCAGCAACCACATGGTGGCTCACAACCATCTGCAGTGTAATCTGACGCCCTCTTCTGGTGTGTCTGAAGACAACTACATTGTACTCATATACATAAAATAAATATATAAATCTTAAAAAAAAAAAAAAAAGAATCACTCTCCCACCCAAACCTGCAATTCTGTTTGAGTCTTGTAAACACTGTGGCTCTGTTCTAGCTTAAGATGGTCAATCCCCTCTCCCCAGGGATGGCTGGCTAATGTTTTGGATGAGGCTTCTGCTTCCCTTACCCCACCAGAGAGTCATGTGACTGGAACCATGTTTGGCTTAGCCTCTTTTTGATTACCTATCCATTTAGTAAAACATCTGTAGGTCCCCTCTAGGGGCCATGACCTTCCCAGCCATAAACTTTCGAGCAGTACTTTTCATGAATTCCCTTCTGTAAAGCAGGCCTCAAGTTCGATCAGAAATGATTGGTCATTCCCAAAAGAGTCATGGCACTCTTGGGCCACTGGGTGTATCTTCCCCGAAGGCCATTCCTGTAGCATGCAGAAGCCATCAGTGCTTCCATTGGTGACTTCTCCAGTGGACTGCATGCATAGCACCTTCTAGTGCTATGAAAGCTAGCCTGTGGGGAGAAGTTTCTAGGTCAGTTTGAGTTCTCTCTGTCCTACAGCAGAATTCTGTTCATCTTCAGCGATAGGGCTTACAATCTAGTAAGGCCCTTTTGACCCTATGGAATTTTTACTCCCATTATGATTGATAATCTGCTTTTCTTGTTACTTGCATTTACCTTTATTAAAACACTTACCACATAATCAGTGAGATGGCTCAGGAGGTAAGGGTGCTTGCCAGCAAGCCTGAAAACCTAAGTTTAGTCCTTGGAACCCACATGGTAGAATGAGAGATCTGACTCCTGAAAACTTTCTTTTGAATCTCCACACTCATGCCATAGCATATGTACACACATACACCCAAAAGGAATGAATGTTAAAAATAATCAGACACATTGTATTTACTGATTTCTGTTATAATTAAACTCTTAAGAGCATATACTATATTGAGACCAATATATTTTTAATATCTGCCACACAATAGGCCCCAGATTTAAGGAACAGATTGCTTTTGTTAGTGGAGGGCAAATTGTATCTATTTTGTTAAAGAATAAAGTCTGAGTTTCTGATATTTTGAGCAAAACACTAATGTGTTCTCTTGAGACCTGATTAAAGATGAGTTGTTTCAGGTTTCTCCACTTAATTTTTCTGACTAATTAATCCTATGTTTGAAGAAAATGGGGGCATTCTGTTTAGATATAGCTCTTTGCTAAGATCTGAAAAGTAGTGTAAATGAGTTTTAGAACTTTCCTTAGTCACATCCCCTACTCTTGGGAGCTCATTAAATACCATTTTCTCCACTGACTGTTTCATCTAAGTGATTTCCTTGGCTTTGTGCAGGAAAGATGATTCAGGCTGTCTCATGTGGTTAAATCAGAAGAGGAGTGACACAGCTAAAGCTGAGTTCTAGGACTTCATATTATGAACCCCTGCCTAGTGAGGCCATGGGAGGCCATTGGCACTGTTTGTTAATGTCTGCAGTAGGATAGTATCTTAGTTAGGTCTCTCTCGCTGTGATGAAACACCATGACCAAAAGTACCTTGGGGAGGAAAGGATTTATTTGGCTTTGTCTTCCACATCATAGTCCATCACTGAAGAAAGTCAGGACAGGAGCTCAAACAGGGCAGGAATTTGGAGGCAGGAGCTGATGCAGAGGCCATGGGGGGGATACTGCTTACTGGCTTGGTCCCCAGGACACCTGCCTAGAGATGGCACCACCCACGGTGGGCTAGGCCCTCCTCCATTGATCACAGAATTAAGAAAATGCCCTGCAGCTTTACCTTCAGTCAGATCTTATGGGAGCATTTTCTTGACTGAGGTTCCCCTCTCTCAGCTGACTTTAGCTGTGTCAAGTTGGCATAAGACTACCAGGCACACACTGAGAACTGCATAGCCCACTTTCTTTTGTTTTCAGAGTCTGTAGTTGATATCTTCATACCATTCTGCGTAAGTCTGCCATCACCTCTCAAGACTGAAATACTCCTTTCTTCCAGAGTGCTGAGTTCCATTTTGCCATTCTAAATGACCCTTGTGACTGAAGGAGAGTGGCCACAGAGGCCCTCGTTTTATAGAGTTAGTGCACGAACGTGAGTGTGCAGCTCCATCTGAGCTATGACCTCTTGCTTACCAGTTGAGACACATCTTCCTTCAGTTTGGAATAAATGCTGTAAATGTAATTTGGGGGGGTGGTGGATTCTCTTCGCCCCTGTGTGTTTTACGCCCATCGTAGCCCATTTTAGCTCCTGACTAAGAGACGTACACCACCTGTTATTTTTTATTAACAAGCTGCAAGCACTAAGCTGAGCAGGTTCTGAGCCATCTAACCTGACGAGGCTGCCCAGTAGTATGCCCTGTCAGCTGCCATCTGGCTTTGCCCTGGCTTGCTCTGTTCCACGTGTGTCCTCGTGGCTGCTCTCTCATCGAGACCTCATGGCGAATTCCCCAGGTCCATCTCTATTCCTTTTTTTTTTTTTCTTGTGGTCCTTCTCGATTCTCTGGTCACCTTTGGGACACCCTGTCTAGAATCAGAAGTGCCACCCTATCTCTCCTGCCCAGCTAGGTGGCCGGTCAGCTCTTTATTAACCAATTGTAGGTGATAGAAAACAATTTGTACATAACTTTAAGACATGGCCATGCCATCTTCCTGGACTGCAGCCAGGTGTCTGGGTGTAGACGTCCGCATCTGAACACACAGTGCACAAACTGTCCTCCACCAGAATGATAAAACAGAGATTCTGAAGTCAGTGAGACTTTGAGCACACATGATGTCTGCAGTACTTTTTGCCATTGGTGACAAATGTGAGACTCGTGCTGACTTTCCTAATCTGCTTTTCCTTCTCACCGAGTGTCTGCTCAGCATTTTCTTTGACATGTTGATGTGCTTTCCTTGAGGTACTATCAGTAATTTGAAGGTGGAATGAGTAAGTTCTGTTTCCAGATTCTAAGCTGTCTTGTTTCAGCATCTCATGTGTAGATTTTACTTACATATACTCAGTAATTGAAATATTCAAATTCTTAAAATTCTAACGTGTCAAGTATGCAAGGGTAACTTTTCTTAAGTTGTTGACTGGTGTTTACCCATAGTACAGGTTCACCGTTTTTGTTTTTAATTTTTGGATACAGAGGAAATTAAGTCTAATGTCTAAACATAAGTAATTAATGAAGATATTCTAAATAATACTTTTTTAGGCCAACCATATTCTGATCCAGCTCCACAAAGGCAGGATAGATTTTATCCTAATTCTGGTAGACTCTCTGGACCAGCAGAACTCAGAAGTTATAATATGAATTCTTTCGATAAAGTGGGTAAGAAATACTCTGTGCATGTGTGAATGTGTGCTGTGTATGATTAAACTGTGATGGTCTAGAGTACTGGAAATTGAACTGAAGGCTGATAGAGTGACTACCTCAAAGAGCTCTGAAGGCCAGGATCTCTTTCCTGAATTTCCCCTTTGTAGTTCTTTTTTTAAAAAAAAAAAAAAAAAGATTTTCACTTATTTTTATGTGTGATGGTGTTCTGCCTGCATTTATTTCTGTGCATCACATGCATGTCTGAAGCCCATGGAGGCCAGAACAGGCCATCAGATCCCCCAGAACTGGAGTTACAGATGGTTGAGTGCTGCTCTGTGGGTGCTGGGAATTAAACCCAGGTCCTGTAGAAGACCAGCTGAGCTATCTTTCCAGTCCTTCCTTGTTGTATCATATTACAGGAATGTCATATAAATGAATAAGTTAAAAAAACCCAAAAAATAAATAACAAGCAGAAAAAAATGTGTTAAAGGTTAGTTTGGGTTCCATGGTAAGGGTTTACTGTATCTCCCTGTGATATAAACTTGTCTCTGTTCCATAGCTAAGTCTCACTGTTTTCAGTCCACTTACACATGCCCTGTTTTGCAGTCAAGGATATTAGGCAGCCAAAAGACAGTGGGTGTATAAAAGACTACCAGAAAAATAGTTTAGGTTCATGTTCTTAATCAGTTCTCATTTAATCATTTGGTATTCAGTAGATTGGGTCTGTTTGTTGGGACCTCTTCTACTGCCACTGAAGCCCCCACTGATGGTGGGAAGTATGTGTAGCTATGGTAGCACAAAGCACACAACATCAAGAAAGAGCAAAATTGAGAAATTAGGGTTTCATTGTGCATTCACTGGATACCATAAGGATACTTCTATAACAGAAATATATATTGTATACTGAGGGGAAGGAGGGCAAACAACAAAGACTGAAAGTGGGGTGCTGTCCCCCAAGAAGTTCCCTTAGCAGGCTGTCGCAGCAAGATTGCTTAGGAATTAGTTGGACAGCTCATCACAACACTGCAAAAAGAATGTCTGTTCTGTTGGAAATTCCACAGGCCCCAGGTTGCTCTTGGGACCCTAATATGGAATACTCATGTCAAGTTGTTCCCTTGCGCCAGCAAGGGGAGGGGACATATCAGTGTTATCTCATTCTGGAAATAGTCTAGGAATGGAAGCAAGAACTCACGAATTTTTTTCCTGGTTTAATTTTTTTTTTCCCCCTAGATGGGCCAGTATCCTCAGAAATGGAATCCAGTAGAAATGACACCAAAGATAATCTTGGTGTAAGTATTGAAAATAGAATTCTACCTACATGTCATAACCAGTTTCTTGGTTTTGCTAGAATAAGGCTAGAATTATTCTACTTTGTGATATCAATATATTATTAAAACATACTTCTACTTAGGATTAACACTGTTTCCTTTCTGGCTATGGATTTCTTTCACCTATGGTAAAATATTACAAATCACAAGCCAGGTTTTGGTGGTGCATGTAATCCTGACATTTTGGCAGGCTGAGGCAGGAGGATTGTGAGTTCAAAGTCAGTGTGAGCTACATAAGGGAATGTCTCAAAAAGCTAGATAATGGGCTGGAGAAATGGCTTACAGGTTAAGAGTACTGGCTGCTCTCCTAGAGGACCTGGGTTTGATTCCTAGCAACTGTATGGTATCTTATAACCATCCTTAACTCCAGCCCCAGGGGATCTGAAGCCCCACTTTTACCCTCCAAGAATTGTACATGGCTGTGCATGGTGTGCTGACATATGTGAAGGCAAAATACCTATACATATGTGGTAAATAAGACATTTAAAAACAAACAAACAAGAAGAAACCTGACAACAGCTCTCCCATTAAAAACAAAAACAAAACAGTATGACTTTCAGATGGGTTTTTAAGCCACCTTACTTTCTAGCTGAGCACAATTTTAGACTTTTTCCTTGAAATCTTATTTGAATCTTAAGGCATATTTTAGTATTAAAATATAAAATTGATTTTGGTCATTTTTTTAAAAGGTTTATTTATTTATGTATATGAGTACACACTGTAGCTGTACAGATAGTTGTGAGCCTTCATTTGGTTGTTGGGAATTGACTTTAGGACCTCTGCTCACTCTGGTTAACCCCATTTGCTCCAGTCGACCCTGCTTGCTCTGGAAATAAGTACACTGTAGCTGTCTTCAGACATACCAGAAGAGGGTGTCAGACCTCATTACGGGTAGTTGTAAGCTACCATGTGGTTGCTGGGAATTGAACTCGGGACCTTCGGAAGAGCAGTCGGTGCTCTTACCTGCTGAACCATCTCACCAAGCCTGATTTTGGTCATTTTAAAAATATCATTATCTTTTTTTCCTCATTGGTTTATTCACTTTACATCCTAATCACAGTCCCCATCTCTTCCCAGTCCCCTCCCTCCCACAGGCCCCTCCCCACTTCATCTCTGAGAAAGTGGAGATCCCCAGTGGATACCAATCCACCCTGGTACCTTAAGTCACCACAGGACTAGGTACATCCTCTCTCATTGAGGCCAGACAAGACAGTTCAGTTAGGGGACTGAACATCCACAGGCAGGCAAGAGAGTCAGGGTAAGCCTCCACTCCAGTCTTGTGGGGAACCCACATGAAGCCCAAGCTGCACATCTACTACCTGTGTGAGGAGGCCTAAGTCCAACCCTTTATGCTCTTTGGTCGGTGGTTCAGTCTCTGGGAGCCCCCCAAGGGTCTAGGTTAGTTGATTCTGTTGGTTTATTTGTTCCTCTCCCCTCCAGGTCCCTCAATCCTTTCCCCAACTCTTCCACAAGACTTCCCAAGTTCCATCTAATGTTTGACTGTGGGTCTCTGCATCTGTTTTGGTCACTGCTGAGTTGAGCCTCTCAGAGGACAGTTATGTTCCTGTCTGCAAGCATAACAGGATACCATTAATAATGTCAGCGATTGGTGCATGCCCATGGGATGGGTCTCAAGTTGGGCCGGTCATTGGCCATTCCCTCAGTCTCTTTTCCATCTTCATCCATACACTTCTTGTAGGCAGGACAGATTTTATGTCAGAGGTTTTGTGGGAGGGTTGGCATCCTTATCACTCCTCCGGGAGGAGTCCTATCTGGCTAAGGAAGTGGCCACTTCAGGCTCCATATCATCCAATGCTATGAGTCTCAGCTAGAGTCACTCTTGTAGACTCCCTGGAGCCTCCGTTACCCCAGGGCTCTGGCAGGTCCTAGAGATGCTCCCTGAGCCCCCAATTTCTGTTCACTTGGCTGCTTCACCCCCTTGTTTCCCTCCTCATCTCCAAAACATTTTCACCACCGCCCGGCCCAGTCAGTGCTCTTAACTGCTGAGCCATCTCTCCAGCCCGTGTTTTTATCTTTTTAAGTATCTGTTTTGATATGCTTGAACTGTACTTGAGTTTTAGTTGATCTAGGAAGACTATTAACTACCATGCTTAAAGTTTTCTGTTGAGTTAGTAAAAATATATGTTAACATGCAGCTTAGTTTTCCGATAAGGAAAACTGAGTCTAGAGTGTCACAGACCATGTTTGGCATAGGCACCTACAACTTTCTTTTAAGCCTAATGTTCCCAGGAAAGGAGCTGTGAAATGAGCCACTTTACTGACTACTGCTTGTCAATCTGTTACAGAATGCTAATGTGCCTGATTCTCCTCTCCCTGCTGAATGCGAAGCAGCTGGCCGTGGCTTCCTCCCTCCACCATATCCCCCAGTCAGAGAACCATTGTTTCCAGTGGATCCAAGGAGCCAGTTCATGAGAAGGGGTCCCTCTTTCCCCCCACCTCCTCCTGGAAACATCTATACAGCTCCTCAAGATTATTTTCCACTTGGCCCACCACTTCCTCCGTTCCCAGGTAGGCTTTTTTAATAGTCCATGCATATGACAATTTATCTGTGCTTTACTTCTAGTTTGGTCCCTGTTGCTGTGATACACACTAATCAGAACCACCTCAGGAAGGAAAGGGTTTATACAGCTCACAGGGTATAGTCCAGCATCAAAGAGAGCCAGGGCTCCATCCACCCTAGCCAAATTTTAATTTTAATTGTGTTCTGATAGTTCAGAAAAACCACTGAATTTACAAGCAGTTTTAAAGATTAAAATTTTATGTATTTCATTTGATAGAAATGATGTATTGTGGTGATTAGTCATTTTGGTTAATTAGTTAAATACTTATATTTTAGTCTTAAAATTACTGACTAAAATGTAAAATCTTTTTCATAAATAGTTCCTAAGTGACCATATTTATTTAAGATCTATGATCATATTTAGTTATTTGTTGAACTTACTGAAATTCCTTAATACCCTTGCATTTTAAAATAGATGTATTGCTTTTACAGCATACTCTACCATTTGGAACCCAGGTTTCTACACAGTAAATCCTGTTTTCAAGGACGAGACAAGAACCAGCTTAGTTGTCCTTAGTTGTCGCTCTGATCTCAACACTGTTTTGTTTGTTTTTTTGTTTGTTTTTGGTTTTTCAAGACAGGGTTTCTCTGTATAGCCCTGGCTGTTCTGGAAGTCACTCTGTAGACAGGCTGGCCTTGAACTCAGAAATCCGCCTGCCTCTGCCTCTCAAGTGCTGGGATTAAAGGTGTGCGCCACTGCTGCCCGGCTTCAACACTGGTTTTAAAGTTCAAGTTCAAGGTGAATCAAAATGAATTTTGTTTGGGAAGTTTTAAGGTGGTCCTTGGTATTATAGGCAATATTTTTAGTAGAATATCAAGGTTTTAAAGTCTTGAGTGTATCAAAATCTTATGTAGCTGCTAAGATAGGACAAACATACCTGAAATTAATGATATTCTTATTAATCTATGTTTTTGAAGAAGTACATTTTTCAGTGACAAAATCAATTCTTGAGATGAAGTATTCTAGTGTGAGTGTTTGAATATCATAACAGCTACTGAGCTGCTAGTTTAACAAGTGTGCAGTACTCAGTTTAAACTTCCAATGTCTTTTACTAATCTCTTTGAACAGGGAGAATTGTGTGCAAACCAAGGGGCTTTCCACCCAACAAACCAAGGGGCTTTCCACTGTACCTTCCCCCAAGAGCTGGCTTCTTCCCTCCACCCCCACATCCTGAAAGTAGAAGTGAGCTCCCCCCAGACTTGATTCAGCCTTCAAATGAGCCTGCAGCTGACCCTCCAGAAACACAGGAGACCTGACCACATTTGGTCTCGCGGCAGTCATTTCCTTCTCCTTTTCAGTTTAAGTAACTGCTGTTACTTATGTGATTATATTTTTGCTCAAATTGAAGCTTAATGGAATTATAATTCTCAGGATAGTATTTTGTAAATAAAGATGATTTAAATATGAATCTTATGAGTAAATTATTTCCATTTTATTCTAGATAGTATAACTATTTTACTTTGATTACCTCATCTATAATTATGGTAGTTTTATATATGTAATCTTATAGTTGGGGATATCTCAAACTCAAAAGGCTGTGTCTTTATACCAGGAATATGTTCACCATGGTTGTAGACAATGTAAAAGTAACTTTATGTTTAATCAAATAAAATTTTAATTGATTTAAAGTTGTTTGGCATTGATAATAATAAAACTAGCCAGTTTCCCATAATATGGTTCCACAAATTAGTCTGTTTATCTGCACCAATAATTCAGTGGTTCAAAAGTAAAGCATTTGGCTGCTCTTCCAGAGGACTTGGGTTTGGTTTACAAGTTGGGCAGTTCATAACTCCAGTTCCAGGGGATTCAATGGATGGCCTCTTCTGACCCCCACATGTACCAGGTATGCAGGTAGTGTACAGAAATGCATATAGAGAAAAACCTGCCCATATAGTATACTTTAAAAACTTAAATATGGATACTTTTTAAAAAAGCCCAGATATTGCTTAATGTTGAATTTCATTTTTTTAACTTAGTCCACTGACTAGTTTTTATTTTTATCAGTTTAAAAGCAATGTGTGGGGAGGGCGGTGTCCAGGCATCCACTCTCATGCAGGGGTGGATGATAGTCATGGGGAGGGCTGTGAACATAACCCCCAGCTGCAGTAGGACTGTGAACCAAGGCAAGGCTCTCAAAGGCAGCCCTGACAGTGCAGTGCAGGCCCCTCACGTCATTATAGCAGCACAGCCCAAGGACATCAACATGGCTTTATGGTGAGGAATAGATTATGGACTTCCTCATGGTGTGTAACACAGGCCACAGACACCAGCATGGCCTCTGGCTATATATCAGGACCACTGACTGACTCTTATGGGTTTTGTGCCTGAACCTGGCCTCAGGTGGCTATATAGGCTATTCATATCAATATTCCCTCCTACCCCCTGGACATCACCAAGGCTTTAGTCAGTACTGGCCAAATGGATCTTTGGCTGCATCTTGGCCTGAGGCAGCAGCATGGACCACCAAACATGGCCTCTGGTGGCATCTCAGGTCATGTGTTGGGGCATGGCTGGGGGCGGGGCTGAATCTGCATCTGCATAAGTTCTAGGCTACTACAAGCCACCTGCAGACCCTTCATTGTCACTGTTGACGTGCACCTGTCGCTGCTGTCACATCTCCAGTTCAACCTCTCTCCACAGTACATGCACTGACTGCTCTTCCATTTTCCCACCTCTCTCCATCACACTTCCACTGCCCAGTATCATTTAAGTTTTATGTTGATACCTTTGTAAGCTTAATATCTTTGAATCTTTGTTTAAACCCACTTCTTTCTCTCCCTGGACCAATATCTTACTTTCTGTTAGCTATATATTTTCATGTATGCTATTAAATTTATACATAATTACATGTTTGATCTAAAATTTGCAAGTCAAGATATCAAATTTATAATTTAAGTGCTAATTCAGCACAATAGTAAATTGCATACTAAGTTTCTGTTTCCTTCTCTGTGACTCCCAGTGACACAATTTTTGGGCCAATTATAAGTTTGTTCTTAAGCATCAAGAGCTTAAAACAGTGACATATTTTAATTGAAGTGATAAAGCTCAAGAAATTGAATTGGGCATTATTTTGACCAGTGTGAATGTATAATGATATGTGTAACTTTCTCTGATTAATCTTACTTTTAAAAAATGAAACAGAAAAGCAATAATATAAATCCTTGCAGAATGGTAGACAATGCCTGAGACAACGTAAAGTATTTGTTAGGAAGTGGTGCTTCCATCACTTAAGGTGATGTTCCCTTCTGGCCTTCATCCTTCAAATGTATTTTGAATGTAGATCCATGAATTTAGGTCCATATTACATATTTGCATAGATCATTATATATTTTTCATACAAATAATCTAACACATCGTTTTTATTACATAATCTTTATAAACTTCATGTTGTGTGACATTAGTTTGTGAAGGTAGTTGTAACTAGCATTTCTTGGAGCTAGGGTTGGAGAGATGGCTCAGCTGTTAGGAATTAGGTTCTCAGTGCCTATATCAGCTTACCTGAAACTTTCTCTAACTGCAGGTCCATGGGATCTTATGACTCTGGACTCCTTGAGTGTGCACACACACATACACACAATTAAGAATTAAAAAAAAAATGAATATAGTATAATACTTTGTACACTTTCTTGTGTTTTGTATTGACTGTTAGGAATTTGTTAGAAGTTGGGTTAGAAAAAGATTACATTCTTTGGTAGTAGGTTTGTTGAAAAGCCTTTTAAAGTTTATTTGTAGATAGGGGTAAAGGTATCCTTTAATTTGCCTGATTGTGATTGTCATCTTGGAGACTTACTGCCTCCTCAGTCTGCTAACCTAGGGCTGGTCCCAGAAGCTTCTAGTCTGTGTAATCTTGTCTAGGCCAAGAATGTTTTTGGCCTCTAAGACTTACTGCTGAATAAATTCACCTTTTCTTGTTCTTTCTGAACTCTGGCTGGCTGCTTCAACTCAGCTGTTCAGGCTCAAACTTCTCTCCAAGCTGACTGATTCAATCTGGCTTCTTGTAGCCTCTGACTTTGCTTGGCCTCAAACTAACTCTGGGAATCTGTTCTCATTTTCTGGCTCCTTCTCATTCTCTGGCTCCTCTGTCTTCACCTGTGTCTAGCCTGTTCTCTCTGCAACTTGTTTCTGTATGACTCTGCCAGTAAAATAGCCTTCTCCATCTGTCTGTGCTGTTCTTTCTTAAGTAGCACCCCCTGCCCCTTTTCTCTCTTCTTGAGAGTTGGGAATATCCTGTTCTATCAAATCTTTCTCTGATTCATCACTTGCCACTTAATTAGACATCACTTTCAAACATGGGTACTTCCTTTTACAAACTAACTACCTTCATTGTTTGGGATTAAAGATGTGTGCTAAAGGTGAGTCTCTATTCCAGCCAGAGGGATTGAAGGTGTATGCTAAGGGCTGTGATACAGCACAACTAGAAGCATTATTATTATTATTATTATTATTATTATTTTAGTAAAGAACACTAATACCTGGGTTCACAGTGTAATCAAATATCCTGCAGCAGTTATGACTAGGAAACTATAAAATTGATTGGTGAACTTTGTTGATAAATGTTATATCTGCAGTAGTAGTTCCAGGTTCACTGTAAGCCTGTTTAGAAACAACTTTAGACTTAGTTTTCACAACTTAAACCACCTGTTTTTTTCATAGCTATTTTCACAGAACTTGGTAGGAGTGTTAGAAAACTTTTTTTTTGGTTTGTTTTTAATTTGAGAGCCCCCCCCCCAAACTTTGAAGACTGTAAACTAACTGTGTATTATGATGAGGGGAAGTGGCAGGGCTCTTGTAGACAGAAATGTAATTCCGCCTCGTTTGATAAACTAAATGGAGTATTTCTTTGTGTAAGAAGTGCAAAGCTTTCCAGTGTGTAGTAGCGGGAACTGTATTACTAGAAGCTGGTCTCTCCTGGGCTGCTCCTTGCTCTGCTTTCCACTGTAAGTCCTCCTCAAGCTTATTATTTTCTCAAGAAGGTGCCGCATCTTCAGGCTACATAATATTTAATCTGGATAATGTCAAACACCAGCATTTATTTTT
Source organism: Mastomys coucha (assembly GCF_008632895.1). Lineage (NCBI taxonomy): Eukaryota > Metazoa > Chordata > Mammalia > Rodentia > Muridae > Mastomys > Mastomys coucha. The sequence continues at coordinate 73,911,169 of NW_022196912.1, forward strand.
ATTTTAAATTTTAGCAGGCCTAAGGTTGGCTCTTGCTTTTCTGGCACTATTTGAATGTATAAATGGTTAAAATGACTGGGCAGAGAGCTAGGACTCTCACCTAGAAGACAGTTAAATGCACACAGCGACTGATTGTACTGTTGTTACATTTTTTAAAAAACTTATGTGTACATCTGTTTGAGTGGATTTACATGTACCATGAATGTGCAGGTGCTTGCAGAGGCCAGAGGGTGTTGGATCCTCTGAAACTGGAGTTGTAGGCATTTGTAAGCCACCTGATAAGGGTGCTGAGAATCAAACTGGAGTTATCTACAAGAGCTGTGGGAGCTCTTAAGAGCTCTCAAGTCAAGTCTCTGGCCTTGTGATTAGATTTACTTGGGGGGAAAAATCAGAAGTCTTTATTTGGAAAAAAGATGTATTGGAGAATCTTAGGTTATAAGTGTACTAAAAATGATGTAACACTCCTTTATGCACATACCAGTGAAGCAGATGTCTTGATTAATTAGAGCAAATAGATGTTTATCCTTAGAGAATTTGTTTTGCATACAAATAGTAAGCAGTGGGCCGCTGGCCTCTTCCTGTCAGAGCTCAGAGGTCACGGGGGCACTGGTTAACTGCTGAAGAGATGCTTGTATAACACAAGGCTGGAGTGGTAACTGCGATTTTCTGATACCTCTAGGTCTCTGGATGTTAGAAGCTTATTTTTGCATCTGATGTTTCATACTTCTTCAAAATAGCTCTGTAAAGCAGTTACAGCTGGTGTTTTCATTTTTGTTTTAGATTCAGGAAGCGGGTCTTTGTAATTTGCTTTTTAGAACCAAAACTGAAGCTCAAGAGGATGTAGTTCAGCATGAACTAAAGCCACTTCATCTTTCCAGCTAGATTTATGAGCATGTGGCAAAAGGTAACTAGGGAAAACATGCTAGAATATCACAAACCACTGAAAATAGGAAGATTACACTTCTTACAACTCAAAAATGCCATGTTTAAAGGTTGTAAAAAAGTCTCCAATGAACCAGAAATATTAATATCAGTGTTGCTGCATGAGACCTGCATGTGCTTGGGATTATAGACATTAAGATGTCCTCTTAATTTGTTTGAGTTTGAGCTGGTTTTGACTAACTTCATGACTACTCTAACATGTCATGGTGTGGAGTCTCATGTTGAATCTGTACTGTGTTGTATCATCAGCTCTGAAAAGGTCTCATAACTCTAGTAGTGAGTTCAGTTCAAGTCAGGGTTAGGTAGGGTAGCCATGCTCTGAAGACAGCGTCCCACCTGATTCCACTCCCCTCTCTGGCTCTTACCTCTTTCCCCTCCCACCCTTCTGTGAGGTTCCAAGTTTTGGAAGAGGTGATATAAATGGTTGAGTATTTAGCAGTCTGTTTACAAGTTACAAATCTGTGTAGTTACTGCTACCCATGGTAAACGGGAGATAACAGGAGGTGCTCTAAGCAAAGCAGAGCAGTGCTCATCTTTGGATATAAACATAACTATTTGGAAGGCAATTTGATGTTCATATGGCAAATGGTCCATTGTGCAGAATAACAGCTGATTTCTAGGCTTTGGGATTTCAACCATGTTTACTGCACCAGACCTGAACTCCCTCCTGTGGAGTGAGCGTCTGTGGTCTATGTGCTCCCAGGCCACAGACTTCTGACTGGGCTTTCAGTTCCAGACATAGAATTCCTCCTCTGGATCATCAGATCTCATCAGAAGCAATTGGCTATTCCCATTTTACTGATTTGGCATTTGAGTCCCTCTTGATTATTTCTCAGATTACTAAATGTGTTAACTTTACATGTTCAAATAGTTTGTCCATAAGAGTATGGTTTATGCTCTATCCACTGCCATCTTGATTCCGTGTTCTCCGTACAAAATGCCCGGTGAAGCCATAGAAACCATCCCTGCTACAGAGCAGGATTTGCCATAGCCTCAGGTTGAGACAGGGTCGGGAACAGAGTCTGACAGTGACGAATCAGTGCCAGGCCTGCAGGAACAATATTCCACGAAGACAGCCACACAACAAGCCCAGCTGGCAGCAGTGGCTGAGACTGATGAAGAACCTGTTAGTAAAGCCAAGCAGAGTTGGAGCCAGAAGAAGGCGACGAAGGCTATGTCCACTGGGTCTTTGACAGGTTACAGGGGTTACCAGAGTCACTCTCTGAAAATCTAAAAATATCCTCTTTGTCATCACAAAACCAGAGCCCAGCTTTCAGACACCTACATAGTGTTTGGGGAAGCCAAGACTGAAGGTTTGTCTCAGCAAGCATAGTTAGCAGCTGCTGAGAAATTCAAAGTTCAAGGTGAAGCTGTTCCAAACATTCAAGAAAACACTCAGACTCCAACCATCCAAGAGAAGACTGAAGAAGTTGATGAAACGGGTGTGGAAGTTAAGGACATAGAATTGGTCATGTCACAAGCAAAGGTATCAAGAGCAAAGGCTGTCCGAGCCCAGTAACAATATTGTAAATGCTATTATGGAATTAACAATGTAACTATTTGACAGCAAGGACAACCCTCCCCTACTCTTTCCCCCCTTTTTGATGTTGGAAAAGTGGAACTACAGCTTGGTTTAAAATTCGTACTGTTTCTATCCCTAATAAAGTTGTGGCTTCTTGTTGGATGGAAAAAAAAAAAAAGAGTATGTTTTATTTTAGCATTAACTCAAATCTAAAACTCTTACTTTTTTATGTAATATTTTAATACAAATTACAGTCTAGTTATTAACATTTTTTCAAGGACTATACTAAATCAAAAGGATTTAATTTCCTTATTTTGGAGAAACAGGTCACATAATGACCTACAGCTGATAAGGTGCCAAAATAGTTTATTTAATAATTTAGAAGGGAAAGAGACGTCAACTAATGTGTTAAAAGATTTTATGTACAGTATACTGTAGCTATCACGGACACACCAGAAGAGGGCATCAGATCTCATTACAGATGGCTGTGAGTCACCATGTGGTTGCTGGGATTTGAACTCAGGACCTTAGGAAGAGCAGTCAGTACTCTTAACCAATGAGCCATCTCTCCAGTCCAGTCAGCTAGTATGTTAACAAACTTGATCAGCTAGCCTTTGATAAATAGCTTCCATCTATCTGGTTTACAAAAATATGTAAGAAAATGCTCATAAAGTACAAAATTCCATTTTATTTCAGTACTGGAAAACGATCTTCAATAATACACCATCACAGGTGAGCAGAATTCTTAGCTTGCAGAACTATAACTACAAGGTATTGCTGTTCTAATTTTACAGCTGCTTAACAGTGGGCAGACTGCATACCAACCATAACTTTTTTATTAAAACCAGAATAAGATTATATGCCTATCTAGTCTATTTACATTTCCACTATGTCCCCACAGATACTCCGTAGTAGACCTAAGTTAATGCACCTACAGCCATTCTCTTGCTTTGCCGTTCAGTAGACTGATACAATCACAACAGGCACAGATAATGCACTTCTGGACACTTGGAGAACACTTGGCATTTGAACACGGATGTGGTTTAACACATAAGTGGAAAAAACAGTACAGTTTACTCACAAGGGGTAGAATTGCTGGCTTTGAGAGTGGCAGGAAGGGGCCAGAAGTAGGGGTGGAGTTCCTTTACACATGCCTTTAATCTCAGCAGAAGATTTATTCTCAGGGAGACAGAGGCAAGCTGATCTCTATCAGTTGGTGGCCAGCCTAGTTTACACAACAAGTTTCAGGCTAGCCAAGGCTACACAGTGAGATGCTGTGAGTGGTAGGATGGGGTGATAGAACAGAGGGTTCCGTCTGACTGCCTGCATTTTCTTTCTCATTAATTGGCCTTGGAATTGAACAAGATCATTAAGTTTCAGTTTCCTCATTCAATGGAAATGAGATAGTGATTCCAGGGTTGCTGTGGGAATTAAGTAAGCAAATACTTACTCAAACACTTAAAGCATGGCTTCACACACAGTTAATAATGCATGGGTGTCCAGGACACTTCGTACTCAGTTTTATAAGAATTTTTTTCCCGGTTTTTCAAAACAGGTTTTCTGTGTAGTCCTGGCTGTCCTGAAACTCACTCTGCAGACCCAGCTGGCCTCGAACTCAGAAATCCGCCTGCCTCTGCCTCCCAAGTGCTGGGATTAAAGACGTCTGCCACCACTGCCTGGCTAAGGCCACTTTTTAAAACACGAACTTGATCATCTTGTGTGTAAATGTTTCTAGTATGTTGAATGCTTAATTTCCTCCACAACTTTGCTGTGGTTTAAATCTGAATGTCCCCCACAGGCTCATGTTATGAATTTTTGTTGTAGTACTAGGAATTAGACTTGAGCCTCACATGTATTCGGCCATGTACACTGCCACTGTGCTGCCCATGGCCCAATGATCTGAACACCTATTTCCCGGCTGACAGTGTTGACATGGTAGAGTGGGGCTTCATTGACAGAAGCTGGTACTTTGGTGGGCCAGACTCTTTTCTTACATTGTTTCTATTGGGTATTGAAGTCACAGGGGAGAAAAGGTAACAGACAGACACAATGCAGTATTTCTATATTGATTTAACCATCACATTATTTCAGCCTTGTAGGCATGCTGATGAGCTGTGTGTGCTTACTTGTAGGTGCCTGACCCTAGGCCAGTCTCCTCTGCTCTCCTCCACTGTAGACTGATGAACTATTAATGGGCTTATCCAAATTACGATCTAAAGGGAAGTATGAATGGCTCTTGAGGGTGGGATGGTTGAGGGACTTACCCATCTCTACTGTCTTGTGTTTACTTCTGCATCTTTTGTAGACTGCACCAAATACCCTTATTACGTGGATGACAGCAGCATTCTAAACTGAACTATTATGTCAACTGCAGGGGCATTTTAAACTTTAATGAGGCATGACTGTCAAAAGGTTGTATATGCCAGGCAGTGCTGGCACATGCCTTTAATCCTAGCACTTTGGAAGCAAAGGCAGGCATGTCTCTGTGAGTGTGAGACCAGCCTGCTCTACACAGTGAGTTCCAGGACAGCCAAGGCTGCAGGAAGACACCCTGTTTGGAAAAACAAAATGTTTGTACATATTTTAACAGATGTATACATTGTGAGATGGTAAGCCCAATCAGCCTAATTAATGTATCACAATGTTAATTTGTGTGTATACTAAGATTCGAGGTATAATATTGGCAAATTTGAAGCATACATTGTCACTATATTACAGTCTATGGTACATGTGTATTACATGGCCAGAACTAACCCAAGCCCGTACCCTTTAACATGAATCTTTTTTTTTTTTAACCTCCACATTGATGTGATTTAAACCACCCATATTTGGAACTTTCCTAAAGCAACTGCTAGTGACTAATGCCTGTACATGAGAGGGAAACATTTTATCATTAAGGTTTATTCTTGGTCCAGTAAAACAGGCAGTTGAGATCACCATGTTGCAAAAATTCAATACCTGTATTTTAAAGATGATCTATTTGTCTATAAGCTGTTAAACTAAAAGCAGCTGAGATTTTCAAAAAGGGAAGACTAGCATGAGAAGACTAAGTCCTATTCTGTTTTTGCTTGTTATTTTCTTTTGGTTTATTGAAACAGCATTTCTCTTGTGTAGCTGTCTGTCCTGGAAGGTCTGTAAACCAGGCTGGCCTTGAGCTCAGAGGTCTGCCTGCTAGGATTAAAGGCATACATCACCAAGTCCCATTCTTACGTAAGAGCTACGGAAAGTGACAAGGAGCTTGTGTTGAAGCTGGTCGAGTCAGAACTCGAGAGCCCTTGACTCTTCACCAGCATGCTGATCATGGTTACTAAGGCTTTCCCTTTGCACATGTGGGTCCATGTACACAACATGCTGAGTCATTCAAAGGCATCAGATGTGTCTGAGACATAGACTCAAAAGACACTAGATGACTAGAGGAATCAATGCCCAATGTCAGTGTCCACGACAATAAAGAATGGAAAAAAGAAAGAAGCCATTTTCTTTTCCTTTGAATGAAAGCTGTTCATTTGGAGGACCAAGAATGGAGATCACAATAAGACAGCAATATAAGGACTTAGCAAGTATTTAACGAGGGCAATTATTTCTGCATTTAATAAAGCAATTTTAAAAAATAAGCACATTTAAGTTTGCAGTGTCAATAACATATACTAAATGCACAGTGAAAATGGGCTTTTGTTAGTCATGTCAGTATCTTTTTCTTTTGTTAGGGTCTCATGTAGCATGTAGTTCATGCTATCTTCAAACTCACTATGCAACAGCAGGTGACTACAGTGGTCTGAGTGAGAATGGCCTCATTAGGTTCATGTTTGAATACTTAGTCTCCAGTTGATAGAACTGTCTGGGAAGGATTAGGAGGTATGGCCTGTCACTGAGAGTGGGTGTGGTGGTTTGAATGAGAATGGCCCCCATACTTGAATATTTAGCTGTGTAGACTGTTTGGAAAAACTGGTAGGTACGGCCTTGTTGGAGGGGGTTTGTAGTTGGGGGTGGGCTCTGAGGTACAAAAGTCCACGCCAAGCAAGTCCCTCCCTGGCTCCCAGCCCTACCCTGCTGCCTAAGGATCAGGATCTCAGCTACTTCTTTAGCATCATGCCTACCTGCATGCTGCCATTCTCTTCACATGATTATTGACTGTAGGAAATGCTTTCCTTTATAGGAGCTGCCTTGGCCATGGTCTCTTCACAGCAGTAGAACAATGACTTAGACAGGGGGCTTTGAGGTTTCAAAAGACTTATGCTATGCTCTGCTCTCTGTCTCCAATTTGTAGTTCAAAATGTGAATTCTCAGATGTTCCTGCTGCCATGCTTTTCCTCCACCAACATGGCCTTCAACCCTCTGAAACCTTAAGACCAATTAAACAGTTTCTTTAATAAAAGTTTCTTTAATAAAAGGCAACAGAAAAGTAACTAAGACATTGAGCTTGAACTTCTGATCTTCCTATCTCCACTTTCCAAGAGTTAGGATTATAAGAGTGTGTCATAGTGCTTGGGTTAGTATCTGTTTTTAAGCTTGCCTTTTCTAAAAGTGAAAGAAAGTAAAAAAAAAAAAACTCTAAACTATGCAGCCTAAGCTTTTTATTTAAATATAGACACTCTGAGCATTTTGTATACACTAAAATACATCACAATGGTCACTTTTTAATGCTTTATTCATTGATTAAAAGAATATACATTTAACATAAACCATACAACATCAGTCATCAGGTCAAACATTCAGCTGGTTTCCTTACAGTTTCTGTCAGGAGTTATTTTATCTGATCACATATACAAGATAAAATCTCACCACATCTGGCATTTACACACACTGTGCCAGTGGATTCACACTACTGATGTACATATAAAATCCGCATGGTATGTGCTCACTGGAGACAAAACAGTGCACACCTGTCAAAAGGTCATTTAATATAAGATGGTAAAACCATTTGTAAAACATATAAACTTTTTCCATAAATAGAATCATATCTGGACATCTGTTGCATAAATTGTGTTTCCAAAGCTTACACTAGAGCAGCCAGGTCTCAGCACTGCTGGGCACCCACGTTGGCTACTTACTTTATTATTGCAGACTGTCCTTAACGTTAAATGCACAACATTCGTACCACTTAAACTTGGGTCAGGTGGAAGTCTCACAGAGACCACGTCTGTACCGCGGTTGCCCTGAAACAGTTAAATTGGCTTTTAAAGCCTCTCAGATATAACAGGTTTTAAAACATACTTCATGGAATGTTCTTCATGTATCATAGCAGCTCATACCTGTGATGGAACAAGCTTTTGGTTTTCCTTTCTTTCCTTTACATTCACTATTCACAGTGAAACAGGTGCATGTTTTTTTTCTTTTTTTTTCTTTTTTTTTATGTTTTTTTTTTTTCAGAGTTCTGAGGTTGCTGACTGAGCCACAGCACAGCTGTGTACCACAGGTCGAAATTCGACCTTAAATATTACAATCTAGCAGTATCTGGCTAGCCAAAGCTGGCCAGCCCCTGCCAGCATGTGGGCACTTCTTCATGTAAATCTATTCTTTGGCAGCTGACACTTGCGCTGACAGAGAGAATCCAGTGACTTGTTAGGGATTTCACGACTAACGTTGGTTTGCAAGCCTGTGCATTTACAGTTCTGTGCTTTGACTTAGCCTCAGAGGTTTCCCTGGAATATGGTTACTTTCTTCCTCTACTGTTTTGAAATCTGGGCTAAACAAGCTAACTTGAACAGATGAAAAAAATATGTCAGATACAGTTTAAAAAAATCCAGCAATTTGAGTGTTTGTGTCTATGTAAATACATTTAATAAGGGATTAAGCAATGTCTAACTTATACTATATGAAATTCAGAATGGTAATTGGCAATATCAATTATTATATAGGTAATAAAAGTTAAACTCAGCTTTCTGTTAAAAGTAACTCATTTGGGATACTATCTTTCGTTCTATTTCAAATAAAAATCAATGAGATGCTATCTGAATACATAGATGCAGGGCATTGCATACAAATCCACCAGGCTATGGATATTTATATATATATATATACGTATAAAAATATTTGGCTCCTGAGCTCTGGATTCTGACAAAACAAAGAATAAAAATGTCAAAAAGGCAGAGTAACTCAGTGAAAAACAGTTAACCAGTAACCTCAGATAATCATTGGCTGTATGTCCTTAAGGTTTGCTAACAATCCCATTAACCGTGAAAGCCCTATTCAGTGTCACTTTGAACTTCTAAAACCAATACCCGACTACGTTCTTTGATCAAGAAGTAGAATATACATTTATAATTCTATAAAGCTAATACTGATTAAACACAGCACAAAAGGATTAGTTTCCACTAATGAAAAAAAAAAAAAACATAATGGGACCCTACTTGCATATGTAGCCACAGGAATTATACATTTTTAAAAAGCTAAATGTCTTCGCTGAAGCTTTGCATCTCTCTGTAAAAATGACGATTTGGTTCAGTGAAGACACTGAGTGATTCAATGTCCAAGACTGCGTGCCAAGGTCGACCAAGGCCCAGTGATACCTGCTCAATAAGGTTATGTACTGGATCCACATCCTGGTCGGCTAGTTCACCTTGGTCAAAATCAATGCTTTCTTCGGTGACTTCAAGCACTTTTAGGTCAGAGCCACGAAGACGAGCAATGGCAATGAGGTTGTGTGCCCACACGGTGTAACCTTAAAGATAAGCAAAAGGCAACTCTGTCATTCTCTTCTGTCTCATTCTGTCTCTGACAAGTTAGTCTTTCCTCAGTAAGTACTTCTTGTGAAGCTTCACATTTGTATTTACCATGTTGGTCTTTTCCCACACACTGAGAATAAAGAAACGCAATTATCTTTAAGAACACCACAGAATTGTGACCTGTTAAGTGGTGTATAATCTTATTCTGGTATTTTATTCAGCAAAACGGAAGACATTTAAAATATATAAATAAAACTTTACCTTTGGATAATGATGTATCAAAAAGAACACATTTCATTTCTAACATAAGTCTCTATTAACAATATATAGTAGCCTGTAGGTTTTCATTATAAAAATCATTCTCTATGGTGTCTCACAGTCACAGTCTCAAGTTCATGACTCTTGAAACTTTAAAGTTAACTGTTCATTATCAGAAGTCATGAAAATACTCCAGAATAGAGGTCACCTTTGAGAAAGGGTAAGGGGGACAGATGATGGGCAAGCTTTACCTATCTAATGTCTTTAAAGAAGAAAAAAAAATGTAATAAAAGGGCTGGTTTAAATTAACTTTTAAATAACTTGACATTTGCTGATCCCTCTTTTATATTTTTTTGTGTGTATTGTATAAGCGTGTATGCATGTAGGTGTGTTTACATGTGTGTGGGTGCACATAAATAGGCATGCCTGTGGAGGCCCCAAGATGATACTGGATGTCTTCCCTGGTTGTTCTCTATACTTTATTCGTTGAGGTAGGATCTTGAAACGGAGCCCGAGCTCAACTGGCTAGTCTAGCTAGTCAGCTTGACCCAGGGATTCTCCCTGCCTGAGTATGGGATTTGAGGTTGCCACTAAGCATAGCTGGCTGTTATGTGGGATCTAAACTCTAGTCCTACATTTGCACAGTAAGCATTTAGTTCACTGAATCATTTTCCCCAAGAACCCCTTACTACTTTTAATATGGACCTGTTTCTTGCTACTATCTATAATGCATGGCCCAATTATGAATATGTGAAAATCTCAATGTAGGCTAAGAAAAATTCTTTTAAAAACAATGTGAGAGACAGCATAGAGAGCTTGATATTCTTTGCTTGTTTTGTTATTATTTTTAAACAAGTTCTCCCTCTGTAGTTCAGGCAGAGCTAGAACTCACTTATGTAGCCCAGGCTGGCCTCTCAAACTCATGACAATCCTATATCGGTCTCTCTCAAAAAGTAAGATTATGATGTGTTAGACCATGCCTGGCAAAGTCATTTTCATAGATTATTTTTGTAGCTGTTTTTGAAGTAAAATATCCTTAGTTTATCAGAATAGCAATTCCATTCAAATGAGAACAGTTCACACACTAAGATGAATGAATGTCTAAGAAATAAACATAAACCTAACCAATAGTTGTTTCAACAATATAGTAAATAGACCAATACTTGAATCTAAAGGATGAGACTGTACATATACAAGCCATACTTTCCCTCCTTCAGTGCTAAGTAGTTTAGGATCTTCTGACCAGAACCAATATATCCACAGCAGGTAGACACAATCTATTTACTTAGCCATAGCAGGAGAAAAGCATTAGAGGAGTGCACAGACAGAGCACTCAGGGTTGAGATACAACTTTCTACTTGTAATATATTTACTAGCATAAAACATTTTAGGCATGATGTTAATATCAAATTATAGTGAACAAAACCACATACCATGAATTGCCAAAAGGGTGAGCTTTGTGCATCTCCATGCTAATAAAACCAATGGATCTTCATTTCGGTTGTCACTAAGATCTGGAAAACCAGATGTGTCAATCATATCATTCATCAATATAAAATGGGTAAGGAACTTGTCATACTGCCTGGATATAAGATCAACAATAGCCCCTGAGACACAAGTGACGTAGCTATCAAAGTGAACCCTCTCAAGCGGTATACTGGGTTTCAGAATCTTTAGCATGTCTTCACTTTTAACATCAAAAACCATTAGATAGACCCGAAGGCTGGAGCTCTTGCGTGACAAGGCCTTCCAGTGCTCATCGTTCGGCATGTTGTCTAATGACTTGAGCATCACTGAAGCATTGTGGACCAGAAGAGACAGTCGCTGCAAAGGCACATGGTTGCTATCGGTCAAGACTCTCACCATCTCAGCTGTAAAGTCACAGAAATCCAGGGCGAGTGAGCGCAGATTTACAAACCGCTCGAGTTCGACTGCAGTGATCAGAGTGCTGTTGCCAGGAATGTTGTTGTCCAGTAAACTCAGGTGTTCCATGGTGTTGGCAATTGAGTTAGACAGAGAAGACAGTGATGTTGGGGTTACTATTTCCAGCATAAACCCACAGGACAGCCATTTTAGTTGCCTACTATTGCTCAGTATTTCTTCAAACAGTTGCTGAATTCTACAAGGAAAATGTCACAATTTTGTCACTAGTACTCAGCATCAATTTTTTTAATGGTGATTTTTAAAAATGGGCAATACATGGCATTCAATGTTGAGATACATTTTTCTCAATAATTGATTTCTATTAATTAAACCTACAAATGCAATTAAAATTCACATTACAATATAATAAAGATACATTAAACATGTAGAAATGCTTAACTTAGGAAAATAGTTTTTTATACTAATATGGAAGAAAGGACTGATGATATATGATTTATTTTATAACAAAGGCAAGTGAAAAATTAACACCTCTAAATAGCAGTAAGGGACTGTGTGCAAGAGAACTTTCTTCCGCAAGAACCCAGGTTCATTTCCCAGCACCCACATAGTGGCCCGTAACACTTGCAACTTTATTTCCAGGGGATCTAACTCCCTCTTCTGACCTGTGTGGGAACTAGACATAAATGTGATGCATATATACATATTCAGGCAAAACACTCAAACACAAAGTGAAATATTAAGAATTTATACCCCAATAATTACCCAGTAAGCTATATGATTTATCCTAAAAGACTTATGCTATGGTGTCATATAACCATCACTAAAATGTATGGTTAAGATATTTGTAGGACATATAGTCTACCCCAACACTCACATTCTCTCCCCCCTTCCCTCCCTCCCTCCTTCTGTATGTGCCTGTGCGTGCATGTGCATCTGAGGGTCTCTTAATTAGACCAGAACTTGCTGAAAGGTCTAGTCAGCTGCTCAGCTTGCTCTGGGGATTCCTGTTCTCTCGGCCTTTCAAGGTTAGAACAACAGGTAGTCTGCCATACCCTTACTGCATTCATATGGGTTCTTCACCGTTATGGGTTAAGTGCTTAACTGCCAAGCCCCATATATTTTCAGAAAACAAAAATCATTCTTGATTATGTCTTGTGATTTTTAGAAAGGAGCTAGACTAATTAACCAAGCCTCTGTAAAGCTTACTGTATAACTTACTGCTTAATCTTCTTGCCGTCAGGGTCTACCCTGCTGAGGTATGTGCTGGACAAACTTCCTTGCTGGTGTACAACACTTATGTCTCCAAAAAGACTAAACTTCTGCAGATTCCTATGGGAGAAAATGGTTAACATTATTTTCTAAAGTTTAATAATATATACACATACTGAAATATGTAGAAAGGACATTCTAGAAGAGTTTCCACTTTCTGACTTGCTTAGAATCCAAATGAGCTTCAGACTGCTATCCATATTCAGCCACACAGTATGGAGAAGCAGCATGCATGTTAAAGGAGGTGGACTTGGTAAAAAAAACTCGTACTCAAGCTTTACTGACTGTGGAAAACAGGGACTGAACCCAAATACTGAGCTCACAGGCCTGAGAGGTCAATCATAAGAACACAAAAAAGCTGGAGGTGGTGGCTCACACCTTTGATCTCAACACTAGAGAGGCAGAGGCAGGGTGTGCATTCAAGGCCAGTTTGGTCAGCCCTAGGACAACCACCAGGGCTGATACATGGAGAAACTCTGTTTCAAGAAGCAAAAAAATCCAAACCAACCAACCAACCAACCAACCAACCAACCAACCAACCAACCAACCAACCAACCAACCAACCAACCAAAACTTCTCAAAAGGAATGTAGGAATGGTTCTCAGAAGCTCATATACTTGAATATTTGGTCATTAGGGAGTACAGCTACTTGACAGATATTAGGTGTGGCCTTATTGGGATAAGTGTGTCACTGAGGGTGGGCTTTGGGGCTTTAGTATCCCAAATCAGACCTAGTCTTTCTTCCTGTTGCCTGCTGATCCATATGTAGAATTCTCAACACCTCTGCCAGCCCCAATTAAATGTTTTCCTTTATAAAAGTTGTTGCTGTGGTCATGGTGTCTCTTCCTTAGGTAACTTAGCTAAAAAATGGGGCACTGCCCCAAAGTTATTTTTTGTAAGAAATACAATTAAGTAATATAAAGAAAACTTCCCAGCCCTGTGATCACATTTAAATAAGTTAAAGGATATTTTTAAAAAACTATGTAAAAGGGGCTGGTGAGATGGCTCAGTGGGGAAGAGCACCGACTGCTCTTCAGAAGGTCATGAGTTCAAATCCCAGCAACCACATGGTGGCTCACAACCACCCGTAATGAGATCTGACGCCCTCTTCTGGTGTGTCTGAAGACAGCTACAGTGTGCTTACATATAATAAATAAATAAATCTTTAAAAAAAAAAAAACTATGTAAAAATCTTTAAGGTTTTTTTTTTTTTTTTTTTTTTTTTTTTTAAGGAGACAGGGTTTCTCTGTGTAGCCCTGGCTGTCCTTGAAGTCACTCTGTAGACCAGGCTGGCCTCGAACTCAGAAATCCACCTGCCTCTGCCTCCCAAGTGCTGGGATTAAAGGCATGCAACCACCACTGTCTGGCTAAAGTTTTAAATTTCAGCTATAAAATACTTTTCTAACAGCGAACTCTAAATAAATTACAAGAAAACAAATAGTTAAGATACAAACTCCTGCCGGGCAGTGATGGCACATGCCTTTAATCCCAGTACTTAGGAGGCAGAGGCAGGCGGATTTCTGAGTTGGAGGCCAGCCTGGTCTACAGAGTGAGTTCCAGGACAGCCAGGGATATATAGAAAAACTCTGTCTTGGAAAAACAACAACAACAACAACAACAAAACCAACCAAACAAAAAAAAAAGATACAAACTCCTAAGTGGTAGTAGTAATTAGAGATTTCCTTAATGACATAAAACAGGATAACTTTAATGATAACTGTTTAATCCATAAAAATGATTAAAACCAATGTATAATAATGTCAAGGAGCATGTTAGAAGGATTAATAAAGGAAATACTAAGTTTTGTCATTCAAAAAGTTTCAAATTGATCTTTCTAGTAACTCATGACAGCATCTCAGTGAAAGCTAGAAGCATGTTACATTTTAAAAAACTCAAAGAAAATCATGAAATAAAGACCCCACCATTTTTTCACATTAACAAAGGAAACAGAAAGCTGCAGTTGCCACAAGGCAGAGCTAGGAAGACCTGGTCTATACAGTGAATTCCATAATAGCCAAGACTACATATAAAAGAACGGTCTGAAAACAAAACAAAACCCCTAAAAAGGAAAAATAAAGCAACAAAATGATATACTCCAACCAAAATCAAAACAGAAAGCAAAGGTAAAACAAAGACCAAACCAACCAAACAACAAAAATAGTTTTTCCTAGGGGCCCATCCAAAAAGCTGTTGCCTAAACATGGGATATGTTCTATCTGAGCTGCCTTGTCTGGCCTCAAAGGGAGCTGGGGGTGGGGGTTGGGGAGAGATCTCTGGAGAGGGGCACCTGATCAAAGAAGGGGATGGAGGATGGGAAAAGGATTGCAGGAGGGGGTGACCGGGATGTATAGTGAGTAAGTTAAAAAAAAAAGTTGTTCTTCTGAGAACAACTCGGAGGGGCACAGTGTCATACTATCTATGTTAGCTATGAAAGAATTTTCCAGTTTGTCATTTTTGTATTCTAATTCATAAGATATGGGTTTTTAAAAGTTAATTTTTTTAAAAGAAAAAACCAAATACCCGTAAAAGAGAAAGTGTCTAGAGGATAAGATTCTATAAAGATATCACTTTCCATTTCTGCTAGAGGAGTCACACAAGCTAAGATTTTTCTTCTTCCATCCAACTTCCACTGTGACTATTACATGGCCACAAGTGTGTGGGACAGTAAAGCACACAGGAAAGAGATGTTTACCTTTGCCAAGGCAAAATAGAGATGACAGGAACTATTTTTAAAACTTGTATTTAATTAAAAGACTGTGATTCAAAAAAGAGATTTAAGCAGATGTGGTGGTAAATGCTTGAAATTACAGCACCTGAGAGGCTAAAATGGGACTGTCACAAACCCAATACCAAGGTGCTCCAAAGTGAGTTCCAGGACAGCCTATCTCAGAAAAGAAAAACATGCCAAAAGTAAAGCCAATAAAATACATATCAGGTTTGTGTTGCAACCAACACAGATGAAAGATGAATTGCATATAAAAGATGTTCATCATTTAACAGGGAGGAAGTTAAAACCACTGTAAGAATGTGGTTTTACCCCGGAATGTCTAATTCCAAAGATTCACCACACCAAGTATGGGCAAAGATATGGAACAACTAGATCTCACACCGAGTGTGTATATTTTGCTGAGAGTGCAAAACGATACACTCTGAAAATAGTTCATCAGTTTGCTAAAGATACAGGTCAATAATTCCAACTGGAAGAACTTAACCAAGAGAGATAAAAATATATATTTATATAAAAAATATGCCAGCAGGACCAGGCACACAGGAACTCTGCCAGCCCAGTGGCTCAGGTTCCTTCTGGTCCCACAACACCCAGGGGAACCTCCACTCCCAGGTGCTCTAACAAGCCCAGGGTCACAGGATCCCAGAATCACAAGTCACAGAGACAGGTTGACTCTGAGGAGTTCTGACACAACCAGGATCACAGGAAGGACAGGCTCCAGTCAGATTTAGCAAGGGCAGGTAGCACTAGAGATATCCAGACGATGCGGGGCAAGCATAAGATTATAAGCAACACAAACCAAGGTTCCTTGGTATCATCAGAACCCAATACTCCCACCATAGCAGGACCTGGACACACCATTACACTGGAAAAGCAAGATTCAGATATAAAATCACTTCTCATGGTGATGATACAGGACTTAAAGAAAGACATAAATAGCACCCTCAAAGAAATACATGAAAATACAGGTAAACAGCAAGAAGCCCTTCAAGAGGAAACCCCAAAAAATCCCTTAAAGAACTATAGGAAAACACAGTCAAACAGGCAAAGGAAATGAGCAAAACAATCCAGAATCTAAAAATGCA
Source organism: Mastomys coucha (assembly GCF_008632895.1). Classification (NCBI taxonomy): domain Eukaryota; kingdom Metazoa; phylum Chordata; class Mammalia; order Rodentia; family Muridae; genus Mastomys; species Mastomys coucha. The sequence continues at coordinate 73,927,522 of NW_022196912.1, forward strand.
AATAGAAACAATAAATCAGAAAGAGAGACAACCCTAGAGATAGAAAACCTAGGAAAGAAATCAGGAGTCGTAGATGCAAGCATCACCAACAGAATATAAGAGATGAAGAGAGAATCTCAGGGGCAGAAGATAACATAGAAAACATTGACACAACAGTCAAAGAAAATGCAAAAAGCAAAAAGCTCCTAACCCAGAACATCCAGGCAATCCAGGATGCCATGAGAAGACCAAATCTAAGGATAATAGGTATAGAAGAGAGTGAAAACTCCCAAGGTAATGGGCCAGTAAATATCTTCAACAA
>NW_022196912.1:73929158-73966596 GCF_008632895.1 Mastomys coucha
AATTCAGATAAATTGAAATCATGTAACTTTTCTCATCATATTGCAATAAAACTTAAAAAAAAAGAAATAAAATTAGAAACAATTTAAATATTACCCAGCTGGTGAATAAATGCATCATTAACATATCTCTACAATGAAATAAACAGTAAAAAAGTGCTTATATATAGTATAATATGGATATAAAGCAAAAGTATAACAATTATATTTATTGTATTATTCTATTTGTATGAAATACTAGAACAATTGAACAGCAGGGTCAGGTCATTGTTTCCTTAGTGCTAAAGATGGTGGACAGAGTAGAATTAAAGTTCTACATGTTGAATGTGATGGTCATACAGCAGAATTAATCATTTAACTTCTCTTCAACTATACTCTTTAAAATATGTAAGAGGGAACCTGTGCTCCTGGTTTTCACCTGAGCCGGTGGCAGAGTCTCTGCTCTGGATCCCCACCCACTCAGTCCACACCCAGATGCAGTGTGACCCCCAGGAGTTCTGGCACATCCAGCATCATAGGATCATAGGATCACAGAACAGAGAAACCAGTTAACACTAGAGGAAACCAGATGGTGAGAGGCAAAAGCAAGAACGTAAGCAATAGAAACCAATACCACTTGGCAAAATCAGAACCCAATTCTTTCACCACAGCAAGCCCTGGATACCCCAACACACCTTAAAAGCAAGGTTCAGATCTAAATTCTCATTTCATGAAGATGATTAGAGGACTTTAAGAAGGATATAAATAACTCCCTTAAAGAAACACAGGAGAGCACTGGAGAGGTGGCTCAGTGGTTAAGAGCACTGGTTGTTCTTCCAGAGGTCCTGAGCTCAATTCCCAGAAACTATATGGTGGCATATAACCATCTATAATGGAATGTGATGCCTGCTTCTGTCATGCAGGCATACATGCAAATTGAGCACTCATATACATAAATTTTAAAATCTTAAAAAAAAAGAAAGAAATACAGGAGAACACAGGTAAACAGCTAGAAGCCCTTAAAGAAGAAACACATAAATCCCTTAAAGAAATACAGGAAAACACAATCAAACAGGTAAAGGAAATGAGCAAAACCATCCAGGATCTAAAAATGGAAATAGAAACATTAAAGACACAAAGGAAGACTACCCTGGAGACAGAAAACCTAAGAAAGAGAGGAGACACAGATGCAAACATTACCAACAGAATACAAGAGACAGAAAAAGAATCTCAGGTGTAGAAGATACCATAGAAAACATCAACACAACAGTAAAGGAAAATACATAAAGCTCCTAAGTCAAAACATTCAAGAAATCCAGGACACAATGAAAAGACCAAACCTAAGAACAACAGATATAGGAGAGAGTGAAAATTTCCAACTTAAAGGGCCAGAAAACATCTTCAACAAAATTATAGAAGAAAACTTCCCTAACCTAAAAAAGGAGATACCCATAAACATACAAGAAGCCTACAGAACACCAAACAGAAGGGATCAGAAAAATTCCTGCTGACACGTAATTAAAACACCACATGTACAGAACAAAAAAAGAATATTGAAAGTGTAAAGAGAAAAAAGTCAAGTAACATATAAAAGCAGACCTATCAGAATTACACCAGACTTCTCAATAGAGACTCTGAAAGTCTGAAGATCTTGGGCAGATGTCATACAGACCCTAAGAGAACACAAATGCCATCCCAGGCTGCTATACCCAGCAAAACTCTCAGTTACCATAGATGGAGAAACCAAGGTATTCCAAGACAAAACCAAATTTAAACAATATCTTTAAACTAATCCAGCCCCTACAGAGGATAATACAATCACTTTTCCTTAATATCTCTTAATATCAATGGATTCAATTCCCCCATAAAAAGATATAGGCTAACTGGATACATAAACAGGACCCAAAATTTTGCTGCATACAGGAAACTCACCTTAGTGTCAAAGACAGACACTGCCTCAGAGTAAAGGGCTGGAAAACAATTTTCCAAGCAAATGGTCCCAAAAAACAAGCTGAAATAGCCATTCTAATATTGAATAAAATAGACCTTCAACCAAAAGTTATCAAAAAAGATGGGGAAGGATACTACATATTCAAAGGAAAAATCTACCAAGATGAATTCTCAATTCTGAACATTTACGCTTCAAATTCAAGAGCATCCATACTTGTAAAAGAAACTTTACTAAAGCGCAAAGCACACACTAAACCTCAACAATAGTAGTAGGAGACTTTAATACTCCACTCTCACCAATCAATAGATCATGGAAACAGGAAGTAACCAGAGACACAGCGCAATTAATAGAACTTACAAACCAAATGGATTTAACAGATATCTACAGAACATTTCATCCTAAAACAAAAGAATATACCTTCTTCTCTGTACTTCATGGTACCTTCTCAAAAACTGACCATATAATTGAACACAAAATAAACCCCAACAGACGCAAGAACATTGAATTAATCCCATGTATTGTACCAGACCACCATGGACTAAGGCTGGTTTTCAGTAAAAACAAAAACAACAGAAAGTCCACATACACTTGGAAACTGAACAACTATCTACTCAATGATAACTTGGTCAGGGAAGAAATAAAGAGAGAAATTAAAGACTTTTAAGAATTTAATGAAGATGTAGGCCCAACATATCCAAACTTATGGGACACAATGAAAGCAGTGCTAAGAGGAAAAACTCATAGCCCTGAGTGCCTCCATAAAGAAATTGGAGAGATCACACACTAGCAGCTTAACAGCATACCTGAAAGCTCTAGAACAAAAAGAAGCAAATACACACAAGAGGAGTAGAGGGCAGGAAATAAATCAAACTCAGGACTGAAATCAACCAAGTAGAAACAAAGAAAACTAACTATAGAAAGAATCAAGAAAACTAGGAGCTGGTTCTTTGAGAAAATCAACAAGATAGATAAACCCTTAGCCAAACTAATTAGAGGGCACAGGAATGAAAAAGGAGACATAACAACAAAAACTGAAGAAATTAAAAAACATCAGATCCTACTACAAAAGTCTATATGCAACAAAACTATAAAATCTAGATGAAATGGATGATTTTCTAGACAGATACCAGGTACCAAAATTAAATCAGGATCAGATAAACCATCTAAACAGTCCTATAACCCCTAAGAAAACAGAAGCAGTCATTAGAAGTCTCCAACCAAAAATGCTCAGGGCCAAATGGTTTTAGAGCAGAATTCTATCATACCTTCAAAGACCTAAGACCAATACTCTTCAAATTATTCCACAAAATAGAAACAGAAGTTACTCTACCCAATTCTTTCTATGAAGACACAGTTACGCTGATAAAGTAAACCACACAAAGACCCAACAAAAGAGAACTTCAGACCAATTTCCCTTATGAATATCAATGCAAAAATACGCAATAAAATTCTTGTGAACTGAATCCAAGAACACATGAAAGTGATCACTCACCATGATCAAGTAGGAATCATCCCAGAGTTGGAAGGATGGTTCAATATACAGAAATCTATCAATGTAATCCACTATATAAACAAACTGAAAGAAAAAACCCACATGATCATCTCATTAGATGCTGAAAAAGCCTTTGACAAAATACAATCCCCTTCATGTTAAAAGTATTGGAGATTAGGAATTCAAAGCCCATATCTAAACATAATAAAAGCAACATACAGCAAACCAATAGCCAATATCAAACTAAATGGAGAGAAACTCAAAACAATTCCTTTAAAGTCAGGGACAAGACAAGGCTGTCCACTCTCTCCCTACCTATTCAATATTGTACTTGAAGTCCTAGCCAGAGTAATTAGACAACAAAAGGAGATGAAAAGGATACAAATTGGGAAGGAGGAAGTCAAGATATCACTATTTGCAGGTGATATGATAGCACACATAAGCAAGCTCAAAAATTCTACCAGAGAGCTCTTACAGCTAGCTGATAAAGAACTTCAACAAAGTAGCTGGATATAAAATTAACTCTAACAAATCAGTAGTCTTCTTCTACTCAAAGGATAAATGGGCTGAGAAAGAAATTAGGGAAATGATACCCTTCACAATAATCACAAATAATATAAAATATCTTGGTGTGACTCTAAACAAGCAAGTGAAAGATCTGTATGACAAGAACTTCAAGTCTCTGAAGAAAGAAATCGAAGAAGACCTCAGAAGATGGAAAGATCTCCCATGCTCGTGGATTGGCAGGATTAATATAGTAAAAATGGCCATCTTGCCAAAGCAGTCTACAGATTCAATGTGATCCCCATCAAAATTCCAACTCAATTCTTCACAGAGTTAGAAAGAGCAATTTGCAAATTCATTTAGTATAACAAAAAACCCAGGACAGTGAAAACTATTCTCAACAATAAAAGACCTTCTAGGAGAATCACCATTTCTGACCTCAAGCTGTACTATAATGATAAAACAATAGTGACAAAAACCACATGGTACTGATACTGAGACAGGAGGACAGATCAATGGAATAGAATTCAAGACCCACAAATGAACCCACACACATGTAGACAAATGCCCACACATACACAACAGAAAGAGACAAAAGAAAACCTACAACACAGCTTAAAAAGGGAAATCTGATATTTGTACACCAAGCAGTGCTGGGGAAGGGAATAACTGGGTTATCTGTGGTGCTGAGTTGTCTTATGAGAGGTATCGTAGTCAAATTTCACCTCCAATAAGAGCAGCAGTAGCCTCTGAATTTTTATATCCACAAGCCCCAAAGGTCTCCTCTTTCTATCAAGTAACAACTTTGAAAGTCAGAGTGTGTCCAGGGAACTGCTTATGTCCAGGATACTAATTCATAGACATGAGTCTATGTGAGGAAAATGTGTGGGCTCCACCACACAGGGATAGGGAAGTCCTTTACACTGGGACTGAGACCAACATACTGGGTATGACTGAACACTTTAAGTGTCTGTGCCCTGACATGTTAAAACAGACTGCCTTGGCTCTGCTGCTTTCTATGTCTTCAAGGTCTGAGAGATAAGTGGTAGAATCCAGCTGCTTCGCAGGCATTTTTGATGCCCATGCCCACATTAGCATAGAGAACCTCTAGTATGAGAAGACATTTACCACAGTTGATGTCTTTCCTTTGTCCTTTTTCTTTTCTTCCCTCCCTCCTTAGTCTCTTGCTTGAGATAGGGTCCCTCTTTATAGCCTTGAACTCACAGAGGTCCACTTGTCTCAGCCTGAGTGCTGGGATTAAAGATATTGCCAAGACACTTGGCCTTGTTTTTATTTTTCTATGCTTTTAATTAAAGATCTAGGCTGCTTCTGAATTGCTGTTACTGACTGCTTTCTCTCCTCTGAGTAGCACTGAGGATTAACACCTCAAGAGAAATCTTTGAGTAAGATGACTAAGACCCTATGTAAAAGACACAGATCCCAATAGATGTACAAATTTCTAGTAAAGAAACACAAGAAATATAAAGGCAATATAAATGCTTTAAAAACTCACCCCTCAAAAACTCAGTCAAATATACCAAAATGGTTGAAATGTTAAGGAATTAAAACACTTAGTTTTAAACAGATTCAAGATGAAAAGAAGATTCAAACAGGCATAAGGAAGCCAATTCCAGATTAGAATGAAAATTTCAACAACTTGTGTAAGAAATTCAGCCAAGGGAGATTCTAAAAACCACTCAACACCACCCCTCTCTTATGGAAACTTTGGAAATGAAAAAGCTCAGCAAAGCTTAAAACACATTTGTTAAAACAAATTTAGCCCAGTGGATAGCATATCCTATGATCTCAGGGGTTAGTACACTAGATCAAGTAGAAGAAACAACACCAAGGATTAAAGCAAGGTTGAGATTTTACTCTCATTTAGCTCTCCTGGGAAGTTTGATTAGCCTCTTTCACAGTGATCTTAAAGTTAGCTTTGGGGAACTCCACTACCGCATCATTTTAAGGTATGGATTTGTCTGGGAATAATACAGACTCACCTGTTTTCTCCATCAGCACTACTCTTGGGCAGTATGAAATGGTCAGCCCCCACATATTATATGAGCTATTTAAAGCAAGTAATAATCTGTGAGCTCATCAAAATGAAAGCTGTCTTATACAGTGTGTTAGTTGCTGGAGAACATTTTCTTTCAAGGCTCAGGTTTGTTGAATTAATGGATTTATTATTTTTTTTTTTATGAAATAGTGCTGAAATTTAGATGTGGATTATTCTTAAAGTCCATGGTTAAAGTAGGCTTGGACATTCATTCTGGATGGTAGTGGAAAATTTAAAAGATGGGATAGGTCTAAAAGCAATAGGGCAAATGACCATGGGCATTTAACTAGGGTTGCTTACACGAGCAAGGTGGGATGAGTCAACATTTTAATGGTATTTAGTTAGTTTAAAATCTAAATAAACTTATGGGCTAGTGGTACCACCCTGAATAGACAGAATAATATTAGCACCAACAAATAGGTCAACAGATTAAAACCTCCTAAATAGTAATCAAAATTATTATTATTTTTGACAAGTTCTCTTTATGTAGCCCTGACTGTTCTGGAATTCATTCTGTAGACCAGGCTGGCCTCAAACTCACAGAGAGCCACATGTCTCTACTCCCCAAGTGCTGGGATTAAAGACACATACCACCAAGTCTAACAACTCTTTCTTTTCATCAGTTAATTTAACTGAAACATATGTTATAGGAGTAAGAAAAGCTGACTGACACACAGGATAATGAAGATGTAACCATAAAGTAGCCAGTCTACAAACTAGGAAGGAGAGGCAAAGCCTAGAATTGTAAAGAAGAAAACTTAATCCCACATATAACTTCTCTGGCCTGGTGCAATCTTAAAAAAAAAAAAAAAAAAGTTCTGTTCCAATTCAGAAAAACTTATATGCAATGTGTACACAGAGAAGATAAACATCAATATCATTATGTCAACATCTACTGTTAAAAAAAAAAAAACACACTGGCGTAGGATACATGAGATTCAGGGAATGCTCCTAGAGAGAATATTTTTTAATGAGTGAGGCTATATTACCCCAAATCTTATTGATAACTTATAGTTTTCATTTTTCTTAAGTATGAAATACAGCATTTCAAGACTATGACACCTTGGCTAACAGCTACAAATGTATTTCGGAACTTGTTTTGAATGTGGTAGAATTTCTTATAGAACCACTGCAGGGTAAATTTAACCCATTTAATACACATTTTAAGTTGTAGGTAGTGGGGCTCACATTTAACCCCAGTACTCTGGAGGCTGAAGCAAATGGATCTCTGGGAGTTTGAGGCCAGCATGGTTTATAGAAAGTTCCAAGACAGTCAAGGATACAGGGAGAAACCCTGTCTTGAAAAGCAAAAACAAAGGAAAAGCCACCACCAACAAAAAACCCCAAATTAAAATACAAAACAAAACATTTTAATGAGCTCTTACTGCAGTTCTAGAAAAGCAGGAGGTTTTGCCTCCTTTTAGAGAAACATTTCTGAAACCCTGTGTTTTATTGGCAAAAAGATACTCTTTATTGTTGATTATCATCTGTTCTTTTTTTTAATTAGATATTTTCTTTATTTACATTTCAAATGATATACCCTTACTAGCTTTCCCCTCCGAAAAAAACCCCTATTCCTTCCCCCTGCTCACCAACCCATTCTCTCCCGCTTCCTGGCCCTGGCATTCCCCCACTATGGGGCATAGAACCTTCACAGGACCAAAGGCCTCTCTTCCCATTGATGGCTGATAAGGTCAGCCTCTGCTACATATGCAGCTGAAGCCATTAGTCCCACCATGTGTACCCTGGTTGGTGGTTTAGTCCCTGGGAGCTCTGAGGGTACTAGTTAGTTCATATTGTTGTTCGTCCTAAGGGTCTGCAAACCCTTCAGCTCCTTGGGTCCTTTTTCTAGCTCCTTCATTGGGGACCCTATACTCAGTCCAATGGATGGCTGTGAGTTAGTCAGGCACTGTCAGAGCTTCTCAGGAGACAGCTATATCAGCTTCCTGCACTTGCCGGCATCCACAATAGTGTCTGGATTTGGTGATTGAATATGGGAAGGATTCCCAGGTGAGGCAGTCTCTGGATTGTCCTTCAGTCTCTGCTCCATACTTTGTCTCTGCAACTCATTCCATGGGTATTTTGTTCCTCTTTCCAAGAAAGATCGAAGTATCCACACTTTCGTCTTCCTTTTTCTTGAGTTTCTTGTGGTTTGAGGATTGTATTCCGAGCTTCTGGGCTAATATCCACTTATTAGTGAGCACATACCATGTGTGTTCTTTTGTGATTACCATCTGTTCTTAACACATTCAATACCAGTTCGGCAGCCATAATCACTCTGGCAGTATATGTAATTCAAATCAAAACAAACCAACAATTATTCTCTCAGAAGATCAGTAACATTGATTATACCCTACAACTCTAGGTCAACGTTTTTTAGTTCTTTTCCTGTGGGGTGTGAACATACATGGAAGAAATTCAAAATAACTATGAATTGTGTAAGGAAATTCAGCACAAGGCTTGGAAGTGGAATGTTTGATACAGTATAATTCAAACTCTTCTGCTTAAAACATGGCAGAAATTCATAAAGCAAGAGCACTGTAAATTAAAAGAATATATAATGCTTACACTTCTCATCAGTTATTAAGTTTTGGCATACAGGAAGCACTGAGTTCAGTTCTCAGCAGCACTTAAATTGGCAGTGGCAGAACACACCTGTACCTCAACAGTAGAAAAACAACCAAACCCTTCTAACTGACATTGTTAATACACTGTTTTAGGTTTGTAGTTTTTAGTCACAGAATCACAAGTGTAACTAAAAGCTTAAAGAAATAAAAAGCCACATGCTCCACATGCTCCACTGAAGTTAGTGAATAGGAAATAGTTTAAAATGTTTTTAATCTGTTAAAGCTTTACGGAAAAGTCTCATTTATATTTTTATCATTTGAATACATCCAATATCAGAGTACTTAGTTCCAAAAATAAAGATAACATTAAATTATCTCCAAAGATATAAACATAACTTTTTTTTCTGAAAAAATAAAAGGAGGGGGGTCTTGTATATCCCACCCTGGCCTTAAACTAGCTATTTAGCCAAGGCTGACCTTGAACTTTGGATCTTTCTGCTTCTTCTGAGTGTTGAAGTACAAGTGTGTGTTACCACTGTCAATTTAAGTGGTGCTAGGGACTGAAACCAGCCGGGGCTTCCTGTATACCAGAAAAGTACCTATCAACCAAGCCACACTCAGGTCCAACATGATTTAATTTTAAAAGAGACAGCATTAGTACAAATAATATAAACATACAGATGCATGCTACCAAAGCGTCACTGTGCTCACTCTAGCAGATGACAGGAAAACTTTACCATCCTGGATAACCGACAGTTGTTAGCAGAGAAGTGATAGCAGACTTAGAAGAGCAGACACATATGGCTTCACAAACAAGTACATTGGGACAGAAACTTAGATGATAAGGATGAAAGAAAAATCATTAAGGACAAAATACAGTACAGTACTCTTGTGTATATATGCTATAGTTCCACCCATAGATTATTAATTAAGGACAAAATACAGTACAGTACTATTGTGTATATATGCTATAGTTCCACCCATAGATTATTAAAATACCAAAAAGAACCAGGCAATGTGAGAAGCTCTTACTTGACTCAAAGGCACTATGCCTTCCCTCCTCGCCTTTTTTTTTTTTTTTTTTGGGCAGGACTGGTTGATTCCAGAACAAATCAGCTAGTCTCCAGCTATGCTCTACTTTTAAGAGAAAGCCCCCAACCACCTGATTAAGAAAAATTTTAGCCTTAGTTATCTTGACAAATAAAATCAAAGCAAGGAAGTGGAATGGCTTCATGTGAAAGCTTAGGAAAAAGGGTCCTGGATAAATGGAGCCATGTTCCCATCAACATTTTTTTTTTCCCTTGAGATAGGAGTTCACAAAGCTCATGCTGGCCTTGAACTTGCTATGCAGAAGATGATGACCTTGAACTCTTAAGCTCCCTGCCTCTAGCTCTCAAGTACAGGGATTCCAGATCTGCATCATGCCTGGCTTCCATACACAGTACGATGCTATAATACTTACAGTTTAACCTATTAGAAGCAGGTTTCTCTGTGAAACCCTGGCTGTTCTTGAATTCACTCTGTGGTCGAAGTTGTCATCAAAGTCAGAGATCCCCCTGCTTTTGCCTCCCAAGCACTAGGTTTAAAGGCATGCCACCACCACCCTGCTTAAACTCTTGATAATTATATAGATCACAAAAAATATTCTGAAGTATATATATGAGACATATATGGCTTAGCATTAATCACAATCTATTCTCAACCCTATTTAACATAAAGATGGTAGGATATTGATTGTGAAACGAAGGACACTGCTTAGAGAAAAACAGTGCCATAGAACAATGTGTACATCATTTGACCTATTAAGCACCCATTTCTGGTCTCTAAAGTGGGACAATATTTTCTGACTTGACCCTAGCAGTGTTGGAATGTTAAATCACTAAATTATACGTAAGCTGCTGCAATTATTTTTCTTCCAAACTAAAGGTGATATTGTAAGGTTAGAATAAGTATCCAGATATAGAAAATATAAATATGGTTTAACAGGCACTAGACTTTCACAGGACAAAAAGAGAAATGCCGATTAGGATATGGAGTCTGCTCTGGAGTCCGAATATGGATTATGAGCTCTAGGTGGAATTATAGTAAAGTCCTGATGCTAAATGACAAGTCTCATACTTACCCCCTACAGTCTGCTCAGCTCCTTTACCCCACCCCAAGTTATGCTGCGTTACTTTTGTGTGAATCATTAGGAAAACGTTCAGTCTGATGGTGCATGGGATGCGGCTTCAAGTCTGACAATTTTCTCCCCCCAATGATTTTAACTAGCACTCCTCCCAGTCTTCGGGCACGGCCCAGGCTAATAAAACTATTTCAGGTAAGGAAAGGACTGTTAAAGAATTCTTATAGGTTAATTCTTGTACTCATGGACCATCAGCAGGAAAATTACTCACATCGTCACTATGAATTACCTATCACCAGTGGTCAAATTCAGAATCAGAAGACCGTCTTATTTTATTTTTTATTTTTTGTACAGGCCTCACTCTTAACTCACAACTTTCCCACGCATAAGATAATGACATTGCCCAGTAGGTCTATCCCTCGGACAAGAACGGATGAATGAAAACATGCCTGAGCGTTTGATAAAAGTGTCTCGCCAAGTCCGGTTATCACCTCTGGTCTCCGGAAATTAGTCCGGTCAGGACCGATAGCTGCACCTACACAAGGCCATTCTGAGGCCGGCCGACACACCCCACGGGGTCTTCCCGAGGCGAGCGGAAGGGGAGACCCTCGGGGTTCCCACGCAAGCCTACCTGTTGTTCCGGATGCTGAGCAGCACGCACAACACCAGCTCCAAGTAGATGCGCAGTACTTCCAGCCAGCGGGAGGAGAGCTGCAGGGCCTCACCTTCTTCCCCTCCGGTGCCCGTGTCGGGGCCGCCGCCGCCGCCGCTACCGCCGCCGTCGCCTGGGCCGCCGCCTCCGCTCAGATAATTCTCCGCGGCGAACTCAACCCGTAGCTCCCGTACGAACCAGCCGCACTTGCGCATGAGGAACTCCAGCCGCGGCTGCTCCGCCGGTGAGACGCGGAGGCAGATGCGGAGCTGGGGCCACAGCGCTGGGTAGAAGAGGCACTCCCGCCAGTGCGAGCAGGAGGCCGAGGCCCGCAGCCGGTCCGGCGCCGGCAGGAAGGAGAAGATGTGCACGATGAGTTCGCTGGGCAGCGACGCGGCGCCGGCCGCCTGCCCGCACAGAGCCATCCGGCTCCGCCGCCGGTCGCCCGTCCCCGGCCGCCTGCGCAGTCCTCGCAGCAGCCCCCGCAGCCGGCGCAGCTGCCGCAGCCGCAGCCGCTGCCGCCGCCGCCACCGCACCACCCGGGCGGCCCCGGCTCGGGTTCGCGCTCCCGGCGGTCGGGGCTGCGGCACTGACAAGAACAACAACATCAATGACAAGGAAGAAGGGGGCGGAACCGTCGTGCGCCTCGGCGGAACCAAGTGCACCCGGAGTGGCCGAGGGGGGGGGAAAGCTTAGGCGGGGAGGCCTGCGCGCCGCTGGCTTTCTGTACCGCATGCAAGTGCTCCCTCGGCCGGCCCGGTCAACAACCTCCAAAATCCTCTCTCGAACGGACCAGGAGCCCGGAAGCGGCCGCGCTGCTTCTGAGGAAACCGCGGCTCTCCCCGGACCGGGACGCGGAGGCACAGCAGTGGTAGGGACTGAGGATGACGTCAGCGGCGACGGGCGGAGCCTGGCGCGGCTTGGCGAGACTTCCGGCACCGGGGAGCTCCTGGTTGCCTGGATCGCGTGGCACGTGATCCATGACGCCAGCAGCCCGGGGGCGGGGCTACCGGCGCGGGGGCGGAGCCACTCAGGGCGTCCCTCGCGGGGTAGGTCTGGTCTCTCTAGCGTGCTCGTGGCGGAACCCCGGCGTGCCGCGCGAAGTACCGACGCTTTCTCCTCCGCTGGGCTGAGGAGGTCGCGGCTCCCGAGGGGCCGGCACACCGGGGTCTTTTTCCATTTTGTTCAGAGTAGAACAAAATCGGCTACCGAAAGTCGGGTCGTAGTGGCACGCGGACCTTCCTCTTCCGACGTGCAGAGGCCGCTCACGCCCCAAGGCGGAACGGGTGACGACAGCGCCACCCTTCGTATTTAGAGGGGGCAGGCAAAAAAAAAAAAAAAAAAATGGCTAACGATTTTCATCTTTAGGGCTGGTATGCAGACTTGAAGGCTCTCTGAGCCCTTGTGTGCAAAAGTTCTGTATAATTAGTATGTTTTATTAATAGCTAACGACCATTTAGTGGCAACATCAAATTAGGAAGTTAAGACAGGTTTTAATTTTCAGTTTCTTAAAGTCATTGAAGTGTTTTTGAAGAGAGCCATAGACACAGATCGTCAGTGTACCTCTGTAACAACACACCCCTGTATACAAAAGTAACATGAATTAAGAAAAGTAACAATTTTAACATTACCTGGTACTCCTAAAAACAAGTTGGAGAGGAGAGCTTTTCTTTAGTTTGGTGCCCCCAAAGAAAGGGATTTTAAAAAATAGCCCTTCAAGTAATCAGCATGCGAAGTAGCTCACTCAAATTGTAAGAAGCAGCGATATCTAAAGGGTTAAGAGATTTTATGTCTGCTGCTGGACAAATCGTTGGAACAGTGTCTTGCACACACAAGGAACTAGCTATTACAGATGTTTTTAGCCCTATGATATGCCAGCAGACCTTCCGTTCACATTTCTTTTATACAGTTTGTGTCACGAACCTAGTAAGCTCAGCTCAGTTGGTACTTTGAATAACATATTCCAGGTAGTTTCATTTCTTTGAACCCTTCTCTGTAAAATTCTATGTAATTACTGTTTTATAAGCATTCGATGAACATTAAGTGGTAACAGTAAAGTAGGAAATTAAGACTTGGATTTGAATTTCAGTTTCAAAGTTATTGAAGTGTTTTGAAGAGTGCCATAGACTTCTGGAGCTTCACTTTAGTTTACACCTGTGTTATGGCTATTCTTGGATGCCAATACGACTATATCTGGAATGAAATACAATCCAGAAATGGAGGGCATGCTTGTGAAAGATATTCTGCTTGGTTTGAAGTGGGTAAGTTCATTTCTAGTTGGGACCTTTGCAGTGGAAGACAAGCCTGATTTAGATCTTGAGGCAGGAAGACACACCTTTAATCTGGGCCACTTGGAAAAAGAAAGGATCTGCTCTTTGCCTGAATGCTCTCTCTTGCTAGCACATTCATTCCTTCACTGGCTTTGGAGCCTACTTTGGAATTTCAGAATATACAGACAATCAGCTGAAACACTTCCAGCCTTGTGGGACTGAACAACTACTAGATTCTTGGACTTTCCATTTACAGCTAGCCATTGTTGGATTAGTTACACTGTAGTCTTTAAATCATCCCAATAATTTCCATATATATGAGTTCTGTGACTCTAGAGAACCCCGACTAATACAACCTCTATAAAAACAGATTGCAAAGATGACATCACAGGTGGCAAAAATTTGAATATTTAATAACATTCCATATTTAAATTATAAGTATTTCCCCAAATAGCTTTTACAGATGCTTTGTACAAACCAGGATCCAATTAAGGGCCACGCTTGCATTTTTTATGTATTTTTAAATTTAGTTTCCTCCATTAAATAATCTGGGAAGTACTTTTTTTTTGTTTCCTTAAATGTCCTCCTCTTCCTTTTCCATCATTGTACCTACAGCTATTAGTTTGTATTATTCTGTAGACTTATGAAGCTTTCTTTAAAAAACTAGTAACATTAAAAAAAAAAACAAAATTAGTAACAGTTAACAACCTTGAATGTAGCTCACACTGAAAAGACAGAAAAATGCTTAATTACATTTATTGCCTATTTTGAAAGTAAGGCCTTGGAAGATGTCAGGTGAATTTTTCTTGGATTTGGTTTTTTCTGCATATTATATTTTATTCATGATTGTTTTATAGATTTGAATCAGTCATTGCTTCTCAAATTCTGGTACATGCTGAATCCCCTTTCAAATAAATTTTTCTATGTAATCATAGTTTTTTTTTTTTTTTTTTTTTTTTTTTTTTTTTTTTTTTTTTACTTTTAAGTTCTCTCCCTATCCTACCCTTGACTACTGATGGATTCTGGGGGAGGAAAAGTTATTGCCTTCAGTTGCATAGCAGGCAGTGGGCCCACCAGGCCCACCAGGCTACAGTGACCTCAAAACAAAACCAAAAAGTTTGAATTTTGGAAGAGCATCTGGGAAGAGGGGGAGGGATTATGGAGAAAGAAAAGAAGGTGGGAGAGAGAGGGGGGAGAGAGAGAGGAAATGAATTAAAATATATATGAAAGAACAAGTTCAATCCACAAGGAGTAAATAATAAAAAAAATAAATCCTTGAGCAGTCTCAGTAGAATGAGTGGGGAGGGAAGCCGAGTTCCAGCCTTCTTTTTCTGATTTGCTGTTGTGATGGAACTGGGTGAACTTTAAACATGCTGCTTAACCTGTTTGGTCTTTGCTTTTCATCCGGGAAGGGATTTCTGCAGCCCCAGTCTTTGGCTTTTAAAAACACACACCTACCTTTTCATTAAGATATATTTTACATGCCATAAAACTTTCTGTTCTAAATGTGTAACTGGATGATCTTTAGTAATTTTGTCAAATGATACAGCCATCACCATAAGTCAGATTCCGAATATTTCCACAAATAAGGCTCCATATTTGGCTGATCCTCACTTCAGCCATTTCCCAGACCGTTGTGTGCATTTTTGTCTACATTGCCTGGTTTGGACGTTTCAGATGGAATTATATAATATATGACTCTCAAGTTTCTTTTACTTAGCGTAATATTTTGAGGTTCATTCATAATATGCCACAGATTCCTTTATTTTGCAAATTAGCATTCCATTCTGCATTTTTTTGGTTATGTCCATTCAGTAATTGATAGATGTTTTAGATTATTTCCAGTTCAGACTGTTATAAATATGCTATTCTATTTAATTCAAGCTAGTAACTGAACGAAAAAAAAATGTCAGAAGTAGCAGCACAAATGTCATTGGCAGTCTATTAGATGCACAGCACCAAAATACATGAAAAATTTGTGAACATGGGTGGTGGTCATATCATACACACCTTCAATCCCAGCTTTCTGGAGGCAGAGGCAGGCAGATCTCTGAATTGGAGATCAGCTTGGTCTACAGAGTGAGTTCCAAAACAGTCAGGAGTACAGAGAGAAACCCTGTCTCAATAAATAAATGAAATATAAATAAAAATAAATAAGTAAATAAATAGAACCTTGAACACAAATATAGTCTGATTTGTAATTGATATTTTTTTTCCTTAGCATTTTACTAGCAATATGATGCCTTCTTGGGCTAGGCTTTAATAATTAGGAATGTTATTTAAATAAAAGTTATTTTGTTTAAAAGTGCTTCTAGGTGTTATGTTTGAATTTTTACTTTCTTATCAGAGATAGGAATACTGTTACCTATAACCATAAACTAAGAAATTAAGATATGATCATGCCCAGTTGCAATAAGAAAACAGCAGTTTCCAATCGTGCCACAGAACTTATCAAGGCAATACACAACATTAATTGTCTACTGAGTATGTGCACTTAATGCATTAAGTGAACTAGTTTTTTTTGACATTTATGTACTTATTATATTGCTAAAGGAACACTGTTGACTTACAAAAGTCAGTATGAAATCAGATTTCGTGAAGTTATAAAGCCTGCGCTATGATTCAGAGTGTGGGAGGAGGCACTGGTGTTATGAAGCTCATAAATACCTAGTACTACTGAGTTCCAGGTTCCAAAAGAGGCATATCATCACCATGGCAACCACCATGCTTATTTGGATTTGAATCCCAGGCAACCAGTGGTTGTTAGGGCTGCCTTATCCAGGTAGATAGGTTGGACTGAATTACCTACCTGTTGACAGTCAGTGGGTCTGTTTTTTCTCATAACTTTTTTGTAGGAATGTATTAGTTAGTTGTTTTGTCTTATTTTTCCAAGGCAATTTAAGTATTCAGTGTTTTTTATATGCTTCTTTTTAAAACATGCTGTTTAGTGCTTTTTTTTTTCCAGTTAGGTAATTAGATTTTCTCCCCATTATTGCTTAAATTTGGCAACTTGTTTTGAGCTAAATATAATTTTTGTAATATTGAATCATGGACAATTTTATAACAGAAAAATGGCTGTGACAGAATTCATTTTATGATACTTAGGGCTACTGATAAGACAATTCCCTAAATTCAAACATTTTTTGAAAAAGTTATTCTTTTCCCTGAGCAAGTCTGTCATCTTAGATGATGTTGGCAGGTGAAAACAACATAACTCTCTTCTAAATTATCTCTTAGTACATTGATAAATTTACCCAGAGGTAGCCAGGCATTTATCCAGTTGGGGCATGGGGCCACCCACCTGTCTTCAAAATGTTTGACCCAGAATTGTTGTCTAAAAGAAATGCAGGAACAAAAAATGGAGCAGAGACTGAAGGAAAGGTCATCCAGTGACCCAGCCCAACTTGGGATCCATCCCATGGGTAGGCACCAAACCCTGACACTATTACTGATGCCATAATGTACTTGGAGACAGTAGCCTAGCATAGTTGCCCTCTGAGAGGCTCTACCAGCACCTGAATGAGACAGATGTGGATGCTCACTGACAACTATTGGACTGAGGTCAGGTTAGGGGAAGGACTGAAGAAGCTGAAGGGGATTGCAACCCCATAGGAAGAATAACAGTATCAACTAACCTGGACCCATCAGAGCTCCCAGAGACGAAGCCACCAACCAAAGAGCATACATGGGCCGGTCTATGGCCCCCAGCCCTTATGTAGCAGAGGACTGCCTTGTCTGATCTCAGTGGGAGAGGATGTGCTTAATCCTGTAGAAACTTGATGCCCTAGGGAGGGCAGATGCTAGTGTGGGGTGGGGTGGGGGGTTTGCCAGTGGAGTGAGATGTGTGTGTGTGTGTGTGTGTGTGTGTGTGTGTGTGTGTGCGCGCGCGCGCGCGCACGCGCGTGCGAGCACCCTTTCAGAAACAAAGAGGAGGGTGGAGTGGTGAAGAACTTGTTAAGGGGGGAACCAGGAAGGGGGGTGGGAAACATTTGGAATGTAAATAAAAATAACAAAAAAAGAATTTTAGCACTTGGAGGTAGAAGCAGGTAGAACTCTGGGAGTTTGAAGCTCAACATTAGCCAGCCAGGACTACATAATAAGGCCCTGCCCAATTGTAAGACTCACATTCACAGGGGTCTTCTGTGAAAAAATATGCTTTCTTCCCTGTAAGACAGATACAGTCTTTAGTAGGGTTCTATTACAGGAAAAATAAATGAAGGATTGAAGAAAGCTTGCCTTTAGAGAGTTGTTAGCTAAATAGGACAAATGATCTATAGTTGGTGTCTTAGAGTTACT
The DNA here is from genome assembly GCF_008632895.1 of Mastomys coucha. NCBI lineage: Eukaryota > Metazoa > Chordata > Mammalia > Rodentia > Muridae > Mastomys > Mastomys coucha. The sequence goes on from NW_022196912.1 coordinate 73,947,045, forward strand.
ATGGGTGTGATGAAACACTATGACCAGGGTAACTCTTAGAAAGCTTTTGATTCGGGGCTTGTTTACAGTTTTAGAGGGTTAGTCTATGATTATCATGGTGGGAAGCAGAGTTTGAGAGAGAGACAGAGACACATACAGAGAGAGGCTCAAAGCTCAATTTTAGTGGTACACATCCTCTTACAAGACTTTTCTAACCCTTCTCAACAATTTCACTCCCTAGTGACTCAGCATTTGAATATATGAACATATGGGAGCCATTCTCATTTTCATTAGAAACCCCACAGCTTGTCTTTTGGTTTGGGTATAGCAAGTTGCTCGTGGCTGGTATGTATCTGGACCTGCCCTATGTAAGCCACTTATAAGTCGGTTGTACAAATTTGGAAATTGGACGGTCTACATTAACAAAACAGGGGATTGGTATTTTGTATCCCAAGAAAATCTGGTCAGAAGCATTGAAAGAACTGGGTCCTATATGCTGAGACAGGATGTGAAGCTGCTGCTTTCTGGAAGGGACTTTTACAAGTAGTGAGGCAACCTGTGTGTTCCCAAGTGTCATAGTTAGGGCTTAGACTGTTGTAAAGAGAAACCATGATCAAGGAAAACATTTAATTGAGACTGGTTTACAGTTCAGAGGTTTAGTCCATTATCACTATGGGAGGAAGCTGGTGGCATGCAGGCAGACGTGGTGCTGGAGAGGTAACTGAGAGTTGTACATCTGCATCTGCAGGCAGTAGGAAGAGACAGTGAGCCACTCTACAAGCCTGCCTCCAATAACACAAATCCTCCAACAAGGGAATGCCTACTCCTCAAGGCTACAACTGCTAATAGTTCCACTCCCTCAGAGCCGCTGGGGATCATTTTTATTCAAACCACCAGGCCAGGTTTCATAGTTTTTCAGGAGTAATTAAAAAAAAAGTGATGAAATCTCTTGATTGATGTTTGATTCACATTAAAAATATTCTGCAGGCATACAAGACATGAGTTGGTCTTTAGGACATTGAATTACAAATTCCTAGCGTTGTGAAGCCTGTGGGTGGCATGCCTTTTTATTCTGTCTGGGCCTGCTAGCTTATTCCTACATTTAAGTTCACTCCAGAGATACTTTTCCACCCTCCACATTCAATTTAAAGAAAAAGAAAAAAAAGTTTATCTTGTATGATTATTTTAAAATATGTTGGTTTTGGGCCTTTTACTGAGAAGGATAGACATTTTCAGAGGTACATTTTATTGATTACATATATAATATACAATTAAAATCTAACTATTTTTAAGGTCTTTTATTCAACTACAAAGATTTTTTGATACATAATTAAAAATGAATGATTTGATAGTTTTAATGATTTTGGTTAGTAAGGGTTAGTCTCGGAGTAGTCACTTCAATTTGGTTTCTTTGGTTAGTAAATGAGTTGAAGTATTGAAAGTATTCCCTCCCTTCCCTCTGTCTTCATCCTCTTCTCTTTCTGTTTTTCCTAGATAAAATAGGAAGCTTTGAGAACATCCACATGCTTGTAACTGGTTCATAGCAACCACTCTCTCCACCTCTCCATGTCCCAGAGTCTTTCTGGTTCATGGCAACCACTCTCTCCACCTCTCCATGTCCCAGAGTCTTTCTGGTTCATGGCAACCACTCTCTCCATCTCTCCATGTCCCAGAGTCTTTCTGGTTCATGGCAACCACTCTCTCCATCTCTCCATGTCCCAGAGTCTTTCTGGTTCATGGCAACCACTCTCTCCACCTCTCCATGTACCAGAGTCTTTCTGTTTCCTCTTCAGACATTTTAGCTAATTTAGTTTACACAGGACTCTTTTTTATGTCTTTTTTTAATTATATTCAACACAATATATATTTTTATACCAATCATAAAAATGGTGGACATGTTATTAAATGAACATAAATAGATAAAGTCTTTTTGTTTGTTTTGTTTTCAGTAGAGCTTTAAAATCTTGGCTCTTACTGTTGTACAAACCCAAAATAAGAACAATTTTTAGACATTGGATTTCATTGTAATAAAGCTGTACTTCAGCTGATGTACTGATGTGAGAGTCCCTCACATCACCCAAGGGTTTTGCCTCCATAGTATCTAAGCTAAGAGTTGACAGTTCTGCTGTGCCAAGGAATGAATTGTAGGCATGATTATTTGGATACAGATTTCCTGCTATGGTCAAAGCTGTTTGACTGGAGTGATTGTCTTCATTCTTAGCCCACAGAGAACAGGTTACATTCATTTAAGAAATGGTGTGTGTATTAAGATGGTCTATCCATGAAATCATTCACCAATTGTTTCAGTGAACAATGGTTCTGCTTGGAGGGTGGCACAGACATTAGGTGAGGTAATGAATTTGATTCATTAGCTGTGATAATTTGGAAAAGCATTCATCTCAGAGAAAGAGTAACTTATAAAGTCCTCTTCTTCAAATTGATACAAAAGTTACAGACGTCAAGCAAAGCATTCAGTCTCACTCTTTGTTGTTCTCTTACAAGCTACCTCCCAAATTGTTGTCTATGTTTCTTTTGGCTGTATAAATAATTTTGAAATATGTAAGCTGTTCTGAAAACCATAATATAGTATAAGAACATCAAATAAACAATCATACTAATAGGGAGGCTGAGATAGTAGAAGCATAATTTCAAGACCATTATGTGGTATACAGCAAGACAGTGTCACATACAAACAAACAGAAAGTGTATGGATTGTACAATATTGGACCTATTTCTCCAATTACCAAATCAGAGAGACCACTGGATGATAGTCAACAAATTTCTTTTCTTTCCTTTCCTTTCCTTCCCTTTTCTTTCTTTCTTTCTTCCTTTCTTTCTTTCTTTCTTTCTTTCTTTCTTTCTTTCTTTCTTTCTTTCTTTCTTCCTTCCTTCTTTTTTTTTGAGACAGGGTTTCTCTGTGTAGCCCTGGCTGTCCTGGAACTCACTCTGTAGACCAGGCTGGCCAACTCAGAAATCTGCCTGCCTCTGTCTCTCAAGTGCTGGGATTAAAGGCATGCACCACCACTGCCTGGCAGCCAACAAATTTCTAATTCCTCATATTTTTGAATTTCAATTGATTAGGACATGTTAATTTTCATATTAAGATATTAAGAAAAAGTAATTGTTACTTCCTGTTATTTTTGTTGTTAGAGGTGGAATTAGGTTTGTGTGGGTTTGTTGAAAGATTACTTTCTTGCTTCTTCTAGGGTGTAGTTTTGCTCCTTATGTTGATGTTTTCCATCTATTATCCTTTGAAGGGGTGGATTTGTGGAAAGATATTGTGTAAATTTGGTTTCATCATGGAATATCTTGTTTTCTCTATCTATGGTAATTGAGAGTTTGTTGGGTATAGTAGCCTGGGCTGGCATTTGTGTTCTTTTAGGGTCTGCATGACCTCTGCCCAGGATCTTAGCTTTCATAGTCTCTGGTGAGAAATCTGCTGTAATTCTCATAGGCCTGCCTTTATATGTTACTTGCCTTTTTTCCCTTACTGCTTTTAAAATTCTTTCTTTGTTTAGTGCATTTGGTGTTTTGATTATTATGTGATGGGAGGAGTTACTTTTCTGGTCCAGTCTATTTGGAGTTCTGTAGGCTTCTTGTATGTTCATGGGCATCTCTTTCTTTAGGTTAGGGAAGTTTTCTTCTATAATTTTGTTGAAGATATTTACTGGCTCTTTAAGTTGGGAGTCTTCACTCTCTTCTATACCTTTTATCCTTAGGTTTGGTCTTCTCATTGCATTCTGGATTTCCTGGATGTTATGGGTTAGGAGCATTTTGCTTTTTGCATTTTCTTTGACTGTTGTGTCAATGTTTTCTGTGTTATCTTCAGCCCCTGAGATTCTCTCTTCTACCTCTTGTATTCTGTTGGTGATGCTTGCATCTATGACTCCTTATCTCTTTTCTAGGTTTTTTAACTCCAGGGTTGTCTCCCTTTATGATTTCTTTATTGTATCTAGTTCCATTTTTAGATTCTGGATGGTTTTGTTCATTTCCTTTGCCTGTTTGATTATATTTTCCTGTAACTCTTAAAGGGATTTTTTTTTTGGGTTTCCTCTTTAAGGGCTTCTAGCTATTTACCTGTGTTCTCCTGTATTTCTTTGAGGGAGTTATGTCCTTCTTAAAGCTCTGTATCATCATCATGAGAAGTGATTTTAGATCTGAACCTTGCTTTTCCGGTGTGAAGGTGTGTCCAGGACTTGCTATAGTGGGAGAATTGATGCCAAATAACCTTGGTTTCTGTTTCTTATTTTCTTATACTTGCCTGCTGCCACCCTGGTTATCCCTAGTACTACCTGCCCTGGCTAAATCTAACTGGGGGCTGTCCTACCCGTGATCCTGGTTGTGTCAGAACTCCTCAGAGTCAAGCTATCTCTGTGATCCTGTGATTCTGTGATCTTGTGATCCTGAGATCCTGGGTGTGTCAGAGCTCTAGGGAGTCAAGCTGTCTTTGGGATCCTGAGATCCTGGTGTGAGCAAGCTCCTGGGATTCTGTGATCCTAGGTGTGTTAGAGTGCCTGGGAGTGGAGCTTCCTCTGGGTATTGTGGGACTGGCTGAAGAGTTTGCACTCAAGGTGCTCAGGGCAGCAGCCCAGACAGAAAGGAACCCATGCCACTGGTCTGGTGGATTTCCTGCGTTCCTGGGTCCTGCTGGTCCCAGTTGCTCCTGGTGTTGGGACAGATGATGTGTCCTCTACATCTCTGATCCTATGAGCCTTTACATAGGACTCTTAACTGCTGGTCCAACTCCAATTCTCTAAGACCTAGCTACATTTTCTAATTTCATGAACAAATTTTTCTGTGTCTTTGGTTGAAATTGCTGAAGGAATCTGTTTGGGTTATCTTAGGGACATACACAGGTCACAAATCATTAATTGATTCAATTGGATACTTTAGATCCACATATTTCTGTTTTTGTCTAATAAGCTGAATTGAGAGCATTTGACTGTTATGAAATTCTTTGGATAGATGGGCATAGAAATAAAGATGAAGAGAACAAAGAGCTTTTTTCAGAACTGATACTGTAAGGACTTGCAGTCACTCTGAAATCTATCTTTCACAGTAGATACTATAACTCAGTTATTTTTAAGCAAAGATGCCTATAATTTTACATTGAACAAAAGTGGCCTTAACTGGACACCCTAGGGCAGATCATCTTGACAGAACTGGATTGGTGCCTGTGTTGTTCTATTAATTCCAACTTGACAGATTCTTAAATCCCTGGAGATGGGCCTCTGGGTGAGTTATCATAATTACATTAACTGAATTGGGAAAACTGTCCACTCTGGGTGGCATCATTCCCTAGCTTGAATCCTGGACTATATAAAATGGAGAAAGCAAACTGAGCACTGGCCAGCATTCTTTGCTTTGTCTTGACTGACAATGTGATGCTGCTTCTTGTTGGTTTGACTTCCTCACTATGATGGACTATTCTTTGGATTGTTCCTTAATGCATTTCTGCTGCAGGAACAGGAAAGAAACTAAGTCAGTTTCTTTGGGCATATCAGTGATTAGTTTCTTCTGGGCCACCTTGCAGGACCTGAGTTAATATAGTAAAAGTGAGGACTACACCTTAACCAGGACTATTTACTTATGTATTACCCTACCCACCCTAATTATTTTTCTATTTAAGATCAACGTTTGTTGAACATCCTGAAGACAAACTTGGACTTACTGGACCCTTTTGTTTGTTCCTCTTCTGAACATACATTCAATCTTTCTTTCTCTTTTTCCTCTTTCTCTCTTAAATACTTGCCACATCCTGGGCATGCTTTATTGGACACTCTGGCATTTCTCACTCTCCTTCCAAATTCCCCTTTCCACCCTTTGTTTCTGCCATTTGGTGATTGGTCTGACTCCATTGTTAACATCCGTGCCTAGCTCTAAAACCATGTTTTCTCTTTTCTACCTTTAGTCAGACAGTTGCTGAGCTATCCCTGTAGTTTCTATTTTTAACCTTAATAAGATTGTCCTCAAGCTTTCTTCTAAATCTGTTTTTAAATTATTTTATTAAGGAGAGTAGAAATCCTAAGAAGGCACCTCAAATTTCCATTGACATGAGGCCCCCTAGATTAAAGTCTCTGGTAATTTTCAGCACTAGTACTACGCTGAGGAAGATTTTGAGATGTTTTTTTCTCCTTATTGTCTTTGACTTGTAATGTCTGTGATGGTTGTAAAATAAAAACTAGTGATGTGAATGACATGTATTTTCTATCCCTAGTCTAGCTTAATGGTCATTTTATGTGACAATACATTAGCATTTGTTTTCTACCTTTGTGTACACACACATACACACCTAGCCCAACCCCATTCCTAAGTGTCGTCTCTCATTATCCATAATCTCATTTTACTTGGAACCCATAGTGGCAACATCTATCAGAATCTCAGAAGAATTCTGTATCAGGCAACACACAGCCACCATACTAAGAATCAGAGAGGAAACAGAAACCAAGGAACAATTACTCACAGGACAAAGACAAGACCAGATATCAGCACCTAGAATGATAATCTCAAGGCCAGATGCCAGATATCAGCATACAAAGGCAATCAGTAACAGCCAGGACTATGTCTCCATTGAGTCCTGAGAACTGCAGCACAGCTGAAGTACAAGACAGCGGCCTTAAACCAGCATTTATGAATATGATTGAGGTCCTTAAAGAGAAAATTAATAAATCCTTTAAAGAAATCTCTGAAAACTCAAACAGTGGAAAGAAATGAATAAAACAGTTCAAGACCAGACGAATTGAAGAGAAAACAAACCGTATCAAAGAAGTTCTTCAGCCTGGAGGGCAAAGACTTTCTATCGGGTATGTCTAGCCATCCTACAAAACATCAAGAGATAGTCATCACATTTCTCAGACTTATGCCAGCTTCTGAGAACGTATCCACATGGATTTTACCAAAGCTTATCTTCAACTACATTGACAATTTGCTTGGAAGACTCTTCCATATATCTACTGCATTCTTCATTCATGCTTTCACTTAAATGCCACCTGTGTGGACGGGCTTTTCTGTACTACCTTATCCAGAATATGGACCCCCTCCCCTTGACACAGCCTATGCTTTGAGTGTCTGAGGTGCTGGTAACCAAATCCAGGAGCTTGTACATCCTCAGGCAAGCTCTCTACCTCTAGCTACATCCCCTGAACCTCATCTCCTTTCATCATTCATTTTCCTTTTGCAGTTGTCGTCACCTAGAACACTATATATTTTGCCAATTTATCATTCCTCTGTTTTACTAGAATACAAGCAAGCAGAGGTCATAACTTTGTATTTGTTGATTGCTATATCCGTAATGTCAAGAGTCCTTGACGTGTGGTAAGCACTCAAATATTTGCTTAATGATGAAAGAACCTGGCAATGCTGTACAAAGTACATAGATATAAAAGAGATTATGGTTAAAATAATATTATTGACACACAATAAACTGAGTACCAACTACTGATACATGGCTTTTGTTGGGGGAAGGAAGGTAATAAATATGAAATAGACACTGAAGAGGTATAAGTAAATTATAATCTAAAATAAATTTTCATATAAGAATTATAAGAAAGTGCTTGGGGCTGAAGAGGAGGCTCAGCGGTTGGGAGCAATTGTTGCTCTTGCAGAAGACTTCTCTTTGGTTCCCAGCACCCACACTGTGGCTTACAACTGTTTGCAATTCTAGTTTTGGGGGATCGGATGCCTCTTTTGACCTCCAAGATCTCCTGAACACATGTGGTGCCCCTATATACACTCAGGCACACTCATGCACACTATAAAATAAGTGTATATAAAATATTTTTAAAAAGAAAACTCTAGGGTAGCTGGAAGGATGTCACAGTGGTTAAGAGCACTGACTGCTCTTCCTGGGTTACTGAGTTCAATTCCCAGCAACCACATGGTGGCTTACATCTATAATGAATTCTGATGCCCTCTTCTGGCATGTAGGTATATATGCAGATAGAGCATTTGTAAACATAAAGATTAAAGATTAAAAAAAAAAAAAAGAATTGTTGCAGTGGACTAGACACAAGCCCCCAGGCCCTGCAAGGGTTGTGGGGAGAATGGCGGTAGTGACTAGGCACATACCTTTATGGGCAATCATGCATGCTTGTGCCATGGGGGAAGAGAACAGCTTCACATTTTAGAATTACTGTTAATCTATTAATAGCCCTTTATTGTTGTTTCTCTGTTTTAGATAAGGCCTTCCTGGGAAAACCTCAAAGAACTTCTTTCTAACAGTTCCCAAACTCATTCCTCCTTGGTGAGCTACAGTGAAATCCACTCTGATTGTCACTGGGATGCTCCATTCTTACTGCTGTGGAATGCTTCTGCCTGCTGTTTTTGAAAAAAAAAAAAAAAGTCTTTGTAGGGGTTAGCATGACCTCCAGCGGCGTGTACCGAGGAATGTGCCTCTATATCATGTGATATCTTTCTCATATGTATGAGATCTCTCATAAAAGATCTTTGCTTTCATCGTTATAGGGGAGGACCCGAAAACTTACCTAAGTGCTGTTTTTACTATTATCTTCTGGCTGGAATGAGCAACTTTTTGCTTACCATTGCAAAATATTATGGAAATGGACCAGAAAAGGATTTGGTGGCCCTTTGAATAGAAGAGAATTGCCATGAAGTGTAAAATGTGGATGATGACAAGTGGCATTATAAAAGGGGGTGGTCCCAGGAGCTCAGTGGTAAGAGAGCATGTACTTAGTATGTGCCAGGCTCTGAGCCTATCCCGAGTATTAGTCAACCAATTCGTCCATTCATCCATCTGTCCTCGATAGGATTTCTATTGCGGTGACAAGACACCAAAAAGCAAGTTGTGGAGGAAAAGTTTATTTGGCTTACACTTCCATGTTGCTGTTCATCATCAAGGGAAGTCAGGACAGGAACTCAAACGGCAGGAACCTGGAGGCAGGAGCTGATGCAGAGGCCATGGAGGGGTACTGCTTACTGGCTTGCAACACATGGCTTGTTCAGTCTGCTTTTTTATAGAACTCAGGGATGGCACCACTTACAATGGGCTTGGGCCTTTCCCATCAATCACTAATTAAGAAAAATTCCTTACAGCTGGATCTTATGGAGGCATCTCCTCAATTGAGGTTCCCTCTTTTTAGAGAACTCTAGTTTGTGTGTCAAGTTGACATAAGGCTAGCCAGCGCATCATCCACCAATCAGTGGATGGGGTGGGCACAGAGTTAATGGAAAAACAATTGAGTCCAATAATAAGCATTTTGTTTTAGGTAATAGTAGATCGTATCTGAGGATTTTTAAAATGCAGAACTGTGAGTCAAAAGCTAAGAAATATTGACTTATAAAGATATTTCCCCCCACAGAGAGATAATTGAAACAGGAAAAAGTGAGATTTCCAAATAATAGAGTCATGGAGAAAACCTAGGAAACTTGTGAACTTACAGGTCAGGGGAAGAGAGAAGTGTGAATGAGAGTGATAGAGAAGACAGAAAGAAAGAAAATCAGGACAGCTCTAAGTAGATTCAGCCATAAGAATTTACTCAGGTTTTAAGAATAATCAAGCTACCATCACTTTCATATTTAATAATTTTTCAAGTATGCCCATTTAAGTCCTCAAAATCTGAGACAAAATGAAAGAAAGCAACATTTCATTTCAATCTTTATTTTAAATTGTCAGACTGACATATTTTTCCAATAACCTCTGAGATGAAAATACAGCTTGTGTCCTTTTGCACATTTAATTGGAATTTGGATGAAAGATAAAAAATATGATGCAACAAGACTCTGTCACCCAGGAAACCAACTAATATCATGGAAAATCGTGCAGCCTTCTTTATAAATATGCGTCAACCCTGCTTCGCATCTGGGCTAGTTCCATATATAAAAGGAACATCCAGTCCATATTTATTTACACTGGAAGCAAGTTGAATAAGTTAGAAAAATATTGAAATAGGTAGCTTAACAATAATTCACGGAAGGGGCAGCTTTAAAGTAATTAGTTCATGGAGGAGAGGGGAATGAGGATTTGGTATTTGGCGTGTGCCCCTCAGTTTCAGTTTGGGAAGATGCGAAGGTTTCTATAAATAGTACTGGTACATAGTGTAAGTATACCCCACGCACTTACAATAGTTAAAATAGTAGTCTTATGTATACTTAGTCAAAGTTAAAAAATTACTTCAATTAACAGTTTCTAGTGTAAAATAAGAGCTAATTCCCAGGAACAATGACTATATCAATTTTATTTTAGTCCCAGGTCTCTGAATTCATGCCTGAATTTTAATAATGAGGTGGGAAAAGTGGGTTAAGCCTAACATGCTATTGACAGGGGAAAACAGAGAACAGGATAAAGACAGTTCTTTTTTTTTTTTTAAATTGCTTTTATCAATTATTCTCTATTGTATTTTTTTAAATCTAATTTGGTTTCTTATTAAGGACATGGTTGGCAATAGCATAGTAGCCATCAAACTAATTTCAAAAGCTCAATTTTAAAACATGTTTTTTTTTTTCCAACAAAATCTCAATTGTTCAATGTTACTAATGAAGACTCAGGAGCTGGGTCCTGAGGTGAAAACCTGCTAGCTCAGAGAGGCAAAGAAAGCACTCAGCCGACCTTCCTTCTCTCTCACATCAGCTCAAAAGACACCTTCCAAGTAAATGTCCCTTCTACTTCCTGTGGGTCTCTTTCCCTCCTTCTGACCCCCTCATACTCTCAATAATTCTTTCTCAATAATCCTATGTTCACTTACCGTCAACTGGGTGCTTGCTCTGTCTCTTGACCTATGGTTGACTTTATTTAATCCTTTTTACAATATTCAAGCAAAAAAGCTTTTGGATTAAAGATGAGTGCTAACGCTGAGCCACACCACAATGAAAAACAGGGTTTTCCAGTAAATAACATCATCTTGGGGTTCATAGTGAGATCAATTATCCTGCAACAAAAACAAAGCTCAAACATGAAAAGTTTAAATGGCACTCATGATGACCAGGCCTGTAGAGAGAGAATCAGCCACGAATATTCAAGAAATGAAGTTTTTTTAACCTAACTTCACTTAAGTAGTTACCAAACAAGAAGGAAATGTTTGTGTCATCTGGTAACTGGTCAGCTCATTATTGACTTGATTTGTAACACTGCCTCTTTTTTTTTTTTTTATGATTTTTTTTTCCTTTGAATAGTTTTATGTGTATGAGTCTCTTGCTTGTATGCATACATGTTTGTGTGAACCATGCGTGTACATGTACCCATGAAGTCCAGAAGTGGGCATCAGATCACCTGGAACTACAATTATAGATGGTTTTAAGCTGCCGCGTGGGTGCTGGGAATTGATCTCAGGTGCTCTGGAAGAGGAGCCAGTGCTCTTAACTGCTGAGCTTTCATCTGTCTAGTCCTGAGACTTTTTCTCCTCGCTCACATCAGCTCAAAAAGAGGCCTCCAGAAAGGAAAGTCAGCTCCAGAGGGAACATGTAGCTTCCTCCTGGTAGACTTTCTCAGCTGAGCTTCTTGTCACCTGCTCTTCAAAGTTTGCCTCTGTCTGGCCCTCCTGTTCCATGACTATCTACCATGGCTTGTGCAAATATCTTTTATTTGACTGAAGTAATTGTTGTCTTTGAAGCTTACTGCCTCTGTCTGCTAACCTAGGCCTAGTCCTGGTAGCTTCTACTCTCCATATAATCTAATCTAGGCCTAGAACGTTTTCAGCCTCTGAGACTTGCTGCTGAATAAGCTCACTCCTTCCTAATTCTTTCTGATCTCTGGCTTTCTGGCTCAATTCAGATGGTCTGGCTCAAACTCCTCTCCAAGTTGACGTTGACTTCAGTCTGTGTGCCTTGTGATTGGTTCTTGATCACAGGTTCCAAAGGAGGCTCAGTTTGAAAAAAAATTTTTTTAAAGATTTATTTATTACTATAAATGAGTACATTGTAGCTGCCTTCAGACCACCAGAAGAGGGCATCAGATTTTATTATGGGTGGTTGTGAGCCACCATGTGGTTGCTGGGATTTGAACTTACAACCTTCAGAAGAGCCTTACTGGCTGAGCCATCTCATCAGCCCCAGTTTGAGGTCTTAAAGAAGGACTTCTTTTGGTTCATGGTTGATGGAGTAATGTCAATCATAATTGGGAAGCTTGGCCTTGGGAGCCTATAGGGCTGTAGTGAAGGGAGTTAGTGAGCTATTGGTCTGGATCCCTGGCCAGGCTACAAGGCATGCATGCCCTTCAGAGACCCACTTTCTCCAGCTAGGGTCTATCCTTTTATCTTTATTTATTTATTTATTTATTTTTTAAAAGACTTTCTCTGTGAAGCCTGACTGTCCTGGAACTTGCTCTATAGACCAGTCTGGCCTTGAACTCACTGAGCTCCACCTGCCTGTGCCTTCCTAGTGTTGGGATTAAAGGCTATGCTATCCTTAAAGACTGTATAATCTCCCAACACTGCATCCCTAACTGGGCACTAATCATTCTAACATGAGCCTGTGGGGGACTTTACATTTTCAATCATAATAAGCTCCAGATCAAGCTGGAACTCACTGAGTCACGGAATGAGACAAAATGAACCTCTTTTCTGCTGAGTCACTGTCTCACCAGAACAAAAAACTGGATTTGAGGCTTATTAGAATGCAGGGTTGGAGCTAGCATTTACCACTACCACAGGCATTAAACATTCCCTTCCGTAACAAGATTTTACAAACATTTTTATTTAAAAAGTATCTCATATGAAGTTACCGAAATAAAAATATGGTTTTTCAAACTTCAAAATAGTCTAATGAAGCAAATTGAGAAGTAGGCCTTTGCTGTTTCCTCTGATTTTGGACTCAGGTCTCTGAGCTGAGAAAGATCTGAAGAGTCTAAAGATGGCTGCTGTCCCTCCTGTGTGAAGCATGTGGTGGCCTTATAAATGGTAGTTCTGTGCAATTCCACGTGACTTGCTGCTGGTGCTCAGAGAATTTCCAGTCATGGAATGTGTTCTCTCATTCTAGGTGTAGCCAGGCCAGTCACCTATGGAAAGCTTCCTTTTTGTCTGCTTAGACGCAGTGGCTGTTTGCTCAACAATGAGATTCTTTCTTACAGGTTGTTGTCTTGTAGTAGATACAGCAAGACAGGCAGGCGGTTGAATGTAGGGGCAAAAATCAGAAAAACAGTAATGAATAATAGTCATGTCAGTCCTGAAACACTGAAGGAGAGAGCCACCGACTTCAGCTACAGTTGCCTACATCCAAACCAAATCAGATTATGTTCAAGTTTCATTAAGCTTGTTTTTCAGATATGAACAAGGCCTATGTGGTTGGGAATAATGTTTGGGGTTTGTTTGTTTGTGAGAACAACATTATTTTCCCCCAATTATCTATGCGTGTATCTGCTTGAGATTCTCTCTGTGTGATCCTTTTGGAAGCTTGAGTTGTAGTGGCTGACAGCACCTTCTGTCATTGTGAGTTTTTCAGACATGGGAGTCTCATTAGATTTATCTGACAGCAAAGAAAGACTCGATATGAAGATTTGTTTTTACAGAGTAATAATCTTTCCTTTAATGTTGTCTTAATCTCTTCTAAAAAGTGCTGATGTGAAATAAAAAGTTTCTTCAAGCAGAAATCAGGTAGTCGTTTTAATACCAAGGTCATACTGTTGGCTTTTGGTGTTCTGTACTAAGAGATTAATATTAGTGTATGGTCAGGAGAGGAGGAGGGTTGGAGAGAGGGAGAAAGAGAAGAAGAGGAGAGGAAATGAGAAGAGAGAAAGAGAGAGGGAGGGAGGGAGGGAGGGAGGAAGGGAGAGAGAGAGAGAGAGAGAGAGAGAGAGGGGAGAGACAGAGACAGAGACAGAGAGACAGAGAGAGAGACTGAGGTTGAGTGCTTCTTTTGCCCACCATTCTCTTTCCATAACTGCAGGCCTTACTCACTGAGTTTTGGTAGACTTCTAGACTGTATGGGCAATCCTTCTTCCCTCTAAGGTGTGGCTGTGACTTAGAAGTACAGAATGCCTGGGGAACTCTGGCTGCTTCCAGTGATAGCCTTTCAGCCATATACCACTCATTCACCTCTCTCAGGATTATATGAAACATTTATTCCTTGGCACTTTCTAAAACAACTAACTCTCCCAAAGGTCCTCTCCTATTGCAATTAATAGATGTTGGTTGTCTTTTCTTTTTCTTTCTTTTTTTAATATTCAATACAAGCATAGGACCTGACAGAATTTGAATTTGTTGACTGAATGACATATTGACCTGGCGGCTGGGCAGCTTAGTCTGCCTTCACGACCCTTTGTAAATGAGAGCTTTTATCAGTCCTGCCAGACCATGGAGGGCAGCTGTAGTGTTCTACCACTCAGTAGAGCAAGGATGCTGAATTTTAATTTTGCATGTATTGGTTACATAATGCAGGTGCTAGTTATGATTGGAAGTACAGCATAAGCAGAGACCCCGGTCTACAGGAGTTTTCAAGTTGGTGATATGATGGAAATATTAGCTTCTCAAACACAGGGTAGGAGAAATTATGTGAAGTGTTTCTGGATGTCCTCATTTTGGGCTGAGGTGTGAGGGAGTAATGAGCATTACCTCACTCAGAGCTGCAGGAGCAGAAGGAAGGGGCATGGCCCAGGAGCCAGGGCAGCACAGCCTAGCTTTGTCTGTGTTTAGTGACTGGAAAGACAACATGGAAGCTCAAAGGCTTTGAATGGCAAACAGCATCTTGCATACCTTTGAAAGCCATCACAACATTCTAAGCAAGGAAATGCTATTTAGTAGGACTTTGTAATGAAGTAATTATTAATTGGTGTGTGTATGAGGATCCTCTGTCAACTTTGTAGGATATAACCATGCTAGGTTATATTCAATTATTCCCATCAGATGACTTAGAGTTTATGGGCTGGAACATGGCTGTGTGAGTTTTCAGCTGCAGTGGTAATTATGAATACCTGGAGTGGTAGAGAAGTGATGGTCAGAACACTGGGTGACTTAACTATTTTGAATTCAACTGATATATCTGGAAAAACTTGACTGATAAGGCCTCGACATCTACTTCCTTGTGTTTTGTGAAGATTACATGGAAAAAAGTATGAAACTGTTTGATGAACTGTGATAAATATACAAGGAGAAAGAGGGATTGTGATCATACTTGTGTTTCAGCTCTGAGACATATACTCACAAACAAAGATTATCCAGTCACAAAGAAGAAAATCCTGTTCTTTACTGCAAAATGGAGGAACCTGGAAGACAATATATCAGGTGGAAAAAAACCAGGCCGGGAATAAGTGTCACATCTTTTTTTTTCTTTTTCTTTTCTTTTTTTTTTTTCTCATATGGGCAGGAAAAGTCAACCTAATGTAAGCAATTCCTAGAGATTGGGAAAGTATATGCATGCTGGGGAGGATGGACAAGGGGATACAGAACTTGATCAGTGCATTGTGTATTACAGTATTGCAACAGACATCACTAACATACAACATAATACGTTAATCATAAAGAACATCATTTTAAAAGGAGGTAGGTAATGAGTTTACAGTAAGAACACTCCAAGAGCGATAAACGGGGAATGGACACAGGGGCATTATGGGAAAGAATGTGTCTTTGTGGTTCAACATCCCATTCATCTTTTTTAGCTTTTAGAAATTCTATCTTTCTCATTTTAAAGACAACGAGTTAGTGAATGCCCAACAAATAGACATCTTTGCCCTCACAGAGTGTTTGTCCACCAAGAAAGGAAATGCATGGGAGGTACCAAGTAGAGAGGAAGCAGAACACGGTAGATGCTTGGAGGCTAGTTGCTTATTTGGGAAGGGTGGCTAGGAAAGCCCTCTAACACAAGTTAAATAGAAGGTGAAGAAAGAGTCTACTATGGGTTATCTATTAGAGGGTAGGTATATAAGATGTTGTGTGTGAGATATGTAAGATCTCAGGCAGAGTGGTCATGAGCTGCTTCTACAGGTGGAAGGTTGGAGATGTTGACCTGGGACTGAACATGGCTGAGCAACTGAAGTTGAGTGCAGATTTGGGGTGCTGTGTTGGGAGTTCTGGGAAGGGCATGATAGCCAAGGCAGATTCAGGCACCCAGCAATTGTGTCAATAAGGCAAGTTGAAATTAAACAACTGTATACTGTATGTGTCTGTGTTTTTCATCCGAGGATCCAATATTCTCTGGGTGGGAGCTGGTAGCATGGTCTGATCATGGAGTTAAGGCAGGATAGCAAAAGCTACCCCCCAAAAAAAGCTAATTCCATTAGAGGGGAGTTGAGGATGGGTCTGGTAGGCAGTTGTGTTTCTTTTATGTTTTGTGCACCTGCTGGGATTGACTGGTCTTCCAGTTTTAACTTCTTCTGCTCTGGTTGGTTATTTTGTTTCCTGTGAGTCTTCCCACAGCGATGTCTTATGAAGTTCATTTGTAGAGACTGGTGAAGCTCATCACTGGTTCTGTGGTGGGGGCGATCCAATATTGGCTAGGTGACACTGGGATCTCGAGCAGAAGTGCACATGAATCACCAAGGGAACTTGTGGCATCAAACTCCAGTAGCATATTGAACTTTGTGTACTGGCAGGGGCTGGAGGCAGAACTCTAGTCCTTTGGAAAACTCTGGGCCATTCGAGTCAAAATTTCAGTCCCCCATAAACTCTGGGGCCCCTGTGGGCCAAGCTCTATACCTGTTGTGGGATCTAGAGCTGCTGCAGTCACAACTCTGGTCCTGAAGTAGACTTTTGGACCACCAGAGTACAGAAATTGCAGATCCTCAACCAAAATAAATAGGACTTCTTTGAGCTATGGTCATGGTTTGAATATGAAATGTCTTTCGCAGGGTCTGAACACTTGGTCCCCAGCTATTTTACTGTTTGGAAAAGTGATTTGACGTTTGGTAGATGAGGCCCTAGAAGGTGGCAACAGGTCACTTGGGTCCTTGGAGGTTCTGGCTTGCTTCCTCTGCTTCCTGCATGCTGTAATGTGGATAAACCTCTTCTACATGCTTCGGGGCACCCACCACCCATGACCACGGCTACTCTGCTGTGTCCCTTACCACAATGGACCTTATGAAACCTTTAGGCAAAAACTTTTTCTCTCACCTCTTAAAAAGGATTTATTTTTATTTTTGTGAGGCCCTGCATGTATGTCTGTGTACCACGTGAATGCCTGGTGTTCGCAGAAACTAGAAGAGGGCATTGGATCTCCTGGAACTGGAGTTGTGAGCCATTGTGTAGGTGCTGGGACCAGAACCTGGTATTCTGAAAGAGCAGCACATGCTCTTAACTGCTGAGTCATCTCTCCTGCACCACCTCCACCCTGCTAAGTTGTTTTTGTCAGGTATTTTTGACAACAAGGATGTGAAAAGTAACTACTGCAACTATTACATTTTGGAAGAAAAATTTCACGTAGCCACAGAAACTGAAATAGATGTCACTCTCTGAAATTAGAACGCTCTGTATTGGAAACTTAAACTCCAGGCAGGACGAGGCTTAGGCTGGACAGGACAAGAGAGTGGGCAGAAGCGAGGCTGCTTTAGGGATACTGGAAACTTGAGAGCCCTTGGAGAGGCTGTCAGAGAGGACTGGAATGAAGTGGAGAAGTGTAGGAGGGGACTGGAGAAAAGCAGATGACTGACTATGCCAAAGCAGAAGGCTCAGTGACGCTCCCACCATGGTGATGTGACAAGCAGGGCGTGGCTATAATAAATTTCAGTAAGGTTCTTTCCTGGGAAAGAGTGTAAGTGGTCTGCCTTCTTGCTGCTTACAGAAGAGATGCGCTGAGGAAGAGAGGGATGAGCTAAAGAAGGAATTGTTAAATATAAAGGACTTGGTGGGGTTTGAAAATAAAACTTTCTATTTTCCAGTTCCTCCAGATGGCAAGACAATTCTAAAATTAAGAAAAGGCTGTGGAAGATCTAATCTGTGGTCTTGTCAGGAAATTACGGCATAATAGGACGCTGAGAGGGTGATTGGAAGCCCTTAGTTAAGACCTCACCCAGATATGAGAGGATGTTTAGGGAGGGTAAGGAATGGGGATGCAGATGTTATGAGCATGCATTGCTCTCTCAGAGGACTCTAGTTTGGTTCCCAGAATCCAGGTCAGGTGGTTCATAACCACGAGGTGCCTGAAACTCCAGCGATCTCCAACACCTCTGGCTTCAGTGGTTACCTGCACTCATGTGTATACACACACACACACACACACACACACACACACACACATGACACAAACACACATACTTAAAAGTAAAAATAAATCTTAAAAACTGATGTTTAGGGAATAGCATGTGGAGTAGATAATCTTGGTTGTCAACTTGGCAAGCCTGGGAAGAGGGAACCTCAATTGAAGAATTGCCTCTCTCAAAGCAGCCTGTGGACATGTCTGTATGTACATTTTCTTAATTGCTAATTGACATAGGAAGGCCCAGATTCCTGTGGGTACCATCCAAGCATGTGAGTCTGGAGTATATAAGACAAATAGCTGATATGATGATGCCCATGAATGACCACGATGGCAAGATATCCTCAAAGGTGCAGAAGTGACCGTGCCCTGGCGGTGACCAACCGTTCTCTAAGTGAACTTAAGGCCTTCTCAATAAGAGGGAGATCATACCTGATACTGGAAACCTAGCCAACTACCCACAATTAGGGAGCTCATGGTCTTAGATGAGAACCTACCACCACCACTTTTCCTAAGCCAATATAATGCCTAGTTGCATCATAAATATTTAACTTTATACCCACAAATAATTGTAGTTCTCAACTCACATCAAAGAAACTTCTCTTTCCAACAGACTGAGACCATTGCAGAAAACCACAACTGGTCAAAAGGCAGAGAGGAACTGACTGTTGGGTGTCCAGCCCTACTTGATACATCTACCACACAACTCCTGCACCTAAGGGTCAGAGAACATAGATGAAGGTGGGAAAGAGAGATTTTAAGAGCTAGAGGACTTGAATATTTGCTGTAAGATTGTGTCTTACTCATAATACCTAAATAACATGGTTGCCTAGAGAAGACATGATCAAGTACACCACCAACCAACATGCTAATACGGAAGGGGAGATCTTCTAGACCCTACTTCTAGACGGAGTAACTGCAGAGTGCCGAGAGCAGGAGAAACAGTCTCCCTTATTTCACTAGGGATGAGCTCCTTAGTTGATTATCCAGTACCAATCTTTTGGACATGAAGTCATATTCATAGAAACAAAAGTAAACAGGTTAAGCAGTATACATGCACATACACACAGACATACACACATGTGTGTATGCATTTATATATGTGTAATAATAATAAGACATAAATTTGAAAGGGAATAAGGTGGGACATGAAAGGAGTTGGAAGAAGAGAAGAAAAGGGGAGAAATTATGAAATTACATTTTAATTTAAAGAAGAAAGGAAAAGAGCATGAGCCTCGGAGCAAGCAGGGAGCAGCCTATGGCTTCTGCTTCATCTCCTGCCTCTAGGTTCCCGTCCTGAGCTCCTGACCTGGCTTCCCCTGATGATGGAGTGTAAAGTACAAGATGAAATAAAACTCCTTCCCAAGGAGGCTTATCACAGCACCAGAGATCCAAACTAGTACAGACCCTCTATTAAAATATCTTTTAAAAGATAACAAAGGAGCTAAAACCATCCAGTGGAAAAAAGACAGCATTTTCAGCAGATGGTGCTGGCTCAACT
>NW_022196912.1:73968524-74000249 GCF_008632895.1 Mastomys coucha
ATTCGCATGTAAATAAAGAAAATATCTAAAATAAAAAAAAAAAAGAATTTACAAATATTATTCATAAGCATTCTGACAGGATCTATCTTGAGATTCCAACACTTTTTTTTTAAATACTTGAATAGCATTCAAGTAAGTACTTAATTTATTTTTATTTATATGAGTGCAATGTCGCTGTCTTCAGACACACCAGAAGTGGGCATTGGACCTCATTACAGATGGTTGTGAGCCACCATGTGGTTGCTGGGAATTGAACTCAGGACCTCTGGAAGAGCAGTCAGTGCCCTTAACTGCTGAGTTCTCTTTCCAGCCCCGAGATTCCAACACTTAACTGGACATTTATAAGTTGGCTTTTGTCTAATGAAGTTTATTAAGTTGAGTCATAAGAAAGGTACAGGGAAAAGACAAAAAAAAAAAAAAAAAAAAAAAAAAGAAAAAAAAGAGAAAGGTACACGGTCTTACATTATTTTCCTTTAGAAACCTTTAAAATTACATTTGTTTATATGTGTGTATGTGTGTTGGGGGGGAAGTGCATGTATCACGGCATGTATGTGGAGGTTAAAGGAAAACTAGTGGGAGTCAGGTCTTTCCTTCTATCATGGATTCCAGGAGTCAAATTCAGATTGTCAGGATTGATGACAAGTTCACTCTTCAAATTTTGTAATTTTATTCCTTATTAAGAAGCACATGTTTGTTTGTTTTGTATCTAGTAGAGCTTAAAATCTTGGCTTTTACTATGGTACAAGCCCAAAATATTTAAGCTCTACTAAATACAAAACAAACAAACAAACAAAAACACTTTATATATTTATGTTCATTTAGGAAAATACTAGTAGTAATGTATTAGTTTGAAATATACAGTTAATACGTTTGGAGTTATTTAAAGTTTATATTGAGAAAAGTATGTATTTTCAGTATTTTTGTAGACAAGCATCTACATATGACTGTTATATTGATTGTTGTTTTATATCAAACAACTTTTATAATACTCATTTTTATTGTTACAATATTTTATAAATGTTAAAGAATATGACAACAAAAGATATTGTAGGTATTGAAGGGGGGGTCTCTGGGAGGAGTTAGGGTACAAAAGGGAAACAAGAATGTGATTTAATTCTATTTACTTAAAATATGCTTTTAAATGTTAACAAATTCAGACAAATTGATATCATGTAACCTTTTCTCATCATAATGCAATAAAACTTAAATAAAACAAACAAACAAAGAAGCACCTGGGCAGAGTACGCTGCAGTATTAGTGATTTTGCTTCATACTGAAAGGGTTTAGGCTTTTTGTCTAATGATCTGTGGCTCTTAGGAGCAGCTTCATCCACCAGGAAGAACCAACAACACCCCCCTTCCTCAACAATTTTAATTGGCTTACAAAGTAGCAGGTTTTGATATGGCTTTTCACATCCCCCATTTTGATTAACTCTCCTTCCCTGCCCCCTTATATTTCCCATCTCCCTACCTCTACCTCTGCCTTAACCCACTTCCATATCCCGTGCCTTTGCCTGCCCCCTATGTTGTTTATACTGCTTATTCACAGCACCCTGCCAGGTGGCTGCTTTCTAGTTTTTGTTTTTGTTTTGGTGTCTATAGGTGCTTCTAGTTAAACCCATGCATTTTAGGATTCAAAGTTAGGCTCTACTAAAGAGAGAACACATGTGATATTCATTTCTACTATTTGGCTTTCCTCGTTCATATATTCCGCCCCCCCCCCCAGTTCCATCCATTTACCTGCAGAGAACATTTTAGATTCTTGATAAAGCTGAACTTAAAGTACAGATAGTTTCCTAATATACCCCATGACCTCATTTTTCCTCAGAGTTCCATAATATTGAGAATATGTTTTCTTATACAGACGTTATCACAGTAAGCCCACAGGGTTCATGCTTGGCTTTTAGTCTGGCAACTACAGATGTTTTCACTGTCTCCGTATTTGGCATTTCCCAGGGTACTTGGCATCATGCACTGCTCTGTCTTTGAGGCTTACTTCCATTAGCAGGATGTGCTTAGTTTTCCTTCTTGTCTTTTCACTGCTTTGTAGCTCTTCTTTTTAATACTGAATTATGTTCTACTGCTTACATATGTGGAATGTCTTAGTTAGGGTTTCTATCACTGTGATCAAACTCCATGACCAGAAGCAACTTGTTGAGGAAGGGGTTTATTTCATCTTGTAGCTTGTAGTCCATTATTGAAGGAAGTCAAGGGAAGGAACTCAAGGTAGGACCTGGAGACAAGAACTGATGATCATGGAGGAACACTGCTCACTGCATAGTTCTCAACCTACGGTCATAACCCCTTTGGGACTGAATGACCCTTCCACCGGGGTTACCTAAGACCACTGAAAGGCACAGATATTTACATTACAATTCATAACAGTAGCAAACTTACAGCTATGATTTTATGGTTAGAAAATACTCTTGTGCTTGGGGGTCACCACAACATGAGGAACTGTATCAAAGGGTTTCATTATTAGGAAGGTTGAGAACCACTGACTTACTGGCTTGCTCCCCAAGGCTTGATCAGCTTGCTTCTTTCTACCAAGCAGGACCACCAATCCTTGGGGGTGGGGCACCACCCACAATGGGTAGGACCCTCCCACCCCAATTATTAATCAGGAGAATATCCCACAGTCTTGCCTACAGAACAATCTTATGGGCACGTTTTCTCAGTTAAGATTTCCTCTTCCCAGATATGTCTAGGTTTGTGTCAAGCTGACAAAAAACTAAACTAAAACAAGTAATTGCATTTTTAAGGTTTATTCTTCTTAAATTAAATTTTGTTAATAAAGTTTATACTGGCTTCATTAAATGAATTTGAAAGAATTTCACTTTTTTGTTTGGCATGGAATACTTTAAGTAATGTTGTATCACTTTAAGCCATATTATATCCTCTAAAGTAGTGGCACATGTCTGTAATCTCTTCACTCAGAAGGCTAAAGCATAATGATTGTAAGAGTGAGTAAAAAAAATCAAACCAAGGGGCTGGAGAGATAACTCAGTGATCAAGAGCTTTTGATGCTGCTGAGGAAGATCAGAGTTACGTGGCCAGCCCCATGTGGGGCAGCTCACAGCTGCCTGTAACTCCAGCACTAGGGATTAAGCACCCTCTTCTGGCCTTTTAGGGCATGAGCACAAGAGTGTGTGTGTGTGTGTGTGAACAAATAAAAATACAATGTCAAAAAAGAGAAAGGTAGAACTCAAGTTTAATGGTTTTTGAGTATATTATTGCTTTTTGAAAATCACATTTCTATTCTCTTCTTTTGTGATTGGCTATTTTGAGATTTGTTTTTGGCTAATTTGGCTTATTTATTTATTTATTTTCCCAACATGATATTTTATTGGTTATTTGGGAATTTCATACAATGCATGCCCGAGTCTATGGATATGGAGTGGTAGGGTTAGTGTCAATGACCGTGGCTCATAGTACCACTAGAGAACATGGGGATGTCCTTGGTTTGAGCAGCCACCAGGGACCACGTGGATGTCCAGGGGCTGTGCATAACTGGCCCTGCCCCTCAATGGATGCAGTGCTCTGGGAGAGATGGTCCCATCTCTCACCAGTGGCAGTGGCTGGTACTGGTGGCAGGGCTGTGGGTGAGCTGGCCCTGAAGGCATGAGTGTGGGAAAGTTGACCTTCCTACTTGTCTGCTGTGGGGTGGCATGGGTGCAGAGGTGATGCCCCCATCCCCATTCCTCAACATCTCAGCATCGGGGAAAACTGCCCATAGGGTCACAAGCTCAGGAGAGCTAGCCCCGCCCCTCACCACCAGCAGCACCTCACCTGGAGAGCATAGTTGAACTGAAGCTAGTTGCAGGAGTGAAGGTGAGTTAGCCCAGAGGGAAAGAGTCCACGAGAAGTGACTCAGCCATTTGTCCTCCATCAGGTGACATGGGTGTGGGGTGATGCATCTCCCAGTGTCTTTGCCACCTACAGAAGTCGGGAGAACTGGTCGCAGGGGTCACGAGAGCAGGAGACCTAGCCCCACTTCCTCACGGGCAGTAGCACTCTGGCAAGGGGCCCCAGCACCTTGACTGGGAGCACAGTGGAGCTGGCTCTGGAGGTGTGGGTGTGGGTGTGGGTGAGCCTCCCGAGGGCATGAGAGTAGGAGTGTTGACTGTGCCTCCAGCTAGTGCAATTGCTGGAGAGTTTGCACCGGTGGTGATGTGGATAAGGGAGAGCTGGTAGGCTGACCAGCTCAACTACCACCAGGGGCCTAGAGAGGGCCTGAAGTAGCCCACCCCAAAATCTATATAATCTGAAAATGGTTGAGGCTCATGAAAATGCCAGTCCCAGAATCTCCATGATACAGGACAACAGTAGGATAACCGGGAGGAGACTGGTGAGGATCCAATATTGATGGTGTCAAAGAAGCCAGAGATCTCGTATCAGACTAATGACTCATTGCCATGTGTTTGCAAGTGAAGATGTATGGACAGAGATTCTGTGAGACAAACTGTGACATACTACGGATTCCACGACGAGATATTTTCTATACTTTTTTTTGTTGTTGTTTGTATTTTATTTTGGGTGGAAGGCTTCCAGGGCAAAGGGCAGATATAAAGGGACAGGGAGCTGAAGGGACTGGGGTGTGTGATATGAAACTCACAGAGGATCAGTAAAAAGTTAAAAAAAAAAAAAAAGCAAGCAAGTAACAAACAAAACACAACCTCCAAAACAAAAACAACCCTCAAAACAAAAACAAAAACAAAAAACAACAAAAAAAATCTTTCAAGTCATTTACCAATTGTTTATTCATTAAATTGAATTGTAGTCAGTGATTATGGCCTGTTAAATGGTTATTTTAAAATATGTATTATGATTTGTTTTGTGGAAGACTTTATAAAAACCATATATTTTTTTTTTTGTCTTTGAACTTAAAAGTCTATACCTAGATCAAAAAGTCATTGCAGATAAACTTAGGAAACATATCTAAATTCACGGGTAAGAGAATTCATAAGAAAGAAATGCCTAAAAGCTAAGAACACAAAAGAAGTGCATATGTGTGTGCAGGCACACTCAGGTACCTGCATTACATTAAAAATAGAAAGCACTCATTAAAAGAAAGATACAGATCTGTAGCTTGAAGGGTACCCTCTTTCCTCACTTAGTGGGAGAAAGCATTTAGTAGGTATAGTCATCTAAACTCCTAGGTCAATGACAACACTTTAGGGGTCCATGTAGTAACAATAAGTTACTTTCTATTAGCTACTTTTGTCTTGGTCACAGGATGCCTGAGAAAGCAATGTAAGTGAGAACGAATTTATGTGGCTCACGGCTTCAGGCTGCAGTAAGTTGGCTCCATTGCTTCTGGGCTCATGCAGGGTGAAGCCGAATGTCATGGTTGGCAGGATGTGGTGAGCAAAAACAGTTCATCTCATAGCAGAGAGGAGGAAGAGAGAGCCAGAGAGGAAAGGGTAGGGACAAGACACACCCTTTGAAGCTATGTCCCAAGTGACTGGGTGTCTTACAACCAGGCACTTCCTTCTCATAGTCCACAACAGTTGCAAAAGGTAAAAGAATTAGACTGATATTGAACTTGCTATGTGCAGCTCTGGAGACAAGGGTACTGGGTCAGTGGAGATAGTATAATAGTGCCACAGGCCAGAAAACGATACCATCGAATCCTATAACTAGGTTAAGCCACCAGTCTCCTCTCAGAGACAATGTTATTTGCATATGTAATTCAGAATCGTAGAAGTTTTGATAAAATATGCTAACCATCAAATGGGGTTAAGTAGTTAGTGTTGAATATATGAAGAGACAGAGAGGAAAGAGTTGTAAAATAATGAGCTGGACAGTGTACACTGTTTTCAGTCTTTGGTTAATGATGTACCACTAGCAAATGTTTACTGCAAAGTGTAAAGAAGTAATTTTTTTCCCTTTACTCCTCAATTTGAAACTTTTAAGCAAAGAAAAAAAAAATTAAAGGACTTTCACCCACATTCAACAATTTCCCTTATTCCAGTATTTTTCTTTTTAACTCTGGGGTACTATTTTAGAAATGTCCTGTTCCAGGACAAGGCAAGAAGATGACTCTCACTGTTTTCATGTGACAGAAAGCAAGAGCACGCTCAAAGATGAACGGGGCATGACGGGGCAGCACGAGGGAGCATGCGGGGGATTTATCGAGGCTCACTTTTCAGAGAAAAACATCCCTGAGGAGCATAGCAAGGCAGGACTGGCTAGTAATACACCGAGTGTGACATAGGCCATGGGGATCTATGGGTGAACATCTCACGTTCTTATGAATGGAGGCAAAGAGGCTAGGCTCTGGTATCCCTCACTGGTGTGGACCTCCCCTAAAAAGGAGTGCTTGAACTTGGTTTGGAAACTCCCTTTAATGGAAGACACCTGGGACAGTATACATTGTGAGCTTTCACACATAATGTTTTTGTCACCAAGGAAGAGTCTCTTAGATAGTACACTCTTGCCACTATCTACGTGTTTCACAAACTATATTCACTCCATCTGGTAACAGATCCCCCAAGATTTCACTTGATCTGCCTTTGTTTCCCATGTTTCCCATGAAATCCTGGAGGCATGGTAACTTATAAAGTAAAGAGGTTTATTTTGGTTCACAGTTCTGGAAGTTGAAGGCCAAGAGGGCTACATCTTGTTGACAGAATCCTGGGGTACCACAAAGAATCATGCAGCATGGGGGACAAGGTGCACATTTGTAACCGTCTAGTCTTTCACCCTCTTCCTACAAACATCACGATTTAGTATGTGTTCAAGTGAACATTGGTGTGTGTGTGTATGTGTGTGTGCCTGTGCATTGCATGTTTATGTGTGTGTGTATACATAAAATAGATGGTCAGTGAGTCCTAGGGTTCTACCTGTCTCTGCCTACCCTGATCAGGAATTAAAACCATATGCCATCATGCCTGGCATTTTTGTTCATGTGGGGTCTAGGGATTGATCTCAGGTTCTCGTGTTTATGTGTAAGCACTGTACTGAGTGGCCATCTTTCCAACCTAGTGTCTAAAACCATTGTATCTTACAATGGAGATTAGATTTTAACACAGGAAGCACAGGGGTGGGGGTGCTCAAACCATATTCAAGCCTTATCAGTCTCTTTCTGGAAATACAAAGTGGAGCTTAAGAAGGACTTAACTTCAGTCTCTTTCAGTACTCGTCGTCTTGGGGCCATGAATAGTACTTGTTTTTTATGTTTACTGATTTTAAATTTATCTTTGCTCTTATCTTATTGGTCCAGGTGACTCACATGTTAGATCACCGAGTCCCTTGTTAGCTTTCCAAAGACTCTTGTTAGCTTCCAAGACCCTTGTTGGCTTTTCTCCATTTGTTGTCAAATCAGGTGAAAGCAGAGTGAAATCCCAGCATTTGGGAGTGAGAAGCAGGTTGATCTGTGAGTTCGAGGCCAGCCTTGTCTAATGGCTTCCTGGCCAACCAGCACTATAATTCTTTTAAAAATAATGTGCAAAAGAGTGTGATAAGATACCTTTTGTACACATCCTCATGTGACAAACACTATGTTCATCAGCTGGGTGATAAAATAATGTTTTATTATTTCTGCACTCACTGTGTGACCTCTTTCTAATGATCAAGCTATTTACCCAGACTAAATAGTGATTGAGTCACTTGTCTGGTTTCTTGGCTCTGCTTCTTGACATGATCAAGCAGCAGTGGTAAATATTAATGGGCTCTTTTCTTTGGTGGGATTGATCAGGATTCATTCATGGGAAAAGAAATAGGAATGATGTGGGTTTCTGAGAATGACAGCTCTGGGGCCGCTCATGCTTCTCCTTTTCATTTCCTGGCTGCATGTATTTTCTTTGTTGTAGTCGTTATGTTACGGTTATTGCTTGGGGTTATAACTTTGTGTTGGATAAGGGCTCTGTGTTCTCATATGGCATCTCCTGGGAGGTGTCTTACCATGCTGTCAGGATGCTCTCTCATTGCTCTGCCGTGCTGACATCTACTGAATGGCAGACTGAGATGGGACCAGTGGGGCCCATCTTCAAGTATTCACATTTCCCTTGCTATCAATAGACTATCTCGATCTGAGGCAAGGTTATATGAGATGTGGTTAAAGTGAACTGGTAAGTTTCCAGACGGTAGTGTTGATTAAGTCTGTGTAGGCTGTAAAGGCAAATTCATATTGTAATATGTACTGATATTTTGTCAAGATGAACAAAAGAGGTGGTGACCTCTTCCAGAGTGGAAAGTGTCCAGTAAAATACATTTCTCACTAACCATATGTTCTCTTTGAAGGAATGTGTCATGTGGAGCAGTGAATTTTAGATTCTGTTACTGATAGGCTGGCTAATCTGCCATGCTAGGAGCTAATACATCTTTCCAGAGGGGGCTCATTGTGTTGGGGTCTTTGCATGGCCTTCATCCCTGTCATCATAACCACATTGTTCATTATGCTGGCACTATGGTGACCAATGACAGAAGTGGATGAAGTCAATTGGTTAATATTCTAAGTAAATGCTTGGTCCCTTTCCCTGGAGGATGCTCTCTGGTGAATGTGAACCTGAGATAAAATGATCCTCTTACTTTGTGTTTGCCTCCACAGGCCACCCTCATGTTAAGAAGCCTGTAATTATAACAGAATTAAGGCCTGAGTTAGCAGCATATTGGTGAGAATGTATGTAAATAGTATCTCCGTGTAATGTCAGGCCAGGTTTGTGACATGTTGAAGACTCTAACGTTGTTTCTAACCTGATTAAATGGATCATGGATGCATTTTATTTTGTTATCTTACTTTTTAGACATGTGGTATCAATTTGTTTTCCTGGGTAGCACTGAATTCAGAATCCTTTTGTCTTAGTCAGCTTCCTGAAGTGTTGAGATGATAGGTGAATATCATCATGTAAGGCTAAAGATCATTTTAATTGAGGCATAGAATTTAGGGGACAGTCTCTGTAGGTTGGAGAGATGCATTTTAAATCAGCAGATTGTTAGAAATGTTAATAAGAAACTCAAGAAATGGGTCAGGTTTAGAAACTGACACATACCATACGCCTTCTTGTCATACAACTCTTAAGTGTGGGGAAATTTGTTAATGCTGCTCTAAGCCACTTACAATTTTCATGCTGCTAGAGCATTGAAAACATGGGAGATTTAAAAAAAAGTAACAGCATAAGCATACTAGGAAATTCATTTAATCAGGTTTGAAATTTAACCTCATAAGATAATGTAAACATTTCCTGTCATGAATGCCTAGTGCCTGTTCAGACTCAGATAGTTTCTGCCGCTCAGACAGCATCAGAGATTGTGGTATAAGGCTGTTTCTATGTCTTTATGGCTAGAAGAAGGCAAGATTCTCAATTTTGCATATTGTCCCAAGGCTCCTCTGTTGCCATGGTGATGTCTTTTGCTGGTTGCTGTTCTTCCTACAGCATTTAGATTGCTAGATTTTTTTTTCCTCCCAGTTATGATTCCTCCCATTCAAGGCCTTTGGCTTTTGAGAACCCTGTGCAATCTGGCTGTGAGGTAGGGCCAGCTCAGGCTAAGGGTCTTCCCTGGAGTCTTGGAGCCTACTCCAAGCTCCCTAGCTAGGTGCTCTGGAGCTGGTAGATGCCAGGCATGGGGAAGCTCACTTTCTATTACCTTCTAATACTGCGGATCAGTTGTAAAGCTTATTTTGATAACTTTTTGCTTATTTTCCTTTTGATTTGTTTAGTCTGTCATTTCCTACCCTTCGTCTAACAGATACACACCAGGATGGTAGCTTTTGATAATGGGGATGTTGTCAGTCTCATCCATTGCAGCATCCCAAGTTCTAAGGAAGTACCTGTCATACCGGTGGCCTCTAATCAGTCTTTGCCTACATCAGTCAAGGGAGGAAGGATAAAAATAATGAATGAACTCTCTAGGGAAGAACATGTCAAGAGAGAATGAGATGAGTGTTAAGCTGGATTGTACATCTACTTCTATTTTAAATGTGGAAGGCAGAAGTGGCTCCAGGGAAGGCATTGAGAAGAGCTGTAATTCAAGAAGAATGTGAAGTTTTTGGACCTGATATGTCTGTGAATCAAGGCAGCCACTGTTCCCCAGGCTCCAGAAACTAAGCAAGAATAAGCTGAATATGGTAAACTGAAGCTATTAACTTGGGGAAAGTGATAGGGACACAGAAGAGTGAAAATTTCACGGAATTATGCCATAAAGGGAGAAAAGAATTGTGGCACCAGAATTGTGTGAGTGTGTGTGCATGTGAGTGTGCATGTGTGTGTATGAGTATGTGTGTGTACATGAGAGTATATGAGTGTGTGTGTAGTATATGAGTGTGAGTTTGTGTGTGTGTGTGTGTGAGTGAATTTTAAATGATAGTTGGTGGTAAAGGAAAGACAAAATTAGGCTACATCCCTGGGCTCCTCAGAAACATGATTTTACCCCCTAAGACAGAACAAAATTGGTGCGTCACGTTTATATAGAGGAGAAAGGAGGAGGAGTGCAGGAGACGGGTTATGCATTATGCATTAAGGTCTCAGAACCTACCCGGGATGGATGAAATTCACCTTAGGAAAATGGGAAGGACAGACAGCAGAGTCTGAGGCAGAGAGCAAGGTCATGAGGACTCAGGGTTTGCTCAGTTGCACTAGCTGTTGCGGACTGTCTGCCCCTTCTCCAGAGCCCTGTTACCACTGCCTTGCTTAATGTGTTGCCTCACCAAGTCTGGCTTCCCCCTCCTGCATTTTTTGTCCACTAACCTTGCTCTTACTTGATCACTGTGCAGAGCTCCGCTCCCTGGAAGTGCCTTTCAAGAGCCTCAGAGGAAGAGAACTCAGCCCTAATTGTTTAAAGCAGGCAGGAGGTTTGTTTGAAGTCACATGCCTTTTCCATACTGGGAAATCATGTTAAAAGATGCTTGGGGACCCTAATATTTATTAGGATCAACATGGGGATTTCAGTAGATCACAGCTTCAACTCTACTTGTGATCTGGTATTATGTAAATAATACGAATAAATCAAGTAATACACCTCTAATATTCATTTGAATCTTAATGATACTGATGCATTATCAAATAAATTAGATTTACTAATTTACTAATTCAGATTTCCTCTGAAAGCTGACATCAGACTGTGTCAATTTTTTTAGAGTATCATGTGATAATTAAGAGCTTGTAAGCTATATGCTAATAGCAGCTGTAGATGACTCAGTGGGTAAAGTGTTTGCCATGTAAGCACCAGGACCCTATTTCTACCCTCAATCCATGCAGACAAAAAGCTGGCATGGTATCATTCCCTGAGAACCTCAGGGAAAAAGAGGAAGAGGCAGGCAGGTAGATTCCTAGGACTCACCGACCAGATAATAACGCTTACTCTGCAAGCTTCAGACCACTGAGAAGACAAGCCTAAAGAGTGACAGCCAAGGCTGTGTTCCGGCCTCTATAAGCATGAACACACGACACTTGAACCAGCACACACACAGTTGTATGCTAATAGGAAAAAGGCAACAAAGATCATGTTCTTTATTCTGAGTTTATGTATAGAGATTTTGTAAAATGTAAGTATTGGGCAAAAGGCATGGCAAACACAAGGTGATTTCTCTCTTTCTTTCTTTCTTTCTTTCTTTCTTTCTTTCTTTCTTTCTTTCTTTCTTTCTTTCATTTATTTTTGAGACAGGGTTTCTCTGTATAGCCCTGGCTGTCCTGGAACTCACTCTGTAGACCAGGCTGGCCTCGAACTCAGAAATCTGCTTGTCTCTGCCTCCCAAGTGCTGGGATTAAAGGCATGCGCCATCACTGCCCAGCTAAGGTGATTTTTATTATCCCCCCTTTTGTTTTTTGTTTGTTTTGTTTTCTTTCGTGTTTGCCAGAGAGAGAGAGAGAGAGAGAGAGAGAGAGAGAAGAGGTGTGGAGTGGGGTGGTGGGTGGGCAGGTTAGAAGGATGGGGAGGAGTGGGGGCGGAAAAACTGTGTTGAGATTATATGTGAATTTTTTCAACAGAAAATAAAAAGTTAATTTAACAGTTTATTAATAAAAGTTTGCATAGCTGATTTAAGCTCTTTGATTCAATGTTACTCATTCTTTTTTTATTTACTAGATACTTATTAGTCCAGTTCCATATGCATGTTTTGTGGCGATGCTGGGGGATGTACATGTAGAGAAAGTACAATCTTAGACTATTAAGGAGTTTATGATCTAGTTTTGGGAGGCAGGCATTGTAATAAAGTAAATATAGTATATTGCATAGACTAGCAGGACGCCTTTAACAGAGGATTGAGTAAGGCCCACAGAGGCCTGTGGAGCCACTTGTCCACGGATGAGAGCCCACTTGTGAAAGAAGTTTTTCTGTTTAAATGGTTCCTGAATACTGAAAGGCAAGGTGTTACTATTAACATGGCTGTTAGTAGCCAGGTATGATGGTGCATGTGTCTTGGAGACAGAGGCAGAGTTTGAGGCCAGCCTGTTTTACACAGTGAGTTCAAGGACACCCAGGTCTACAATAGAGAGACCTTGTCTCAAAAAATGAAACAAACAAAATAAAATGAAACAAAAATTTTAGGGAAAAAAATTGATGTAATGGGTGTCTAAGTCAGGGTTTCTATTCCTGCACAAACATCATGACCAAGAAGCAAGTTGGGGAGGAAAGGGTTTATTTGGCTTACTTCCACATGGCTGTTGATCATCAGAGGAAGTCAGGACTGGAACTCAAGCAGATCAGGAAGCAGGAGCTGATGCAGAGGCCATGGAGTGATGTTCCTAACTGGCTTGCTTCTCCTGGCTTGCTCAGCCTGCTCTCTTATAGAACCCAAGACCTCCAGCCCAGGGATGGCACCACTCACAAGGGGCAATTGAGAAAATGCCCCACAACTGGATCTCATGGAGGCACTTCCCCAACTGAAACTCCTTTCTCTGTGATAACTTCAGCCTGTGTCAAGTTGACACACAAAACCAGCCAGTACAGTGGGTTACAACCAACATATGCATGCCAGTACTGCCCCTTTAGGGCTTTCCTGCCTTGCTGGTCATTGTGATTCATAGGCATCACACTTGGATACAATTATTCACTTCTTCTCCACTTCATTAGCTTGCATAGTACTTTCTGGGAGAGAAATATTTCCTTGTATTAGAAACCTAGTTAACTACCCTGGGATAGTGAGGTCATGGATCTTAGAAGAGAACCTACTATAGACACTTTACTAGGCCAGCCTAGTTTCCAACTAGATCTTAAAACTTATCCTTATGCCCACAGGTTAAGTGTAGCTCTTGCCTCTCATCAAATATGCTTCTCTTTATAGTACACAGAGACCAATGCAGGAAAACACAACTGGACACAATGCAGAGACCAATGGCCTCTGGGGAGCTGAGTTCCAACTGACACATCTACATCACAGATCCTGAATCTAAGGCCGAAAAAAAAAAAAATTGAGAAATTTGAGGAGAAAGAATGTAAGACCCAAAGGACCAGGGACTCTCCTGTGAGACTGTGTCTTCTAGAAATGGCTGCCTACACAGGACCTGAACAATAACAACACCATTAAGATAAGCTAGCACGGAAGTGGGGGAAGTCTCATGGGGGTCCCACTCCTAGACACAGACCTGTAGTCACCTAATGACTGCTAAGAGAGAGGAGGGAGTAGAGCTCTCTAATTGGTTTTTCAATACAAAGTGCTCAGTTCTGAAACCACAGACACATACAAGAGAAAATGATTCAGCAGAGTGTGGTTACATGTTTGTGAATGAATATAAAATATGTACATAACAAGAATAATCAAAGGAAAAAAGCCACCAATTTGAGAAGGAACGAGGTGTGGGAGGGGTAGGAAGGACTATAGGGAAGGGAGAAATGGCGAAACAGTATTTTTATTAAAATATATTTGAAGAGGAAAGATTGCTGTTAGCATGGCTTCTGGGTCAGAGCAGTGCAGAAATCTTCAGAAGAGCTTCCAAGTCCCCACAGGCCTTGGAAGGGGGTGTCCATGCCAGTCTAATGCGACTCTCTTGGGGTCCAGGAAGAATGAGAAAAGGGGAGGCATCAGACATCACCACATGATGATAAAATGGGCAAATTTGTTTTCCTGTAGAAAGGAGGAACGCGTTAGTAAAGGAAAGCTTCTAAAGAATTAAAGTCTTCTAAAGAATTTAAGTACCGGCAATACCGTTTTACAAACACCAGCAGGTGGCAATGTGACCCCGTGGAAAAAGCTGGGCCCGTCTTTTCTGCAAATTCCAAGCCTGGTAACGAGGGTCCGCTGGGTTAAAGATGGATAAGAAAAAGTGCTTTTGAAATTCTCCTCTCCACAAATCAGCCTTTCCTAGAATAAGGTGATATCTGATTCCTCCCCCGCTTCTCATTCTTTCTGGACCCCAAGAGAGCCGCATAAGACTGGCACGGACACCCCCATTCCAAGGCCTGTGGGGACTCTGAGGCCCTTCTCAAGATTTCTGCACTGCTCTGACCCAAGAAGCCATACTGAGCTCCCTGCTTGATGTCCACTAAAAGCCCTTCCACATAAAACATTCATGAGTGTAAATGCCTTCTGTGCAGATTTGGGAAAAGGATAGTGGGAGCGATTTCACAACAGCAAGAAGCAGGCTCTAATGGACTACCCTGCTCCTCGCCTCTCCTGGTCCTACATCATCTGTCACCGTGGAGTTTTGCTACATTCTATTTCAGTTTTTCTCTGGATGTCTCCTCTTTCCCTCTGCTCCACCAAGGAACTTAGATTCCTCTTTTTTTCCACCCCTTCCTCTCCCTACCTTTCTATTCCTGGTCTTTTCTCAGTCTCCCTCTCTCTCCTTTTTTCTCTCTGTCTTTCCCAGGTTCTCTTCACAAAGCCAAGGTGCTCTGTGGCAGAGGGCTCCCTAGGTAACATAGTCCTTCCCCTCTGGATGGCAGTGGTCTTAATTTATTACCTTGAAACACAAAGCAAAACAGCTGTTTTCCATGTAATTAATGTTGTGTTTTATAAAAAAAGAAAAAAAAGCCAGGGATATGTTTGGTGGAGGCAAGGTATGGTATTGGGGAAGGGGTGCCTCTGTGGGCCTGTACTGGCTGGTTTTGTGTCAACTTGACATAAGCTGGAGTTATCACGGAGAAAGGAGCTTCAGGTGAGGAAATGCCTCCATAAAATCCAGCTATAAGGCATTTTCTCAATTAGTGATCAATCGGGGAGGGCCCCTTGTGGGTGGTTACCATCTCTGGGTTGGTAGTCTTGGATTCTTTAAGAAAGCAAGCTGAGCAAGCCAGGGGAAGCAAGCCAGTAAGGAACATCCCTCCATGGCCTCTGCATCAGCTCCTGCTTCCTTTGATTACAGTCCTGATTTCCTTTGGTAATGAACTGCAATGTGGAAGTGTAAGATGAATAAACCCTTTCCTCCCCAACTTGCTTCTTGGTAATGATGTTTGTGCAGGAATAGAAACCCTGACTAAGACAGGGCCCATGAGAGGCATCCCTTCCCCCTAAGATACCAGCCACATGACTGTATAGTATAGAATAAAGTTTATTTAGGGCATGGGGAGGGGAGTTGAGGGGGTAGTAGAGACAGGCAGGGAGAGAGAGAGAGGAGTAGAGGCTTGCCAGGAACATATGGAGAGAGATGGGGGAGGGAAATGGGGAGAAGGGACAGAGAGGGAATTGGGTAGGAGAGGAAGAGCAAGAGCAAGAGGGTGAGGAGGGGGCAAGCAGCCCCTTTTATAGTGAGTCCAGGCACACTTGGCTGTTGCCAGGTAACTGTGGGGCAGAGCCTAGAAGAAATGCCAACAGTTAATACTTTTATAAAGACTCCCCACTCTTCATCTATAACTGAAGTGCTGGTTGCTGCTAATGCAACTATAATATTAGTGTTTATTAATGTTCTGCACACTTCCATATATCTTCTGTGCTCCTCAGAAATGAGTCCAAATTCACTTGAAGACCTATTGCAACCCTCTTATCTCTATCTTCAATGCCACCTATATTTGTCTTTTCCTTTCTGTGTGACTTAAATGTGGTCTTAAGATTTCTGCCAATTTGTAAATTGTGACTGTCTGCTACCAGGATTCTTACCTTTGCCCCAATCTTTTATTTAGAAAAATTTCAATATAAAGAAAAAAAATGGAATCTGTCACCTAGATTTTAGTCTTATTAGCATTGTGCTATATTTGCCCCACTCATGTAACATATGTGTTGAAGTATTAGAAAGGAGGCTGCAACCATCACATTCTTATTACCAGATGACTTTAGTGTGCACAAGTTACTGGCATTTAGTGTCTGTTTTCAGTTTTTTAAAAAAATGTTATTTTAATCTTTATGAATTGTATGAATGTGTACCTTAGTGAGGTTATATGTGACATATTCCTGCAGGTGCCACAGAGGACAAAGGATATCAGATCCCCTGCAGTTATAGCTTATGAGCTATATCCCCTGCTTATGAGCCACCTGATATGGGTACTGGGAACCAAATCTGCATCTTTTGAAAGACCAATGAGCACTCAACTACTAAGCCATTTCTCTAGCCACTGTTGGTAACATTTATTTACATTTGGAGACATCCAAATCTTCAGTGTACCATTAGATATTAAAAAATAAATTTTATTCATCTATTCTTTGAGTACTTTATGCATACACAGTTTTCACTAGATCGAGTCCCCCACGGACTATCCCACCTTCTCCCAGAGCTCCCCACCCAAGCAACTTAGATACATTTTTGACAAGGGGCTTCATCTGAGTTACCTAAATCGACTGGAGATAGGAGCTGTAGATGTTTTTCATGGGATCGTTTCCTGGCCCTTTGGCTAATATCCAAAGCATAGTATAGTACCTGTTTTTATCAGAATAATGTCATCAGGAAGTTTATTTTATTCTTAATTTTTCTATACCCTAAATTGTAGAAATTTCTGGTTCTGGAGTGTGTGTGCGTATGTGTGTGTGCGCGCGCGCGTGCGTGCGTGCGTGTGTGTGTGTGTGTGTGTGTGTGTGTGTGTGTGTGTGTATTTACTTACTACATGAACCAGGACTTTAGATGGGTTCTGTGTTATAGGTGCAGAACCTATCTCAGATTAAGGTTTGTGTCTGCCTTTTTGCTGTTTAGTTTGATCTCAGTGACATTACAAGCGAGCAGAAACACTCAGAAGTGGAATGGCAGCCTGTGAGTTAAGAGCACAACCAGATCTTTTTTTCCCCTTTTTTTATTTTTTATTCTTTGGTGTGAAAAAACCCGGCATGCTTTATACCTCTGGCACTCAATATTTTCTGCCACCAGACAATCTGTCACAAAAAAATTTACCGAGTCTATTTTACGGCTATTGTATGTTCACCTAAATAATCACAGGATGATTGAGAACCATGGAGAGGGCACACAGGGTCTATATGCTGCACCACTAGAGGCTTGAGATAGAGTTAAAGGTGGAGGGCACACTCCAGAGAACTTCGCCAGCGTGCAGAGTGGAGAGAGGAAAGAGAACAACTAATTCACGCAGAACAGCATCAAGCCTGAGTCTTCTCACCTGCGTTCGTGGACTTCCGACCCAGCACCTGACCATCCAGCGCCTGTAAGTGCATGCAGACACAGTTAGTAGTCCTTGAAAATGTGTGTAAGGAAAAAACTCTGGATGTATACTTATAACAAAGTCTATCTAGCAAAGCAGTGGCATGATACTTTATTAAGCTAAGTCTCAACGATTTTATGCAAGCTTTAAAATAGGGTGTCAGGGAGCTGGGGAGACGACTGAGTGGTTAAGAGCGCTTGCTGTTCTTGCAGAGTACTTGGGTTCAGTTCCCTGTACTCATATGGTAGTTCAGTCACTTATAGCCCCAGTTCTAGGGAATATATTGATTTCTTTTTTGGGCTTCCTCAGTGAGGAGGCATGTGTGTGGTGAACAGACACAGAAACAGGCAAAACAGTCATATACATACAATAAATAAATACATTTATTTAAATTATGACACCAGATTTCAACACCCAGAATACTCACTTTGGCTGGTGTTTTTCTATTACAGTTACCTTAATTCAAATATTCAGGGTTCAAGCTACCTCTCAATTGTCACCTGTCCAGCTGTAAAATTCCCTCAGAAGAATAGTGACAATAGAATTCTACTTGGTGTTCAGCTGTGGAGAATTAAAATACAGTGTATAAAAGTAAATACTCATTATGAAATGTTTAGAGGCTTACAGATTCTACATTGAGCTTCCAGAATTAATTCTTTCTAAACAATATTTACTGCCTTCTGAGAGGCTCTACCTAGCAGCAGACTGAACCAGGTGCAGAGACCCACAGCCAGCTGTTAGACAGCGGAAGTCAGGGACACTTATGGAAGAGTGAGGAGAAAGATTGAAGTGCATGAAGAGAATGGGAACCCCTACAGGGAGACCAACAGAGTCAACAAACAGGGACCCCTGGGAGCTCTGAGAGTCTGAACTACCAACCAAAAACTATACACAGGCTGAAACGAGGCCCCCAGCACTTATGGAGCAGATAGGCAGGTTAGTCTTCATGACTGCCTTGTCTGGCTTCAGTGGGAGTGGATGTGCCCAATCTGGCAGAGATTTGAAGTCTCAGGGTTGCGGGGTGTGTGGGGGGGATACTCAGAGGGACCCAACCCTCTCAGAGGAGGAGAGGAGGGGGTGGGGGAGAGACTCTGTGAGGGAGGGACTGGGAGGGAAGCAGCATTTGGGATGTAGATAAATAAATAAATAAATAAAATTTACTTTGTTTTATATGTATGTGTGTGTCCTGAGTGCATGTATATCCATCATAGGAGCCCACAGTGATCAGAAGAGGGTATCAAATCCCCTAAACCTAGAGTTACAGGTTGCTGAGAATTGAACCACGTCCTCTGTAAGAGCAGCAACTGCTCTTAACTGCTGATCCATCTCTTCTCTACCCACTGTCCCCCTCGCCCACAGCTAGGACTGGTTCTTAAAGCCACTATCAAGGGATTATGCCTTTGCCACAGTCAGGTTGAGGTAGGTTAGAAAGGACAGACAGCAGGACACCTGCCAGCTTCTGCATTCTTGCAGAATAGAAAGCAGTCCAGCAAGTTAGGGAGGCCCTGCTGCTGCTGCTCTGGCAGATTACACTGCCACAGTGTTGAGCCAGAGCCACACCAACCGGGAGAGCAAGGCAGTGGGAAGCAATCTTCAGCTTTTTAGCCCCAGCATCGTAGGAGTTAGAATGTATACCAAGTCTGGTATCTACTGGAGACATCTATCATTTCTTAAGAACACTTGCATGAAGCACAGTGATGGTCTCACTATATAAAACACACCATTCAAGTCTTAAAAGTAATAAACCTCATTAGTTAAGTACTATTATTATGGCTGTTTTTTTAAAAAGTTTTATTTTATTCTTGTTGGGTGTGGTGGTACACATTTTTTTTTAAATTTCCAATGCAATATCTTCATTAATTATTTGGGAATTTCACTCAGTGTACCTCAATCCTGCTTGCTACCATTCCTCTCAGGTCTACCCTCCCATTCTTGTGCCCCCCCCCAAAGAAAAAAAAACACACCAAGTCCAATTTGTATTGCCCATATACTCATTGGAGCATGGTCAAACTCCCAGTAGTCAGCCCCTTAAAGATAACTGAATCCTCCCTCTTATGCCTCCACCAGGAGCCATCAACTGTGGAGAGCTACACGTCAGCAGCCCTGTCACAATTTTAATGACTCTCTTTAATGACTTCATGTCTAGACTTCCCTTTTGGGGGGTTAGAGGGTTGTCACAGAAGCCTTCAATGTCTCTCACTTTCAACTATGAGTCTGCAGTCATTGATACCCCTGCAAAAGAAGCTTCCTTGACCATAACGTCTGGTGAACTTCCACATGATCTCCATGCCTCCCTCCCTCCCTCCTTCTCATCTTCCTTCCTTCCTCTTCTTTCTTTACTTTCTTCTTCCCATCCTTTCTCCCTTTCATTCTCCCTCCCTCCTTCCCTCCTTCCCCCCTACTCCACCCCTTCTCTCTTACTTGGGGATATGGTCTTATATAGCCCAAGCTAGTGTTAAAACTCACCACGTAGCTATAATGGTTAATCTTGCCAACTTGATGGAATTTAGAATCACTTCTGGGCATGTCTGTAATGGAGTATGTTAACTGAAGTGGAGTATTTCACCCTAAATGTATATAGCATCATTTTATGAGCTGAGGCCCTGGGCTGAATAAAAATGAGTGTGTGAGCTGAATGTCAGCATTAATCATTCTCAGGTTCTTGACTGGGGACACAGGTCACCAGTTGCCTCAGGCTCCTGTTACCATGATTTCCCCACCATGATGGACTGGACTGTGGAACTGTGAGCCCAAGTAAACCTTTGCTTATTTAAGTTGTTTCTGTCAAATGTGTGGAGGATGACCTTGAAATCCTGATCTTCCTGTAAACCTCCTGACAGTAGCCACTGTGTTCTCCCTTAGGGTGTCAGACTATTGAGAAGACAAACCCCAAGAAATCGGAATTTGCTTGGGACTTTTATGCTAGGAGAAGGGAAACCCTGGGGCCCTGGTTCTCCCAGCCCCAAGAGATTTCACATAGTGCTGATAACTTGTTAGATAACCTGGCTGGCAACACTGAAAGCATGGGAGTGATGTGCCAGTGGGATCCAGGACTGTGAGCTATATGCATACCTGTTGCCCTCCACATAAGCCTAACCTTTAGGACATGACCTCAAAGATGGTCACTTGGTTAGGCAGCTAGACAGATATTAGGAGGCTAAGAGGCCATTGAGGATGGGCCTTACCTACCCTTTTCTGGTTGGAAGTGGAAATTCCTCCTCAGAATTTAATTTAACTTATTAAGAGGTAGGGGAATTTGGGCTTTATTAAGACAAAGCTACTTCCTGGTCAGAGAATAAAATCCAAATTGGACCTGACATTACAAGCTACTCAAAAACATTTATATTTTGGTCTTCTCCTTTTAAGAGTTAACACAGCTAAGCCTGTCAATCACCTGGCCAGGAATGCACTCTGCCCTCTTTACACCAGGAAATCTGCTTCATCTGAAGACACATCAGGGTGAGGGGAGGAATAATTATTCCCTTAGTGAGTTGATATAGTTTTCTTTCCCAGAAAGCCCTTCTCCTTGATGCAGATATTTGAAGTGGCTTGCAGAAAGCACTTGCGATAGAGGCTTGCTCACTAACTTGAAAAAGCATAACTTTTCTCTTTCCTTCTTTCCATCTATTTCTTTCAGATATTGGCCAAAGCTTGTCAGAGTTACTAGGGTCCAGGGTCTTATCCTAATAACAATGATAATGCTCTTTCCTCCTCTTACAAGTGCTGGCACTGCAGGTATGTGCCATCATACCTTGACTGATTTTTCTACTTTTTTCATTAATTGATTTAAAAGAAATATTTGACTATAATGAGATACTAATGGGCAGATACATAACCCATAGAGTCAAATATATTACATTTGATATTATATATCAAATATATGTCAATCTGTTAGAGTTGAAGTACACATCCAGTTATTTACAAGGTAGAAAATAAAGAATATAGAGGGGAACATTTCAGTTAGGGGAGAGACTGATTCTGTCTGAGGAACTTCAGGAATAAGTCTAGTTTAAATAGAAAATTGAGTAGGAGGTTGCAACCATTTTTAAGTTATCATCGTTATATGTGCTTGGGCATGCATGCTCCATGGCTCGTGGGTTGGGGGTCAGAAGATGACTGTGTGAAATCAGTTTTTTAATTTCACCTTTAACTAGGTGCCAGGGATTGAACTCAGGCTGTCAGGCTTTTGAGGAAAGTACTTCAAGGTAAGTCCACCATGCACACTCCCCCCTTTAAACTTTTTATTGATTTTGTGAATTTCACATTGTGCATCCCAATTCTACTCATCTCCCTGTCCCTCCATATCTTCCCTCTGCCCTTGCAATCCCCTCTTCAAAACAAAACAAAACAAAACAAAACAAAACAAAACAAAACAAATCAAAACAGCAGCAGCAGCAACAGCCACAAAACTGTCTCATCATAGAAGCTGCCATGGTTACAGTGTATCACACAGTATATATACCATTTTGCTCCAATAGCTTTACTTGCAAATATTTATTGCAATGAGCCATGGGTCTGGTTCTAGGCCTCTGGCTTCTCTCAGCAGAGTCAGAAAGATCTCTGAATTCCAAGACATCCTAGTCTACAGAGTTCCAAGACAGCCAGGGATACATAAAGAAACCCTGTCTCAAAAACAAACAAACAAACAAACAACCCCCCCAAAAAACCTAAAAAAACAAAACCCAAAAAAAACCCAAAAAACCACCACCACCACCACCACCACCAACAACAAAAACCCCCAAAACCCAATCAAATAAAACAAATAGACACTCATTTTTTATTACATATTTTCTTTATTTACATTTCAAATGATATCTCCTCTCCTGGTTACCCCTTCCAAAAAATATCAAAAACAAAAACAAAAAAACTAACCCTATTTCCTCCCCCCTCCCACCTCCCCCTGCTCACTAACCCACCCTCTCCCACTTCCTGGCCCTGGCATTCCTCTACACTGGGGCATAGAACCTTCACAGGACCAAGGGCCTCTCCTCCCATTGATGACTGACTTGGCCATCCTCTGCTATACATATGCTGCTGGAACCACGAGTCCCGCCATGTGTACTCTTTGGTTGGAGTTTTAGTCCCTGGGAGCTCTGAGGGTACTAGTTAGTTCATATTGTTGTTCGTCCTAAGGGGCTGCAAAACCCTTCAGCTCCTTGGGTCCTTTCTCTAGCTCCTTCATTGGGGACCCTATGCTCAGTCTAATGAATGGCTGTGAGCCTCTACTTCTGTATTAGTCGGGCACTGTCAGAGCCTCTCAGGAGACAGCTATATCAGGCTCCTGTCAGCCAGAACTTGCTGACATCCACAAGAGCGTCTGGGTTTGATGATTGAATATGGAAAGGATTCCCAGGTGGTGGAGCAGTCTCTGGATTGTGCTTCTTTTAGTCTCTGCTCTATAGTTAGTCTCTGCGACTCCTTAGATGGGTACTTTGTATCCCCTTCTAAGAAGGAAGAAAGCATCCACACTTTGGTCTTCCTTCTTCTTGAGTTTCTTGTGGTTTGTGGATTATATTTTGGGTATTCTGAGCTTCTGGGCTAATATTCACTTATCAGAGAGTGCATGCTGTGTGTGTTCTTTTATGATTGGGTTACTTACTCAGGATGATATTCTCCAGACCCATCCATTTCCCTAAGAATTTCATAAATCCACTGTTTTTAATAGCTGACTTCATCCACTCTTATCTCCTTGTACAAAGCTCAAGTCCAAGTGGATCAAGGACCTCCACATAAAACCAGATACACTAAAACTAATAGAAAAGAAAGTGGGGAAGAGCCTGGAGCACATAGGCCCAGGGGAAAATTTCCTGAACAGAATACCAATAGCTCATGTTCTAAGATCAAGAATTGACAAATGGAACCTCATAAAATTACAAAGCTTCTGTAAGGCAAAGGACACTGTTAATAGGACAAAATGGCAATTAAAAGATTGGGAAAAGATCTTTACCAATCCTATATCCGATAGAGGGCTAATATCCAATGTATACAAAGAACCCAAGAAGTTAGACTCTAGAGAATCTAATAACCCTATGGGGTACAGAGCTAAACAAAAAATTCTCAACTGAGGAATACCAAATGGCTGAGAAATACCTAAACATCCTTAGTCATCAGGGAAATGCAAATTAAAACAACCCTGAGATTCCACCTCACAGCAGTCAGAATGGCTAAGATCAAAAAAACTCAGATAACAATAGATGCTGGCAAGGTTGTGGAGAAAGAGGGACACTCCTTCATTGCTGGTGGGATTGCAAGCTGGTACAACCACTCTGGAAATCAGTTTGTCGGTTCCTCTGGAAATTGGGCATAGTACTACCAGAGAACCCAGCTATACCACTCCTGAGCATATACTCAGAAGACTCCAACATGTAATAAGGACACATGCTCCATTATGTTCATAGCAGTCTTATTTATAATAGCCAGAAACTGGAAACAACCCAGATGTCCCTCAACAGGAATGGATACAGAAAATGTGGTACATCTACAAAAAGACACTCTTAAAGCCGAAAAGAAAGCCTTTATCACAGGCTGGCATCTGCATGGGGAACTTGCCCAAATCATGCAGCCCTGATCAGTACAGTTCCTTGTCTTTTATGCACAAGTCCACATCCTGGTTGCCACACTTCAGTTAGCAAGAAGCAGAACTACAGAAGCCAAAACACAAGGTTCGTAGATTTAGGGTCTTCCCTGGTACTTGGAACTATGGACCAGGTCTTAGATAAGGTCTTTGTTCCCATTTTGCAGATGTTGGGGCCTACATGCTTGGTTTTAAGGTCAGAATGATGCCTCTAAGATGGTATCAGTTGTGCTAAGGCCTGGGGCCTGTTACAAGAGAAAAATATGGCTGGAGCCTTGAACACCAGACCAAATCACTTGGATTTTTTCTGCAGATGGTAGGGAGCCCTGGGATTCTTTCAGGAGAATGACTGCATGAGGACTCTATGGTATGCTCTATGAATAATACCTTTTAAGGTATCTCATGTTCCCAAGGCTAGAGACCAA
Source organism: Mastomys coucha (assembly GCF_008632895.1). Lineage (NCBI taxonomy): Eukaryota > Metazoa > Chordata > Mammalia > Rodentia > Muridae > Mastomys > Mastomys coucha. Next base: position 73,992,977 of record NW_022196912.1, read on the forward strand.
ATTGGATTAGAACTAATGTGGAGGCTATTCTAATAGGACCACTGAGAAGTGGTGTCAGATCATTCAAACTTGGTAGTAGTGAGAACTGGACATAAAGCTAGACTCAGGAGTTCTTAACATTTGATTGGATGTTGTCTTGGCTTGAATGAGAAATATTCCTACAGGCTCAGGTATTTAAACACTTGGTCGCCAGTAAGTGGTGCTGTTTGAGCAAAGCTACAGCCTTGCTTGAGGATGTACCATCCTAGGTTCTAAGAAAGATCATTCTACTATTAAAATTACAGAAGGATAATAATATATTTGCATAGGAAATATGATGTATAGTGTAATTTGCATAGGTAATGAGTTTAATTTTGGATGTTTCAAGTGAAACATCTATTGACTAGTGGGAGTCAATAGAAATGTCCAACAAATTTGGTGTAGACTTGGGATGTGATGAGGACCCCAAGAGTTGTAGATACTGGGGAGAATTGGGAAGAATAGCAGGGATATTTTGTGATGCTGAGACAGGGGTTAATTTCTCCCAGAAAGTAAGGGTCCATGGCGAATTAGCCTATGAAATGAGGAGGGAGGGAAGGAGGAAGGGAGGGGGGAAGGAAGGAGGGAGGGAGGGAGAGAGAGAGAGAGAGAGAGAGAGAGGGAGGGAGGGAGGGAGGGAGAGAGAGAGAGAGAGAGAGAGAGAGAGAGAGAGAGAGAGAGAGAGAAGAAATTGTAACATAAGGTAACATAAGATCACTTCCCTGATTGCAGGACAAATGAGACTAGCAAGTGTAAGCAAAGGGTACCCGGTCTCCGTGTTGGCTTGACTCAAAATGTACTTGAAAATTAATGCAGCTCAGTAGAGATCATCTTATTACTTATTCCATGCCACCATGAGTCCAGCAAAAGGCTCCTAGATAAAGACCCTCTCTCTTTTTTTAAAATTTTTATCTATTTGTCTTATGTGAGTACACTGTTGCTGACTTCAGATATACAAGAAGATGGCATCTGATCCCATGTAAGCCACCATGTGGTTGCTGGGAATTGAACTCAGCACCTGTGGAAGAGCAGTCAGTGCTCTTAACCACTGAGCCACCTCTCCAGCCCCCAAAAACCCTCTCTTGAGGCCCCTTCCCCTTGGTGTCCTTCTCACCTCTTCCCTAACGCAATCACTTTGCTCCACTTTAATCCAGTCACTTTGCTCACTTCTATACCACATGTTCACTTTCCTTATTTTTCTTTGGCACAAAACAACAGATTTTGGAAAACTGCTGGCACTCGAGTGCCCATCAGAGCCAAGCCAGCCCCTGTTCTCAAATGCCTCATGTCAGTGGGAGCTTCAAAGGTGAGGATATCCTTGAAGGATTTTTTTAAACATCTGGTACTGGAAGTGGGGAGGGGAGCAACTCAGCGTCCTGTTGAGAAGGCTAGGCTGACTCCATGACAAGCTTTACACTGGCAGTTCTGGAGACTAGGCCTAAATCTCTGTTTCCAAGAACCAGGCAAGTCCAGGCCTCAGAAGCTGCCCCACCACCTGGCCTGAGGTAAGGACAATGGGTCAGCAGCCATTTCCAGACTTAACCACAGTTTCCAGCCCCTTAGACCCCAATAATGGTTCTGGAATATCTAGAGATAGAGCCAAGAGTAATATAGAGATCACCTGTCCCTCCCAGGAATTCCCCTAATGTGCTTTAAATTGACCCTTCGAGCTCACTTTGGGGTCTCTCCATCTTTGTAGATGATAGACTCCAACATGCTGGACTTCTACAGAATAAAACACTCTGTTCATTTACATGCTATTTGAGTCTGGGATATCATTCTTCAGTGAATTTTTATGGACCCTAACACCATTTCCTGCTGCATGGATCCCAAGGTAAGAAGAGATGGCACTTTTGTTCTTCCGTAGCATCTTGACACTTATCTAATTTCTCTTAGAATTAAGTTTGGATAGCAATTCTTTATTTGTTGTTCCACTTTCTGCAAAGCTGAGTTATCAACGAAGAAATATGCAGTGTTTTAGTCTCTCTGCTTGGTAGGAATCAAATGAGACTCGGTGTTGAGAGAGCTATGAAAGAACAAACTGCCTCTGTTATCTTTTTTCTTGTTAAAGCACATTAAAAGTAAGGTCTTTGGAACTGATGCCGCTAAGTGATGTTTTATAGGCAAATATGCTTTTAGTAAAAAATGAAATTAACATCGTTACATCAATTATTAAGTTACTTGGTTCTAAGCCTGCCCACTCCACTTATTTTGTGCTCTAGGGGCTGGACTCTGTAGACACCATCCTAGATTTTGTCATGTTGGACTTTGCCAGCAGGAGGTTTATGAGGGACATTGGGAAGTAGGAGAAGAGAAGGGGCTTGATTTTTCCTGTGGACTTCCAGCTTTCCTCCTGTCTTCTTTGTGTTCCCATGAGCCTCAGCCCAGCAATGCTACTAGGTAGCTGTGGTTTCCTTCTTGGGTTAATGGGAAATTATCTTGTGAAAATGATAATTTTCCAGTACATGCAGAGAGAAGTTTACCAGGTACAATGACCTCTGGCTGCCTAAACTAAATACCAGGGAGCAGCAGTCCCCTCTTTTATTTTCTTTAGGACAAAATCTTTCTGTGTTTCCTGGCTGGCCTGGAACTCATAAAGATCTGTGGTGCACGTGCCAACAGAGGACCTGGTATGAAACTGTCTAGGTAGAACATGTTCAAACACCAGAAATCTCAAAACTCAAGGCCCACAAGAGTGGAACTAACTCCCTCCCTTGTTTCTGTGCATGCCTTGGAGCATGTAAGGGGAGACCCCCCAACCAGGTGGCCACAGGTACTCAGTTACATAGCACAGCACCTAGGGTTCTTTCTCATGCAAAGCCATCACCAGCATCTTAGCCTCACCCAATAGAATGCATTTACCCCCTGCCCCAATTTCATCCCATTCCCCAAGGTTTATATAGTCTCTGTCCACATGGAATAAAGCACACAAGTTATTTCACCAAGGATCCTCGGAGACTAGCTGTTTTTACTGAGCTGTAACACTTGGGGGAAGATTGTTTTCCCCAAAACACTCATCATTGGATTTTTGGACTCTCCTGCCTTGCCAGGCTCCTGTTGCTTGCAGAGGTTTGCATAAGAGCTCTGACCCAACATTACCACGGCTGCAGCAGGTTACCTGGGACCCTGGCTCCATGGCGGTTACCCAAACCCCTTTACTCCTTTTCTAAGAGCTGTAACACTAGAGTTCTGCCGATCCCATTCATCCTGGATTCTACTTTATCCCTCCTGTCCTAGTGTGCAGCCAGGGAGGGAAAAGGCAAATTGTGGACCTCACTTGTTTAGGATTTTTACCCTGAGCTCTCCTAGCCCATGTACCGGTGGTGTCTGGACACCCTAGGAGAAATGGTGGAACCCGGAACCACAGAGATCCATCTGCTTCTACATTCTGGCATTAAAGGCTCATACCTCAACACTCTACAGTGTTCCCTCTTTAGAGGTCTCAATCCCCATGGATTCCCCTTCACTTTTTAAGGTGTTTAAAACCTTTCCTTTGCTCTTCTAACTCTAGCAGGGATAAGTACTTCCAGTAGTTATGAAATCTATGGAATGTTAGAGCACTTTACACATCTAGTTTTCTATTGAATCCCCTTGGTTCCAATGACTATCAACTGTAAAGGGACAGAGACACAGCTCTACATTATCACCCTCAGCAGCCTGAGAAATCCCTATAGTCTTTTAGGCACCTAGACTCAAGACTGATGATTTCAACAAAGACAAGAATTTTAGGATAGCCATACGAAGTGAAGTTGGAGATTTCATTAAAGATATTTTAATATAGACTTTAATTGTCTTAGCATTGGCCACATACACAATTTTGGTGTCTCTTAAGTTACATCCCAAGGAATTGAAATTCCCCTTCTCTATCTCTTTTTTATTCATGAGATTATGGGGTTGCTTCAGAAGTCTCTTGGATGGAGTATAGTCTGTTAAGGTAAACCAGTAGCTAATAAGTAGCACAAGGACTCTAGGACCTTTTCCTGTACATGGAGTTTCTGGTACAATTCCTAGAAAATTCTCAGGCATATATTGAGAAATGGAGAAAGGCACTCTTTTAGTCATCACCTTTGCTAGAATCCTTGTTTTCTACTGGAGAGAGGCTTCAACCAGACTCGGGGGTGAGGGGCTCCTTTTAGTCTCATACCCTTGTAATTTTCTCTGTATTTTTACCCTGCCTCAGCTAAAATGGGTTTTGCCTCCTTATTGAAATTACATTGATACAATTACCAAATTGATTGGAAAAAAGTAGATAATTTAAAGTCATATTTTAACTATATATGCTATGCAGTATATACCATTATTATTTAGAGGATAACAATGATATGTGTTCCTCAGTTTAATTATAAAATAAATAATAATTGAAATCAACTGAGGGTTAGAGTCATGAAAACTTTCTGCTTCATCCTCATTCCTTTCATTTGACTGAAGACTGATGAGAACTTCCTCAGTGTCTTGCTGCCCTGTGGAGTCACCTGGGGACCATCTACTTCATAAAAGCCATCAGGCTTTAAGTTAAAATGTTTCACTTCAGCCTGGACTCACAAGTTGAACTGATATAATTGACATTTCTGAGCTCTGCTTCAAACCAGGCTAAGTTCTGAGTTTGCCTCTGAGAGCTGGAGTGTAAATGCCAATCATGAGACCTCAGCCTGGGTTGGTCAATTTCAAAATCTCTGGAATGACATTGTTCCTTTGGTATGAGAGTTTTGCTATGTAAGATAGAAATCTTCAGTGTGGTTAAAAATTTGCTTCCAGCCTTTATCATTTATGAATCTACAAAGTGAGATGTGAGTTATCACATGAAGGTCTCATGAAGAGGAAGCTCATGAAGAGAGAACTCCTTCCTTTGAGTTTGCTGATGCTGGAGATGTTGGTCAAGTCAGGACATCAATGAAGCAATTCTGTGTAAACAGGGAGGTCCAAAGGTAATATGCGTATGTATTGAAATCTCCCAGTGAAAGATAAAGAGATATTAAAAACAAAGATGCAACAACAACAGCAGCAATAACTCTACCTCAATCACCACCTTTGCAAAAACAATGATACAACAACAACAGCAGCAGCAACAACAACAACAACCCTACTTCAATCACCACCTTTGCATTCTACCTAGTTGGCATAACACAGTTTATTTTTTCTAAGTCATGGCACGTAATCTTGTCTGTGCTTTTCTTAGAGCACATCTTAGTGATCCAGAGCCTCTTCCTATATGTCTATAAGTTGTTGTTTGTGTGGGACAGTGAAAAGCAGTCTGTGTTTTGGTTGAGCGAATCTTACCTTCCGGAGATCCAGTGAAAGATTCCACAAGGGATGGAAACAGTGGAGACACGTTCCCAAACACAGATGGTTGATTCCACGAGTCCTCCAACTCCATTAGCCTGTGCTATCTATTGCACAGACAATGCCCCAAGCTCCCAGCATTCTTCTGGCTGAACTCCACCCCTAGTCATTTGACCACAGCCAGGTATGCCCCGCCCCACAGACAGGTAGCCCAGCCCCCATATGAGGGGCGGTTTGCTCTCTCCCTTCTTCCTCTCTCTTCTCTCTCTTCCCTCAGCCTCTTGCTCTTCTTATTTTTTCTTTCTCCTCCTCCCTTCCCCCTCTCTCCATGGCCGGCCTCTATATTCCTATCTCTTCTCTCTCCTTTCATAATAAAACATCTTAAGACCATGCATTGCCTCTTTTCTTTTCTTTTCTTTTTTCTTTTTTTTTTGGTTGTTCAAGACAGGGTTTCTCTGTGTAGCCCTGGCTGTCCTGGAACTCACTCTGTAGACCAGGCTGGCCTCGAACTCAGAAATCCACCTGCCTCTGCCTCCCAAGTGTTGGGATTAAAGGCTTGCGCCACCACCTCCCGGCTACATTGCCTCTTTTCAACTAGACACTTCATGTGGGCCCAGCGTTCACAGTCACACCAGACCCAGAACTCCCGAACACCCACTTGCACTTGCTCACAGCCCAACTACCGGGCAGCCATTCCCTTTCCTTGTTCCCTTTCTCCCTTTGGCCCTAGAGCAGAATGAGCTACTCTGGGGCCCCCAATTTGTTCTCAGCTCCTCTGCGGTGTCCAGCACTGTCTGCGATTCCCAAGGGGTTAGAACCTTCATCCTTGGCCTCCGTAAGGCCAAGGACCCCACTTCAGCTGTTCCTCCCCTACTGGGATACAGAATCCTATCCTATCCGGCAGAGTGGGCTTGCTGACAAGACACTTGTCTCAGCATCCCAGAGTACCGGACCTGTATCAGGACTTGGGTCATCCTCTTCAATCCCTTTTGCTCCCCCACCGCCTGGTGTGCCCCAGTGCCTGGTGTGGGCCCCCCAAACCCCCCAGCAGTGGCAGTGGTGGAGCTCCAGCCTGGTTTTCCACCTGTGGTGGTGGCAGAGTGTGCCATGGCTTAGCCCGACAGTTTGTCCTTGAACTACTGAACTAGCAATGCTTAATTCTTTTCTTTTCTTTTTTTTTTTGGCTTTTCGAGACAGGGTTTCTCTGTGTAGCCCTGGCTGTCCTGGAACTCACTCTGTAGACCAGGCTGGCCTCAAATTCAGAAATCTACCTGCCTCTGCCTCCCTAGTGCTGGGATTAAAGGCGTGGGCCACCACCAACTGGCTTAATTCTTAATGTCTAAATTATATGGTCTAAGGAGTTGATCTAGCCCAGGCATGTCTTCATAATAGCTTAATTTACAGGGCGATATTATGCATGATTCAGATTAATACCAATATAGGTGTGAAGGGGAAGACAATCCCTCAAAAAGGTTCCCTCATCCTGGATGACTCCAGCTTGTGTCAAGCTGACCAAAACTAACCAGCACACGATCTAAGAGCTCACCGTGTTAGTTGCTATGATAAAAACCGCACAACTAGAATTACTTAAGAAAGAGTTTACTTTGGCTTATGGGTCTATGGAGAATCCACAGTGGAAGAAGCAGCAGCATGGAAGTAGAGGAGGAAAGCTGGCTGAGTGCATTTCAACCGCACAGAGTAAGCAGGGACCAAACTGGGAAGGTAGATGAGGTCACAAAACTTCAAAGCCCACTGCTAGCAATGTAGTTCTTTAAGCGAGGCTCTGCATTCTAAAAGTTCCATAACCTCTCCAAACCCAACACCAACACCGAGGACCATGTGTTTGAGTACATGAGCCTATGGGGGACAATTCTCATTTAATCCTCAACACTTACCTAAGTTATTTATTTCTTTTTAAAAAACTTTTATTGCATTATGATGAGAAAAGTTACATGATTTCAATTTATCTGAATTT
>NW_022196912.1:74001470-74001933 GCF_008632895.1 Mastomys coucha
CTGATAGGCCTGCCTTTATATGTTACTTGCCTTTTTTCCCTTACTGCTTTTAAAATTCTTTCTTTGTGCTGGGCGGTGGTGGCACATGCCTTTAATCCCAGCACTTGGGAGGCAGAGGCAGGTGGATTCTGAGTTGGAGGCCAGCCTGGTCTACCGAATGAGATCCAGGACAGCCTGGGCTACACAGAGAAACCTGTCTCGAAAATAAAAAAAAAAAAGAAAAAAATTCTTTCTTTGTTTAGTGCATTTGATGTTTTTATTATTATGTGTCAGGAGGAATTTCTTTTCTGGTCCAGTCTATTTGGAGTTCTGTAGGCTTCTTGTATGTTCATGGGCATCTCTTTCTTTAGGTTAGGGAAGTTTTCTTCTATAATTTTGTTGAAGTTATTTACTAACCCATTACATTGGGAGTCTTCACTCTCTTCTATACCTACTATCCTTAGGTTTGGTCTTCTCATTGCAT
>NW_022196912.1:74003394-74011516 GCF_008632895.1 Mastomys coucha
TCCGATGTATCTTCACCTGCAAACTCCTTTATTTGAACTAAGAAATCCCTTACCTGTAGTTCTTTAAGGGATTTTTGTGTTTCTTCATGAAGAGCTTCTAGCTGTTTACCTGTGTTCTCATATATTTCTTTGAGGGTGCTTTTATGTCTTTCTTAAAGTCTTGTATCATCACCATGAGAAGTGATTTTATGTCTGAATCTTGCTTTTCCGGTGTAATGGTGTGTCCAGGTCTTGCTATGGTGGGAGAATTGGGTTCTGATGATGCCAAGTGACCTTGGTTTGTGTTGTTTATTTTCTTACGCTTGCCCCCCCCTCCCCGCCATCTGGTTTTCTCTAGTGCTACCTGCCCTTGCTAAATCCGACTGGAGCCTGTCCTTCCTGTTATCTTGATTCTGTCAGAATTCCAGAGTCAAGCTGTCTCTGTTATCCTGCGATTTTGGGATCCTGTAATCCTGGGCTTGTTAGATCACCTGGAAGTGGGGCTTTCTCTGTGTGTTGTGGGACTGGCTGCGGAGCTTTCGCCCAAGGTCTGCTCAGGACACCAACTCAGACAGACCAGAAGGAACCCAAGTCCCTGGGCTGGTGGAGTTCCTGTGTGCCTGGTCCCGTTGGTCCCAGTTACTCCCAGTGTTGGGACAGATGTTGGTTCCTCCTTACCTCTGATCCTGGGTGTGTCAGAGCGCCTGGGAGTGGAGCTTCCTCTGGTTGTTGTGGGACTGGCTGTGGAGTTTCCGTCCAAGGTCTGCTCTGGACACCAGCCCAGACAGACTGGAAGGAACTGGAGTCACTGGACTGGTGGAGTTCCTGTGTGCCTGGTCCCGCTGGTCCCAGTTACTCCCAGTACCTAAGTTATTTTTGAATTGCTTAATCTATCCTTTCATTTTAGTAGCTTAAAAAATTTATTGAAGTATAGATCTATTGACTTTTCTGCATGTATTAATGAAATAAGTAGTGTTTTATAGTTCTTATTAACTTTTCTTTGAGTATGTCACTTTGAATAATGTTTAATTAAATCAAAGATTATTTATCTTCTTAGGACTTGGTTCCATCTTACCATTAGTTTAAATTTAGAAACATGTTGAATAGGTTGTCTTCAATACATGTAACTGTAAAAATTCAATGATTTTAGTTATTCTTTTTACTACTTTATAAAACTTGCCAATATTTGCTAGAAAACTCCATAATTAATCTTTAGTGATGAAAACATCACAAAAATTTTTGTTAACTTGTCACGAATGGGCAGAGATGTGTGGGGCAAGTGGACCGTGCCACCATACAAAAGAACTGTTAGGTTTGAGTGAGTTCAGACCCTGTGACTCTAAGAATTGAGAATGGTAGAAGTGGAGCCAATCCTGACCTACCTCTACTTACTCTGGAACATGTAACTATGACATTCCACTGCGAGGACCATGACAATCAGTGACATAGATTAATACCTGGAGTCCATCTCAAACTAAGCCAATAGGAAACATGTACCCCTAAGTCCTGCCCTACTCCTCAATGTTTATATAGTGCCTGCCCCCATGGAATAGAGCACAGAAGTTATTTAACTGATGAACATTTGAAAGTAGCTGTTTTATTGAGCTGTAACACTTGGGGGAAGAGTTCTCTTAATGGCAGTGCTGCCAAAGTTCATAGTATCACTAAAAATAAAAATCATTGCTAGGCTGTAGTGATATACAACTTTAATACCACCACTTGGGAGGCAGAGGCAGGTGGATCTCTGTAAGTTCAATGACAGCCTGGTTTACAGAGTGAATTCCAGGACAGGTAGGGCTACACAGTGAAAATCTGTCTCAAAAAGAAAAATCATTATTTGTTATTATTTGATAAGTATGTGTAAAATTTGTTGAAAATCATTTCAATAGTCTAATGGCCAAAGAGAGATCTACAAGTGTCTTTTAAGAATATCTTTACCACTGACAGGCAGGATATACAAGCAGCAAGAGATAGTTTATTCTGCATCTAAATATGAGTGACTACCATCTTGGAACACAGATTTAGGCTATCTCAAATTTCATATTCCAATGTGGTTAGCAATTTAATTAATTTTATTATATTAACAGGGCAAAAAGGTTGTAAATTAAGGCACAGTACAAGGTTGTAGGGGACTGAGGGTGAACAGATGTTAACTATGGAGATATCAGTGCATTGGTGGGTGGGTAGATGAGTTAAAGAATGTGGGGAAACCTCTGCTATATGCTTCAGAGTCTATTTGATGCCATTTTTAGCTTGAGTTGGTGGTAGATAGAGTTTATTTATATATTCTAAAGGAATTGCTAAATAGTTACAAGGATATTAGGTCACATAGAGAGTTGGACAATGAATGGCCATTTAAGGGGGCTAAAGATGGTCCAGATAATTTATAATTAGGCTGTGGCTCTGCAATATTTTGTTGTTGTACAATTCTCATCTCAACAGTGACAAGAAACAGTTTATTCTGTAGCCAGAATGTGAGTGACCTAGTAACACAGATTCAACGTACCCCAAATTCTGTGTTCCAATGTGATAACAGTCTTATAAACTTTTTATAGTAACAGAAAAAATAAAATCATAAAATAAAAATACCTTTAAATATACTGTGAGAAATATTAGGAAGGCATGTTATAGAAAAAGGTGGGAATCTCAACAATAGGCCTTGGTGATACCTGATGACAACTTTAGACTTTTGGTTGGTGCAAGCCAGGTGGTCTGTTTGTATATTTTAAAGGATTCAGCCATCACAAAGATGTTAGGTCTCATGCAGAGGTAAATATAAAGGGCTATTGAGAAGTCAAAATAACACAGGATAATTTGTAATTAGGTTCTAAACCTGCAATATTTCATCCTTTACACAATCATTGAAGTTGTGATTATTCTGTGGTCAAGAATGCCTTCTTTATGGAACATTTTACAGGACACAATTTCAACTACTCCTAAACACTGAAGCTCTGATCAGTCAGTCAGCCTTTGTAGGTACCACTTCTTTCTAGGAACCTGCATTCATCTATAGGAAAAAAATCACCTAACAACTTTTTGGAATGTATCTATATCCTTAAGCAACACATAAGATACATTGTAGATATATTGATTTTTGTTTCGGGAACTTGCTCATGTGTTAATGGAGGCCAAGAAATCCCATGACTCCCCATCTGCAAACTAGAAAAGTCGGAAAATTATAATTCAGTCTGAGCCCAAAGGCCTGAGAACTGGGGTAGGGGGAGTGATGATATAGATGGTGGTCTGAGTGTAAAAGCTTGAGCTCTAGCATATTTAAGGTCATATTTAAGGACAGGGTAGGAAAGATGTCTCAACTCAAGCAGAGAAAATGAATTCATCCCCACATCCCCTGCTGTTTAGTTCTAAGTGGGACTGGAGAGGCATGAGGTGGAAGGTGGGAGTGGTGGTTTTGGGATTGATGGGTGTGGAGTGTCTTCAACATGTGATAGTACCTATTGTTGTTGAGAAAAGACTTTCTTCACTAAATCTACTAGTTTAGATGCCAATATCTTTTCAAAACACTCTCAGGCACCCAGCAATAATATTTAACCAGCTAACTGGACATCCTTTAGCCTTATCAGTTTGATACATAAAATTAATCATCACACATATTTCATTTATGTGTGAAATAGCACAGTGTGTTATAGATATATTAACATTTTTCGCAAAGGAGAAAGAAATAACTTTAGTGACTGTATGCTTCAGAGCCATGGGAGACTAGACTTAGGGAAATGAATTATAGGAAATAGTTTGTTCCATATGATACAGCCAGTGATTCCAGTTTCAAAATGTGAATAATATATTTCAACAAGAAGGTAGATACTTCATTGTTTGTTCATTAATTCAATAAGGATTTATATCATGTCATTATGTTCCATGCTTTATATTAGTACCTGAGATTTATCAGTTAAGAAAACAGACAAACATTTCTGCTCTTGAAATGCTTATAACCTTTTTCAGAATGAATACTTCCTGTACTTGTTAGTTCATTTGAATTCCTGTTGCGTTTAGACAACTTGAAGCCTTTTCAGAGTCTATTGACCAGGCCCTTTAGGGTAATATTTTAGTATGGGGCTGTAGGGGAGCCATGGTAGACAAATGCTTATCATGGAAATATATAAAATATATAAAAAAATAGAGTTTCATGGTGGAATTCCTTAAGTCGGAGAAGTGATCATATTTTGATTCTGGATAGAGAAAAGAATATGCAAATTGAAGAATTTAGGAAATGTGTGAAAATGTCTATGCATATTTATATGATCACATAAACATATTGGGTATCTGTATATATACACACAGATGCAGTACAGTGAAAAGTATTCTTAAACAAATGCTTTTCAAGATCCTGGCTTTATCATCCTCAGGGAACCAGAGCACACACACACAAGATATTTTAAGCAACACAAAATGAACAGAAGCAGTCTATCCCTATTGTAAGTTAATTGTGGTATTGATATGTAATCAACTCTAATGAATTCAACAGCCATTAATTTGAATGTAAAAACTAAGCCCTGTCACAGTTAACTAATCACTGCTGTCCATTTGCATTTCATAAATGTTACTCCCATCTGTGAATAGAACCATGCTGTGCTGCTGCTGGGTCAGCAAGAGAGCCGGTTTAGGTTGGAGATTACAGCCCTTGTTTTGACCATTGGTCTGGAATGTTTGTGCAAATTCTAAAGTGGTCTGGTTACTAAACAGAAAAACGTTACTATCTGAAAACTGCATTTTCTTATTAGTAGATAAACCCAAATTTTCATAAAACAGTGGTTCTCCAGGAAGTCTGCAAAATCGAGGCTATCTTTATAATATGCAGACTCCCTGTTCATCCTGCATTTATTGTCAGAAGCTACGTGACATTGTGGCATAGTTGTTCTGACTTTAACATGTAGTGAGTTTATTATTATTTTTATTAAAATGAACAAAGGAAAAGATATTACACATATATATATGTATATATATGTATATATATATATATGTATATATGTACAATATATATATATGTACTGGCTGCTTTTGTGTGCCAACTTGACACAGGCTGGAGTTATTACAGAGAAGGGAGCTTCAGTTGGGGAAGTGCCTCCATGAGATCCAGCTGTGGGGCATTTTCTCAATTAGTGATCAAGGGAGTAGGGCCCCTTGTGGATGGTGGCATCCCTGGGCTGGAAGTCTTGGGTTCTATAAGAGAGCAGGCTGAGCAAGTCAGGGGAAGCAAGCCAGTAAAGAACATTACTCCATTACCTCTACATCAACTCCTGCTTCCTGACCTGGTTGAGTTCCAGTCCTGACTTCCTTTGGTGATCAACAGCAACGTGGAAGTAAGCTGAATAAACCCTTTCCTCCCCAACTTGCTTCTTGATCATGATGTTTGTGCAGGAATAGAAACCCTGACAAGACAAATTGGTACCAGAAGTGGAGTATTCCTGTGACAATCTGACCATGTTTTGGGGAGGACTGTGGAAAGACTTTAGAACTTTGAGCTAGAAGAGCCACTGGTTGTTAAGAACTCTGTGGGATGTTGTGTAGGAGCTTAAAAGATCATGTTGAAAACAGTGCAGAGATGGAGGCCTGGCTTGTGAAATTTCAGAGGGAAGATTAAAGACTCTTATCAGGCCCATGTTGTTTTGATTGTGAAGATTCTGTAGTTTTGGTTAGCTGGGGCTAAAGTATCAGCTATCATTAACAAGATACCAGAACTACTAAAGCAAAAACTTTACATTACTGAGATTATTAATGCTGGTTAGCTGGAGCTAAGAAATTATTGGTGATTAAGAAGAGACCAACATCACTGAGGTGATATCTTCTGGGAAGTGTTTTCTGAGAGCACAAAAAGGCTGTGCTCTGGAGATAGCCAAGGTTGTACCTTGTGCTGCAGCAGGACTTGGTAACATGTAAGAGTCACCTAAGTGGTACTGGTTTTGACAGCACGAAGGGATCATGAAGAGCAGCTGAGGCTTGGCACAGTAAGAAGTCATGGAAGGCCATTGGTGAAGGAGCAGCCTCGGTTTGCAATTGATGGCCCAGGACTGAAAGTGTCATGCAAAGGAATTGAGGCTTGACACCATGAGGACAGTCTATGAGAGGCTATTGGTGAAGCCTAGTTACAGCAAAAGACAGCAGTGTTTTGGAAATGCCAGTACCATTCAATGACCACCAAGAACAGCAGCAGCTGTGGAGTACAGGCATCTGAAGCCTAAAAGACAAGATGTGCGCTACAAAGGGCAGAGCTGGAGAAGTAACCAAATCCCTTAGAGGAGGTCAGAAGATCGTGAGTTAGATCCCCGATACTGGTTTTGCTTTTGATTGTGACTGTGCCCTGATATTTTCCCTCTTAAAGGAAAGAAATATTTTAGTAGAGCCATCAGTTAAGAGACCTTAAATTTTTAAAAATATTGAAAATTAATTAAACTTTTAATATATAAAGACTGTGGGACTTCAGATCTTGGAGATAAATAAAAAAGTAAGGGTTGAGGCTTAATAGTGATGTGTTTGTGTGTCAAGTTAACAAGGGGTCAATTGTACTGGTTGGTTTTGTGGGCCAACTTGACACAGGCTGGAGTTATCACAGAGAAGGGAGCTTCAGTTGGGGAAGTGCCTCCATGAGATCCAGCTGTGGGGCATTTTCTCAATTAGTGATCAAGGGGGTAGGGCCCCTTGTGGGTGGTGCCATCCCTGGGCTGGAAGTCTTGGGTTCTATAAGAGAGCAGGCTGAGCAAGCCAGGGGAAGCAAGCCAGTAAGGAACATCCCTCCATGACCTCTGCTTCAGCTCCTGCTTCCTGACCTGCTGGAGTTCTAGTCCTGAGTTCCTTTGGTGATAAACAGCAATGTGGAAGTAAGCTAAATAAACCCTTTCCTCCCCAACTTGCTTCTTGGTCATGATGTTTGTGCAGGAATAGAAACCCTGACTAAGACAATATATAAATAATTATTCCTTTCTTAAATTTCCAGTATTAGGATGCTTGATAAATCTCACATAAAGTTCTTTTGAGGACGTCATATGTTTCAGATTTTTTCATTTATTTACTTTACATTTGAGATTATAATACAGTTACACCATTTCTCATCTCTCTCATATATATATGTACATATATACATATGTACATATATATATATGTACATATATATATCCTAAACATAACCTGCTCAGTTTGAACAATGCTATTTGTATGCATGTCCTTACAATTGACCATTTGGTGTTGGACAAGCAGTTAGTGTTCTCTGCCCTGGAGACTATTTCTGCTGCTCTTAGTAGTCCTTAGTTGCCTGTAGTTCTTTGTATAGGACTGAGGCCTCTTGGGCTTTCCCCTCTCTACTTATCATATCTATTTGTGTTGTCCTTCTTAGTTCATGTTTATATAGTAATGTTGGTGAGACTTTATGGATATAGCTTTTGATATTTCTAGGAGACACAGTCTCATAGCCCAGATTATTTTTTAATTTATTATTATTATCATCATCATTTTTATTGTTTTATTTAATTACTTTATATCTTGCTCACTGCCCCCTCCCAGTCACCCCTTCCACAATCCTTCCCCTCATCCCCATCCCCCTTCTCCTCTGAGCTGGTGGGGACTCCCCGGGTATCCCCCCATCCTGGCACATCAAGTCTCTGTGAGGCTAGGTGTTTCCTCTCCCATTGAGGACAAACAAGGCAGACCTGCTAGAAGAACATTCTCTATGGACAGGCAACAGCTGGAATATCCCCCTCTCCAGCTGTTCAGGCTGCATATCTGCTACATATGTGCGAGGAGGCCTAGATAGACCTGATTCTTTGGCTCTTACAATCTTTCTGCCTCCTCTTTTGAAATGTTCTGTGAGCCTTAGTTATGGGAATATTTTATAGATGTAAATTTAGGGCTGGACTCTACAACTCTGAATATTGTTTGGTTGTAGTTTTCTGTAATGGTCTCTATCTATTGTAAAGAAAAGTTTTCTAAATAGGTGGTATATTTTGTCTCTTTAAATTTAGTAGCACTTTTTTTTTAAACAAAATTGGGTATACAGAGTTTGGTACATGCATGTTTAGGATAGTCATGCCTTTTTGGTTAACAGTTCTTTTCATTAAAATAAAGTATCCTTCTCCTCTTCTTCTTCTTCTTCTTCTTCTTCTTCTTCTTCTTCTTCTTCTTCTTCTTCTTCTTC